>NC_065567.1:43688825-44012967 GCF_022605725.1 Anthonomus grandis grandis
CAGAACTTAATGGCCAGACACAGAATTTATCAGCTGGTAATTTAATTCATTATGGTAGAGCTGAATTAAAGCAGAGTGATCATAGACCAGTTATTGCAATCGTGGATATTGAATGTAGACGCGTTGATCTCTCTAAAAGGCAAGACATGTTTTATGAAGTTATTAAAGATATGGGACCTCCAGATTCAACCATTATTATACATTGTCAAGGTAAATAAGCAAAACTAGCCCAAAAAACTTTGAGTATATCGTCGTAGTGACCGCAATAGGTCGTATGTTAAAAAAATCGAATTTAAGTTTATTACACTTTTCGAACTATAATAATGTAACGGAATTTTGAAAATGATCTCATGTCGATTGTCCAATAACAAGCTGACGAAATCACTTCTAACTGGGCGAATGTAATTAATATGTGTTTTGGTTATGGCAATTAACCGTATGTCACAGCGATGAGTGTTGGTGCCGGTATTGTGCTATATTAAACATTTTATGTAATATAGAATAAGGTCGCTAGTTTTCTATTAGTCTTAACTTTTTTTTTGTTTTAGTTCTTTTAAAACCTAAAAAAATAGTTTAGCTGAGTTTAGTTGCCTTGTTATTGAAAATAGTTGCTTTTAATCGTTATTACTTTTATTTATTATAAATAGTTTTCAATTTTAAGAATGTTTTAAGAAGATGTACGTCATTCAATTTTGAAACGATATGTTTCGGAAATATCTACGACTGAAATTAATTTTAAAATGGCATAAGAATAACATCTAGATTTGTTGATTGTACTAGGACAATCGAGTCGCATGAATCAACCGATCCCAATGAAACTCAAGATAACGTTACTGCAACCAAGTTTTATCATATCAGTGAATACGAAAAAGAATTTAATTTAAATGAGGCTAGACCATCCAGCAAAGACGAGAGACAGAATACAACCTCGAAAAAAGAGGGCGAGACGTAAATTGTAAGGATTGCAAAGGGCAACAAAAATTGAAAGTTATTGATGGACTTGCAGAAAAAATTTATATAGAATAAAAAAACGGATTCAGCAAATACCAACAATCCGTGCAGAAACAGGAGATCTCTTGGCTTGCATGTTGGAAAGGGCAGTGCAAATCGAAATTTTGAATGTTCCACAATTAGTGAAGAAGAACGACATTTCATTTTTGCTCGGTTTTGATGTTTCTCTTCATGGAAGGCTAAAATAGTATTCGTATCAGGAAACGTTTTAAAAGTACGACCAAAACAGAAGATTTCAAATGATTTCAGAAAACTCTAAAAAAAGTTGACGTTTAAATATTTTACAACATATTGTGCATTTGGAAGAAGGCTGTGCGATGATGGGTTTCAGATGAGGAAAGGGTATATTCAGCAGGTACAACTTCGGAAGTTGAGAATTGGGCACCAACTGAAATTAACCAGATATAAACAGTCGTGAAAAGTATAGAGTACCGTGAAATGGGGTGAATAGCAACAAAAACGGGAAACTTCTTTTTAAAAAAATCAACATTGAAATTAAACCTCCCAACGCTTCAAATTTGTTCTTAAACGGTCAACAGATGTCGCCATAACTACTTTAACAGGCCAAAGATGTTTTATATTGGCACCCCTGATTGCAGTACCAACCACCCATTGGAGTGAACACATGTGCTTTTTTCATCACCAGCAAAACTTTATTCACAGTGGTTAGCTAAAAACAGGTAAGACATTGAGTTGCTGGTTAAAGTAGCTTTAAGGTGTCTGGTTTACATTGCCTATTTTAGAAATTGCTTGTCTTGCTTTTTTTTTGCTATGATGTAATATAATACATAACGTCACTTTTAAGTAATTTTGGGGTGAATAGAAACACGCTGTTTCTATTCACCCGCTGTTTCTATCCACCCTATAATTGTTCTTTTGCAGGAAAATGCCTCGCGTTTATAAACCAGACACTTGAGGTAAAACATATAGGAAAATTGATGAAAAATCTCTAAAAATAGCCCTTGCTTCAATTGACAACGGGATGAGTTATAGAGTGGCTCACGAAACATACAACATTCATTATTCTGTGCTTTATCGGCACCAATTGGGGGTATCCACTTGACCATTTGGACGTCAGGATGATGATAAAAAATTACCTAGACAGTAGAGGTAAAACAATAACGAGATTTAAAGATAATATCCCTGGCAGACTTTGTCTATTCTTTTTTAAAACGTCACAAAAATGAATTAAGATCTAGAATCTGCCAAAACATCAAGCGCTCAAGAGCTGCTGTTTCTCCCAATACCAAAATGCTTATTTTGACAATTTAGCCACGGAGTTGAAAAATGTACCGTCATCAGACATAATAAATTACGACGAAACAAATTTAACTGACGCTCCGGGTAGAAAAAAAGTAATCTCGAAAAGAGGCTGTCACTATCCAGAACGTATTTGCAATACGTCGAACTCAGCCATTTCTATTATGTACGCTGTTTCAGCTGATGGAAAATTGTTCCCACCATACGTGGTTTACAAAGCTAAAAATCTGTATACATCTTGGACAGTTGGAGGACCAAAGGACGTCAGATTTAATAGAAGTCCTTCAGGTTGGTTTGATACGATTTCCTTCTCAGATTGGGTAGAGAGAACTGTCATACCTGCAGTAAAAGATCTACCGGGAAAGAAGTACTTAATTGGCGACAATCTGAATGGTATCTTTTTGCGAAGAAAATAATATTTCATTTATCTTCCTCCCGGCTAACTCTACTCATCTAACCCAGCCCCTGGACGTGGCATTTTTCCGGGCTCTTAAAACATCTTGGCGACAGATCCTTGAAAAATTGAAAATGGGGGCTGGTTCAAAGTATTGCACGGTTCCAAAGGACAGATTCCCTTTCTTGCTAAATGACTTGTCAAAGGCTATTGAGCCTAATACTGGAAAAAACATACAATCTGGGTTTAGAAAGTGTGCAATTTTTCCACTAGATAGGGATCAAGTCTTGAGACGCCTTCCGCAGCAAAATCTTGATGAGACAAATGATGAGAATCAGAACATTGAAGAAGGACTTAATAACTCTTTGGTAAACCTTCTAAGGACAATGAGATATGGCGATGGTCAAAATGTGAAGAGTCGACGTCGTAAACTTCAAGTTCCTGCTGGCAAAAGCGTTACAAGTGCAGATTTTGAAAGCACGTTGGTTAAAGACGATCAAGAGGATAATGATTTGGAAAGACGTATGGAAACCTTAGATGAAGATTCAGACCCGGAAATGAATTTGCCCCTTGGTGATTTCATGCCAATAATGGCAAAAGCTCAAGATCATTCTTCAAGTGAATACTCTGAAATGGAAAAAGATCAAGATCATTCTTCAGATGCAGACTCAGAAATGGACACTTCACTATCAAGTTTCACTGATAAGTCCGAGAATAAGTGGGATACAAATAATTCATCAGCATCAGTCTGCTTCGCGGGTAAATTGTTCCGATGTGTTTCTCCTATTTCGCAACAAAATATAACAAATATCGAAATAGACAAAGAAATAAATATTTTATCGGACAAGTCATTAATAATACAGAAAATTACATTGAAGCCACTTTCTTAAGAAGTGGCCCCACTAAACACTCGTCAGGATATATTTATGGATTTCCAGATGTTTCCACCTTTCATTTTAGCCAGGTTGTTGGAGAGGTTTTCCTAGTTCATGACGAGATAGAAGCATCTACGTCAAGAAGAGACATTTTGAAATTTAATTTGCATCAAAGTTGTTTAATTTAATATGTTTAAACTTGTTTATTACGTTTATACTTACATTTCTAGAGAAATAAAGTTTTTTTATTTTGTAAAATTGGTTTTTCTCAGTTTTTTTTGTGTATTTATATTTTTTTTATCAATTTAAATTTTTTTTCAGGTGTTTCTATTCACCCCACATTAAGGGTAGAAAAAGAGCGCTTTTATTTTTTTTTTGTGGAAAACCTCTATTTAAAAAAAATCTATTATGCGCTTTTTGATCTACAAGTCGAGACCCGTAGATTCCTTATTTTTTGTTGTCAAAAAGGTGACTACCATGTTAGCAGCAGAGTAGGAAAGGTCCGAAACTATTTCTATTCACCCCATTTTACGGTAGTTCTTGAATTTATTGGGGTAAAACGGAAAATAAGCCATTTCTTACAATTATACAACTAAATATCGGTATTTATAAATCTAAAAAAGACCAATGCAATGAATGCACTATGTATAAATAAGGCAATTTAAACGACGAAGCATATTAAAAACAGATTTAAAAAAAATGATGCCTGGTATGAAAAAGAAAGGGACAAGTCTGCAGCTTTAGAGTTTTCTGAAGTAAAAACTTACATAACTGATTAACAAGCCGTTTTGCTTTCACCTCGTCTTAGTGCAGCTGCAAACTATTACAAAACTAAATTAAAGGTGCACAATCTTACGTATTATAGTTTTTCTACCAAAGATGTTTGTTATGCGTGGAATGAAGCAGCTGGAGGAGCGGAAAGTTATGTATTATCCTCAATTGTAGTGAAGTATTTTTAAAAAGAAATGCATACTTATAAACCTAATAAAATTATAATCTGGAGTGACGGTTGCGGATACCAAGAAAGCTGTCGAATGCACTAATAAAGCTTGGCATTAAAAATACACGAACAATAGTACCTTGAAGTTGGACATATTTTAACGAAAATAGATTCGATTCATGCTGCCATAGAAGGGAAACTGGGAAAGAAAGGGAGGTTTATGTTCTAGCAGACATTGTACCAATAAATCAAGCTGCAAGACAAAATCATATGAAACCGCTTACCATCAACATGATCTTTTTTTAACTATTTTTTATTGCATTTGACTGGAGAATAAAGTTGGTGATCCTTGTGTCACTGATGTCGTTGCCTACCAATATGTTCCAGAAGGAAAAAATAACTATAAATTTGATTTCCAGGAAGACTGGAAACCATTAACCACAGCGTTAAAACGAGTTGACAGCTTACCATATCATTAAAAATTATATGATGCACCTCGCGCGGTTGAGGCCTTAAAATTTGGACATTTGCAAGAACTAAAGCAGCTGATTCCCCAAAATTACCATTTTTTTATGATGGTTTAAGTTATAATTAATAATGTTTATAATCAAAATTTTATATGCGTTTTATCCCTTTTTATTGACTATTGTATGTTAATTATTGTTATCAATTGGGCGTGTCTCGCCATAAGTATCAAAGTAGAGTAGCAAAAGGTGGTATGTCATGGTCTTTCATAAAGAAAAACCTGTCAGTACGGTTTACCTATTGCAGCTATTGTCATGTAAAATAACATTTTTGTATCTCCTGAAAAGTATACTTTAAATGACATACAATATGTTGCAGTCACCACGACGATATCTAGTATTTCGAGTTTAGCGTTTCAAATATTATTATTACAAAGTTGACAAATCTAAAAATGTAATGTTAGAAAAATTTATGACCATACTTGTATACAACAAATAAAAGTGTTAAAACATATAATGCATTTCGACTATCTAGTCATCATTATTATCATCCGAAAAAAGTCGTTGAAAATAGACAACAATTCAAGAATATCAGAATTCTTTTAAGTGATATATCCTGTCAAATTTCAGCAGAATTATATTAAATGTTAACTCATACACCCATTATTTTTCTCTTGGTTGATTATTTATTTAGGAGTTAAAAATTTTAGATGCCAAACAAGAAGATGGAATGGTCTTTGATGATAATATTGTAATGATTTTACTAGAAGAGTTTGCCCAATTCGGGGAAACCATTTTAGTTAGATTCGTCGCTGATACCATGTGGATCACTTTTAGAGAAGGACAGTCCGTGTTAGAAGCTATGAAGAAGACTGGTGGTGTTATAAGAGTAAGTTCTAAATTTACACGTAAAACCTCATTTTTACCGTTATTATTTTAACATTTAGATTCAAGATTATGACCTTGCCTTATCGTTGAAGGCCCCGGATTGGGTAGAAAAGGCTAAAGAAGAGATTGAGTTATGTTCTAATAATACAATTTCTTTATATTCTACAGCCAGCCAATCTGAATATCACTGTAAGTGTTTTCTATTATCATTGACTTAGCCAAACTTGTGACATAGATGTTTGATCTTAGTCCTCATAAAGAGTTGTTGCATCTGCTCACACCATATCTAATTTCTGCAAAAACTAATAATTGACTATTCAAATTTTAAGGTCTTGGTATACCATTAGTTCAGCAAAAGGATAGTTCACGACCCTCTCCACCTAGTCGTCCTCCCCCACCTTCTGTTAAAATGACACCAATCTCAAGTCCAATAAAAAAAACTTTATTACCAAGAGCAGGAGTTATAAGTATTCCGGTTAAATCTACTCCCCAACCTGCCCTTCAGCCAACCATAGTTTCATCCGCTATAAACCAAAATGGGAATGGCGTTCCATCGGGAGCACCTCCACCAAATATGCCACCACCGGAGTTACCTTCTTTGCCTCCACGGGATCAAGAGGGCGGTATTTATGAAGAGATTCAAGATGATTCCGCGGTTAATATGCCAGCACCTTTGGGTAATTACTTTGTATAATTTTTAGATATAGGGAAACATTTATGTGTAATAATTACGAGAATTTCCTTAAATTATGTGTTATTTGATATGACTGGTATACATAGGATACTTATATACAGGGTGTTTATAAACTGGGTCATTTATTTGAACACCTTGTAGAACTCGTCAAAAGAATTTAATATACCAAAAATTACCTATATAAAAGTTGCACAATAAGAGATCTACTTCACATTATTAAAAATTATTAAAAAAAAATATTTAATAAGCTAAATAGTTACCGTTTTTACAAGAATTGAACAAAGTTTTCGCTATTTATTCGATTAACACACAATCTTGCTCGGCGAATGCACAAATATTTAGAAAATAAAATCCTGGTGTGCACGAATTAAATCACAAGAATTTTCAATGAGTTGTTGAAGTTCTGCCGGAGTATTTACTGCTCTATCCAAGATTGTGAAAGATACACCAACTCTTTCTCGGTTAAATCTGGAAAAAGAGGAAGCCAACAAATGGGTCTATTCCACCTTATCCTTTTATTTGGAAACTCATTATATAAATGTTTCTGAACTTGTCCTTTAAAATGTGGTGGAGCCATATCATGTAGAAGCCAAATATTCTGTCTTACATTTAGAGGAACATCTTCTTATAATTGTGGAAGATTGTGTCGAAGAAAATTTAAATAAATTTCACCGGTCAGTCGAAATGGAAAAAAGTAGGATCCAATAAGCATTTACCACGCCAGCCCAAACATTCAATAAAAATCTATTGAAAATTAGGTCTATGAGATGAGAGAGATCCTCAAGATTGACTTAATGCCGTCGTTGCTTGCGGTTCACTTGCACTGGGTTGCTATCGAGTAAGGAAACGCGTCGCTATGCTTCGCGCTCATTTATTGTAACAGTTTTATCACTGTGGGGTCACCAAATATGTCGGGATAAGGAGTACGACACATATGATATTATTATCTACAGAATTTATTAATATACTTATAACAATGAGTTGCTAGTACAAAATAATGAGATTAATAACTGTTCAGGTTGTTTAAATATAATTGACTTAACTGATTGGTTGCGTTGTTAGACTTTGTCTAGCTAAGGAAAGGTACAGCACGTGTTGTTCGGCTCGGTTATCGATCGCCCCGATTTGCATATAAACAGTGCCGTTGCGTTAATTCTTATATTTGTGTTCTGTGCCGTTAAATTAAATTAAATTAAATTAAAAAAAGGCGCGCTACTGTCGCTAATCGCGCGTTATTAGGGAACAAAACTTGGCGCAGCTTTGAAACAGATGGTGTACCTTTCCTTATCTAGACAAACTCTAGTAGTGGACCTTAAAACTAACTCGTACCTACGTTAAAGGCGCGACCTCACAATTGCTGTGACCGCCAGCTCGCGTTGCTTGGTTGTTGTGTGCATTTGTTTATTTTCATTGAAAATATAGATGTGTTCAAAGTGTTTGCACCAAAGAATTTGTATCGGGTAAGTTTTTACTTATATTTTGGGTAATTTGATATTAACTGTCAGTAATCTGCTTTATGAATACAGAAAAATAATTAACATAACCCTAAAGTTTTAAAGCAGCAAGGGCTGTCAATATTTTGTAGCTGGTAGGGTAAGATGACATAGTAACCTGTTAGCTTAAGATGATATAGTATGTCATCTTGCCCTGATGTTCTTTACGAAGAGTAACAATATTTGAAAAAATCCTATTTATTTTGCAGGATGCGTGACAACTATCAACGAAAGTCTATACGTTATTCTTGGCCAAAAGCGTCAAAGAAAACAAAAAATGGGGTGGCTAAAGGCCTCTGAAGCATTCAACATGACGCTGGCTACACTTCATCGTCATTTCTGAAAATCTTGGACGTTTCAAGCGTACTTTTGATGTACCCATAGACCAACAGTGATGAAGTTCTTTGATCTTTTAGGATAATTAATAACTGACAATGATATTCTACCGATAAAAATGTACAACATAGACTAAACGGGCCTTAACACCGTCCAAAAACCACGGAAAATATTTGTCTAGGAGGAAAAAATAACAAGTTGGTGTCATAACAAAAGCAGAACGAGGCCGGCATGTCTCTGTCGCTGTATGTGCGAATGCTGCTGAAAATTTTGTTCTGCCTGCCATGATTATCCCAAAAAAGAACTAAATTCGAATACTTAGAGGGTCTGGAGTTTGCTATGGTTAATGGAGTCTTATTGCTATGAACGTGGCCGCAATACACCCATCGGAAGCAACCACTAGACGTGTCATTTTCTGAATGACTGGATTCATACTACAACCGAGAGATGGTCACCTGAATTAACCTTGGTAAAACCGTAGGGTTAAACCAAATCGGCGGTATTTTTGAAAGAGCATATGAAAGTGTTGCCACGTTCGGAAATATGACGAGTGGATTTGAACAAAACTGGAATTTATCCGTTGAGCGCACATGGTTTTCCGGATCTTTTGTTTCTACCCGTTGTGAGTGAGAGAGAGAAGCTTAATTATGAAGACATTCCTGGACCTTCTGTTTTAGCACAGCATACGATGAATCCAATACCGGTTCAGCGTGATTGTCAAGTCATTACTAGGTCGTCTGCCACCCAGGAGATGGTAAATTACTTATGCAGTATTTCTCTATTTCCGAAAGCGGATCTAGGGGGCCAGCAAGAAGTACAAAGAGAAAAATAACTGCCTCTCAAATTCTGACAAGTTCTCCTTATATGGATGTAATTAAAGCCCAAGTCCAAAACAAAAAAAAGAAAGAATATCGTAAGAGCGTTAGAGTTAGAAATTAGGTGAAGTGAACTATCGTTTTAATTATTTCCTATACGGAACCTAATGAAGCTTTTACGCATGACTCGGATGCTGCACGCCTTTATTGCAACGAATTATATAGTAAATCGAAGTCAGGAGAGCACTAGTTATGTTGCCATAAGGTATGTAAATGATGGTGCCATACTGTTTGTGCTGGCTTTTCACCAAAACTTAAGATGTTCACCTTTAAATTGTGCAGCAATAATTAGATAAGTCAACTTAGACTATTGTGTGTCATCTTCCCCACCAATCACCATCGACATGACGATGTTTTTGTTTCTTTCTAAATCTTGAATTTTCTTAAGGCATTTTATTACTTTGTAAATAAACATTTTCATTAGATTTATTTATCATCTTTGGATTATCAAATATTTGCCTAAAAACAAAAAGTATGTCATCTTAAGCGCAATTTCCCATATCAACTACAGACATTCTTAGAGTGTGTTCTTCATGAAGTAACGAGTAAAGGCATCTTATACTATTAGGTTTTTATAAGAGATATCGATATTTATATAAATGTATCCTAATAATAATAATATCAACGATAAAAATGCGCTAAAATTAGGTATTCATTAATGTATGTTAATTTGGCAGGTCCGCCGCCACCACCCCCAAGAGCAGAGTCCTCCTTACCATCAACACCCTTACGGCCACCACCAGTGCCGGCCCGGTCTGTTCCGCCTCCTCCTTTGCCTGCAAGACCACGCCAATAGTTCCTAGCCAATTATTTCGTGAGATTCTACGAATGCATAGACATCCCTTACGACATTTACGTAAGAAGTTTCCTGTATAAATTTTTTTTAATTATTTTTTCATCGTTGTTTCTTTACACTTTGTGGAGATATATTGTCGATTTTTCGTTAGATGGAACACAAAAACCATGGTTTATCAAGAAATAAAATATAAGTAAAAAATGAGCTGTGCATGGTATATTTAAATAGGTAATTTAATTAATAATATTATATATATATATATAGTTTATAATTCTGGCTATTTATTATATAATGTATCTAAAAGTTTAGAAAAAGAGTATTAATATCGTTATTTTTTATTTTTAGTATATTCCTCTTAAAATATTGTAAATAAATATAATGGTATAGAAATATGAGCTGTTCCTTGATGCAAATGAAAATTTATAATTTCTTATTTATTGTTTAACCCTTAATCGCTCCAGAGTAATAATATAATATAAATAATACTTAGGATTAAGATTAAATACTTTTATTTAAAAAAAAAAACAACAAATTCTAATAACTGTAATAATGTTTTTTAGGGTATTTTTTTTTAACTTTAACATTTTCGGGCACTCGCTATGAGCATAGAAGTAAAACGATATTAAGCTTTTTTAGGAGACATGACATAAATTAATAAATATAAACATCGACAGCTTTTCCTTAACCCTGTATATTTATCATTAATGTGGCTATGAAAGCAGAAGATATTAATAAAAATATCTGTAATATATGTTGCATTGTAAACAAAGTTATTAACTTGCGAAATAGCCAGAAAAAAATTGGAGATATTATATGTTAGTCGTCTTTCAAATAATTAATTGTAAGATTTAGATAAATTATATATTAACCTGCAATTGCTCTCAAACCCATTATTGGCAATAGGTAATTAAAAAAAAATGTTGTTAAATGTGTGTTTGTTTATTATCCCGAAAGTTACGGTTTGTACCCCCAAGAGAACTTGGAACTAAAAATCATGAAAAAAAATTTCCAAACTCACAAAAAGGACTCTTTGTTTTTTTTTACAAATAAAGCGGCTCTAATACCGAATTTATTGCAGTCCAGGTAAAAATTCCACCCTATATATTGTAAATATTGTATTTGTAAATGCAGATAAATGACATATTGAAACACATTTCTAATTTCACAAATCATATTTGTTTTATAAGGAATAAAATCCATTGTCCAAAACATGATAGAGTTAAAAAAAAAAGTATAAATGATGGTTTAATGCGCGTTGTATAGCCACGTTTCCACGCTTATTCACTCCTCAGAAGTCTAGTTCAACTACTCCCACAGAAACCATTAAATCATAACATAATATATAGACTACCGATCTTATAGATTTATGTTAATCCCTTAATTTAAGCATGCTTGTTCATTGTTTCTGCCAATAATAGACCCTATTTAACCCCATTTTTTGATCCCTCGAGCCTGATGTGTTCTGGGTGGTTTCATGGTGCCTGTGGCGGTTACATTCCACAATAATTTTAGCGCTCTACTGCACGGAGCAGAGACCCTCCTAATTTCTTGAGGGATTCAATTGTATTTCTGATTACTCGTTTGCCCAAGGGTTCGCCTTACTTTGGAAATAAATCAAGCACCTTTTGGTTTAACACAACTTTATTAAACCTGAATAATTTATAGAATGGTCCAAAATATAGTCTACGTTGTACAAATCACTACTAAAACCTTAACTAAACATCTAAAAGCTCTGTTGAAACATACCGGGGAAGTACTGCTGCGAGCTATAAATACCACATAAAAGATACCGATCGGCTATTGTGCGCCAAAACCGGGAGCAAAGTGATCGCGACCTACTTTTTAAAGTCCAGTTCAGAGATCTATTAGAATCTTTGATGTGTCGCAGATGCCGCAGTAACTAGTCCGTACGCCTTTGTCGCATGATATACATGTTTAAATGGCAAAATTTTATATAATTTATCTATGAAATCATTTTAAATATACATTAAACCCCATGTTGTACACTATTTTTTATTTTTCTTTTGAAAATGTCCATTTTTAGAAAGAAAATAATATCACAAGAAAATAATATCAAAAAATTGACCGCGGACTAAAATCCAAGCATCTTACAAAATATTTTAAACACTTCCAGCACTCACAGACTTGTCACCTCTTTTTTGCCAGTCTATTAAACAAAGATAAAACACCTGCGTTCTGGCGACTCCTATTTCAGGCTGTGCAAGTGATTTTGAATCTCTCTCTATCCCACTGATTTTGAAGATTACGGGTCCGTACCCAAATAAATTTTTGGGCTGTTTTTGTATTACTTTCGACGTGTTTAAAAAGATCTTTAAGGAAGGGTCTATCACCTTTAATAGTTGGAAGGGGGGTCATGTGAGGGTATTATTATTTGATGAGTTTTGTCGGTTTTGCTTTTTACGCGTTTATGAATGTGGAGAATTTAGAATTTGGTCTGTATTCGTTTAAATTTTTTGCAGTTTTTACTGTGAGGAAGTGTGTTTTTTTTAATTTGTGTTTGTGGATTTGTTTTGGTATTATACCTAAAGACCTTAAAATGTTTCGACTCTGGGAAAATAGGCAGGAAAATTTGGCAAATGAAGAGGAAAGTGTTTGTGTGGGCTTATGGAGACCACAAGAGGTGGGTGCACAAGAAAGACAATAAAATTTGTGATGAAAACAATAAGAGTGATCTGGACAGTGATTTAGACTTACATAGTTCTGATAGTTCATTTTCTAGTGTTGAGGAAGTAAAAAGAAGCAAGGGAAGTAGAAGCTACAGGGGAAAATCAAGCAGTTTTAAAACGTAATTGTTTAAGTACAGACGCCAAACAATTTTATCTAAATGTCAATAACAATCTAAGGAATGATCCTCAGTTCACAAATGATTGTAGTGCTTTGCAAAAAACAGCGTTTTTAACAGGGGTTCCCTATAGTACATGTGTAAAAAAGGGATTAAAGACAGAATAAAAAGAAAAGATGCAGGACAATCAAAGGGACTTGACACGGATATTTCTAAATTGCTAAGGAAAGGTGTGTATTCTATATACAAAAACATTGAGGTTCTGACCATAGAGATGATTAAGGACACCTTATCGGCAAGGAACAAACATTTCTTAGTCTCAACCTTGCGGAGATACCTGATAAAACTTGGGTTTAAGGTTAAAATGGTTAAAAAAAGAGCTGCTGTAATGGAATTGTCAGCTGGTGTATATATTATTTAGCCGAAACATGGTATGATACATTTATGATTGATGTATGATTTCAATCTCTGGGAAAAAGTCGTTTTTGCCATAGTAAGAAACCATATTTTTATTAATTAAACAAGTTTAAAATTTTAATTTTTTAAGGCCAGTAAGCTGTAAAAAATTACAGCTTACTGGCCCTGTTTGTCACAAAATAAAGTATATATAATGTAATGCTTTAGTATCCATATGTTGATGTGCGATATGAAGTTGGAATGCATAGCAGCAACACAGAAACTGTTTCCTTCCTTAATGGAAGAAACTGCTAAAGAACAAAGCCAAAAAAATAAAATTTAGAAAATTGTATTAACTCTTTGGGCCAGATTGAAATGAGTGGTTAAATTTATAAAAGTATTTAGTATCCTCACTGTAGTTTTAGGATCCAGTATACTTGTAAATGTAGTGTTTTGAATAAGATTTTTAGTTTTTAGTATAAGCATTTATTTTTGTTAATTTTCATCAAATCTCTCCTAATATGCACAATAACTAAATATGAGGCAAACAAATTAATAAATATTACATTCAGGATGTAAAGTGTGTTTTTTTTATAAGTAAAACTTGTGTCTTTTAAACGCATAAAGCTAGATGATTTTTAATATAAAAGTTTATTTTAAAAAATATACTTCCACTTTTCTGACCACATAACTACTTTTTATCAAAAGAAATTGGTACTAAAAAACACCCCACTGATGGCGCTAAAAACTAAACTTATTAAATTAAAATTTTTGGTTAAACTCATTTTACGTACTTAAATCTTATAGTTAAATATTATCTTGCTATCAACTATCCTGAATTTCTAACTTAATAAAACTAAACCCAAAAATCCCGAATAATAAAGTTTTAAATACAAATACATTTTAAGGTCGGACCTGTGCAACTTTTCACGCTTTTGTTAGATGACTGACGTCAGACATCTAACAAAATAGTACGTGGGCGCATGTAGTCGAATTTTACGAATTAAATGTATAAATTCTAGAAAAAATGCTTAAAACATTTATTTATTTAATTAAATGATTAAATATCGCTTAGAATATTACTTTATGACTCTTTTCACATAAAATTTTGCGATTTAAACATGCCTGTCATGTGACACACACAACACCGGTACACGGACTATTCGCGGCACATCAACGATTCTAATAGATATCTGAACTGAACTATATATGCCATGTCTTCGACTAGTAGAAAAAGAAAGATTCCAAAAAATGAAAAAATTCTTGTTGCAGATTAATATATGGTATTAAAAAAAATGAGCATATATCACATAAAATAATAGAAACTAAATGGCTTAATATGTCAAATAGGTGCAAGCTTCATTTAGCAAATTTTGTAAAGTACATAACTTGAACATAAGAAATAAAGGATTCTTCACCATGCCTATATTTAAATCTACTTTTTAAAAAAGATCTTTTCTGTTTAATGCTATTGAATTACGTAATAATATACCTGAGTTTAAACTTTTAAATGTAAATAAATTTAAATATAAATTTAGGGAATATCTATTTCAAAAACAACCGTAGGAGGGCATGCCATTATGTACATTGTACATACAGTCCTTTAGCCTTAGATTTTATATGAACCAACAAGATTCTTATTACTTTATACAATTTATTGTTTGATCATATTTGATTTTAAATGGGCTCCTGCATTTATAACCTTATATATTCTTAATATTAAATTAAAATACGTATTATTTTGTTGATCTCTCCCGGCAAGACTCTATAAACTTCATTATTGTTATGTTTAACCTATAAGTATTACATCATAGTTTTATGGAATAGAATCGTAATTTTATTATTGTTAGTTTATGTAATTAAAAAAGTCATAATATGCTATTTTGTGGTTAAGTTAAAGTAGCCCTTAGGGCTAGACTTCGCCATTAATTTAACATCTTGTATTTACAATGTATATTTATTAAAATAAAAGTCTTTATTATTAATATCCTGGAAGAGGCCGGCTTGGGCGAGAAAGATATCAGATTAATTTCAAATCTCTACTGGAATTAGACAGCATGCTTAAGATTTGATAGAAACCGAATGAAACAGATGAAAATACAACGCAAGGTCAACAGGGATGTGCCCTCTCGACTTTGATATTCAACTTACATTCTGAAGAAATTTAAAAATGTTCATCTAAGCTTTTAACGGAGTAAAAGAAGGTAACCTTTTGAACGTAGTCAGACTGAATAATATTCAATACGCTGATGATATTAGAGTGATAGCAGATAGCTTGGAAGTATTGCAAAGGTTAATGGACCATATCGCGCAATATAGTCAACAATATGGTCTTAATATCAAGGAAACAAATGATTATCAGCAAAAGAGATATAAATGGATATGTCGCCGGAACTCGAATTAAAAATTTTCAACCACATTGCGACCTTGGTACCGTCATGAATAAACCATGTACACATGAAATAAAATATCGTCTAGGAAAAGCAATGAAGGTATTTCATAAAATCAGTGCCATATTCGAAAGTTATAACATATCTCTTCAAACGAAAGTAAGGCACTGTTGCTATGTTACTTTCTATTGTATGGCGTAGAAACCTGGACACTCGCAGAAGCCACCGTGGCTGTATAGGAATAGCTTAAAATACCATGGACAGCTCACATTACAAACATAAAGTGCAACGAAAAGGTATTGGGTAACAGAGGGCCCAGAAGAAGAGGAACATCATGGTTGCGGAATCTACGGAGTTATTGGCTTGAGAAAAGCTCAGTAGAACTGTTTCGAACTGTTACAAAATGAGTATGATTGCCAACATTCGAAACGGATGGGTATCTGAAGAACAAGAAGAAGAATTAAACCAAGGTCCTTGATTTTGTAATAGGACGTTTTATGCCACCCATGTGAAATACAACAGAGCAAATTAACAAGAAATATAATTTTTGCAAGAAAATTAATTCTTTATTAAAGTTTTTGTGAACTCCTGGCTCATTTTTAAAAAAAGTAAAAGAACGTCTTTGACTTTTTCGCCTACTTAGAATATTGACTTTACGTTGGCAAATATAAATTTGTAGCGACACCTAACGCAGTTAACTTAGACTAATTCAGTACCAAATGATGAGCATATATTGGAAAACACTTTAACGGTACCAAATAATCCTCGTTATCCATCCCATCAACAGATTTCTTTAGTTTTTTTAAAGTAGATTGGGAATCTATCAGATTAGTGACAGAGGCATGTGTATTTTTATGTTTCTCGTTTGTTCGATTTAAAATATTTTCTTTATTGCTTCCACAAATGGTTAAATCTGTAGTTTAATGTAAAAAATGTTAAATCTGTAATTAATTGTAATTAAATGGTTAAGTCAGGTGACCTACAGTTAACCTAAAAGAATAGATTAGCAAATCGCGAAAGGTTACCAGCTTATGCACTTTTTATAAGAAATGTTAATTTTTTATCTTATCGTTTTAAATTACCTGAATACAGACACAAAATTGATATCATATGTGAGTACTTATCATTATATAAATAACCATGCGCTCACATGTGTATATTGTAAGCATATTTTTATACATATTTAAGATAAAACGTAGAGTTAACACTTTATAAAATATGCAGAAATGTAGAGTATTGTATTTAAAATTAACTTTAATACAAGTTTTTTTTTTGTATATCAAACCTATATAAAAATCCGAGGCCAGCATGGTGATCTGTAAGAGAAACAATGTGTAAATATTTCTTTAGGAGATGATCGCAGAGACAAGAATGGTCAGGTCTCTCAGCAGATAATCTGACATTATAGGTATCCTGTGAAGTGCATCGAACATCAGAGAACGAAATCTTCTATACTAACTCTTTCTGTAACATAGCTCTTTTTTAGATGAGCTATTGTACTGTAGAGTAGTTATGCATAGGTACATAATGCTGTATGCATATCCTATCATCCGATAAATGATTTTTCTCCGCCGAATTATACTGATATGTGAAGCAATTCAAATGAAGCCTGTAAAAACTCTAAGATATGTTATTCTACTTTTTAATATGTAATTATGTAATGTTTTTTTGTATGAATAACTAATAATAGCATAAATATTCCATGATGATTCACTAAATATGATTTATAAATATTCAGGGTTTAAACTGAAACATTCCTGGTCTGTTCAGAGAATATAAATACATGACCCAACATTCCATGAACATTTCCAAAGAAACAATTTGGTAGAACTTTGATGGCATTGTAGCGTTTTTGCTGTCCATTTAGGTATAAATTAATATATTCGATACAATATAATTTAACTACTAGAAACATTTATTTACACTGTATTATTTACTTCGATTTAGAAGTCGCGTCAATATTCAGACTTGAACTGGCAGCATAGCGCTGCGTATATATTGGGTAGACCACTGTTTCAAAACATTTTCCAACTTTGTACAGGTGTTCCGAAATGGCGCGACGTATGCTCGCAGGTCACTCCGTCGTTGTCGCAGTTTCGGGTCTAACCAACGGACGAGATGATCTCCCTATGCCGAAGAACAGCTGGTATATTCGCGGCTGTTAAGATACAACCATTTTTTAGCTTTTTAAGTTTTAGCTGTTAAAAATATAGATAAAAAAAAGGAATCTTGATTTTTTTGTCATTTTAAAACATTATTTTATGTATGTTCTTCCTTTTAACTTACCGAATATAACGTTCTAATAGCGTAACTTATCTATTATTACCGCACTCTCGATGAGTAACAATGATGAATTTGATCAAATTTCCCAAACCTCTGGTTTACGTCATCTTGCCGTGTAGCCCACGTCAAAACATTGGATGTAATTTGCTATTTTCAGTTAAACAAATTAGTTTTCTTTATAAGAACTAGTATGAAATAATAACTTGAAGGCAAATTATAGGTTGAAGATTAACTTAACCCCTCCAATAAATGGTCCCGGGCCAGTAGTCCAGGTATAGCTTTACTAATATCACTTTTACCTGCAGAGCTGCCATTAAGGCTATCACGGCCGTAAAGGTAAGCTCCAAGCTTGTGCGTGACTAGTTAGTAATGTTACTATTTAAGTGTTAAAAGATGATAAAAAGTAATAATATGTACATTTTTGGTAAAAAAATTAAATCATTTGACAAAGCCCTAAGCGATAATGATTTGATTGATTTGTGATTTGTAGTGTAGTAAGCAGTCGGAGGCTGCTATCTACATAGATCTTCTAGAAGGACCCGTCGTGCCCCACCGAGAGTTACGAGAGGCCAATGCCCTTGGAAAACCCAATACGGACATCTGGATTGAAGGATTTAAAGATTATCGCTCGGTACAATGTAGGTGTTGCCCAATGTTTAACAAAGGCCTTTTGAAAATCTACGAACGCCAAACAAATATCCTAATTATATTTAATCTCTTCTTCCACTAGGATCCGAAAAGATGGTCACTCGTGCTATACTGTTTTTTAAAACCCGCTTGTGCTATGGCTGGTATTGATCTAATTGATTGATCAGTCCGTTCCTAATAATTTTTTTGAAGAGCTTGTATATTTGCGATAATAATCCTATATTCTATTTAAAATACGATGTTGCCACCCAGTGGAGATGGCGCGGCGTCTTAAATGCCCAGTATTCGGTTAATAGACCCGTCACTAGCCGAATTTCGCGTCTTTTAAAGCGCGGTAGATTTCTAGTGAGGCAGGCAGAGGGTCCGTTTATGTATGCCTGTCTCATGCCACGTGCTTCAGTCCATCTTTGGAGGGTCCACTTGTCCAGCAGACTCTTCATTCATGCAGTCGCTATGCATTTAGCTATACCGATTACGGGTTCAGGTCCCACCGGCTGTTTCGCAGATCCTCCTTTAGCAAGGGAGTTCGCTTCTTGGTTTCCACCATGGCAGCCTACCTTTACCAGTTCCTCCAGGACCTTTATGCACTCCAGTACAAGCTTGAATCTCACCTTTTCAGCCTTAATGGCTGTCTTGCTGTCCGAGCAGATTGATATCCGCAGTTTAGGATTTCCTGTCTTGAAGGGAGTCTGTAAGCCTCCTGAAGCCTGTCTTTCCTGATTTGAAGGGAGGGAATGATTTTATTGCTACTTCCTTGTGGGTGATTCGATCGTAGGTGATTATCTTTCTAGCTGTCTCGTATTCGATATGAATTCGGGTCCGAGAACAGCGAGGGTGATCATAAGACCAGTTGGAGCCTGGAAAGTGAGTGCGTAGCATGTCTCCCTCTCATAGGCCGTCATCTGGAAGTCACAGCGACCCGATCTTAGTACCAGGGTTATTGGACAGTATCTTGCACAGGCGTGCCGCGGAGGATGTGTTTTCAACAGAGAACAACTTAAAGTCCCTGAATATCTTTCAGTAAAGCCTTTGAGCTGCGTGGAACCTATTCCGGTCAGTGGCAAGCTTAGAGAGCTCTGCCCTGCGAAGGAGCCGCCGCGTAGTGTCAGGGTATTTTTCCGTGCTATTATTCCACAAGGCATTCTTTACATTTGCGGGTCTCTATCTTAGTGGACAAATATCCTCCAATGCCGCGGCTATCGTATGAGTCAGATTGACAGTCCCAATCTCAGTATCCGCCAGAAGTGTGTACCTTGCCGGCATGTCCACAAGACCACCGACTAGTTCCTCTTGAAAGTGGTCCCAATCAGTGGTTATCGGACTTCTGTAGGCTGGCGTATCCCGCCGAGCATGTTACTCAAGCTCAAATATGATGTGCCTGTGGTCTGACATTATGACCTCAAGAAACACCCTCCATGAGCCAAAAAGCTTCGCAGTGTTGGGTGAACAGATCGTGAGATCGATGAGTGATTGGCTCCGATTTCAAGAGTTTCCGAAGTGTGGACGCTGTCCCGGTTGAGTAGTTTTATGAGCCCGTTTGAGGACAAGAAGTTAATCAGGTAGCGGCCCCTTCGGTTCTCATCTTCACATCCCCAAAGGCGATGATGCGAATTGGAATCACATGCGACGCTGGAGATCCAAGTTCTTGCAATATTTGACCACTGCAGTAACGACCCGGGGAGGTGAGTCAATTTCGATGAGAAGTAGGCAGAGCAGACTACCAAGTTTTTTCTCAAACCTGTTAACACTTTGACGGGTACTAGATCCCTTGTGCAGAGATCTGTGAGGGAAAAGACCACGCATTCCTAATTATGTTGCAGGCGCGAGGATTTTCACAGGGTACATATTTATGTCAGGTATGATGACTCCCTTCGGTCACACATAAAGCTGATAGCGAAGAGTACTTCAGATACTAGCGCTGATAGCGGATGTCGGGCTTATTTTAATTTGCAAATTACATAAACAGTACAGAACTTAGCGGACGGTGGTGTGATATTACGGAAAAACTATCTCTTTCTGACAATTTTTAATCGAAAATTTTACATTAAAATTTAGAGTTTTATCCAATAAGTGACCAGTTTGGGTTCATGATATTAACAAGAGCAGCAAAACTCATGAGGAATATCAGCATTTATATACCAATTGAAGAAGACATCCACAAAAATTTTTTGAATAGACAAGAATGTCGTTCAATGATTTCTTGTGACTTAATGTTAAAACTCTCGCACAATATAACGAAATACCCAAATTACGAAAAACCCAATTACAGCAGAAGAAAGGCTTATAATTCTTCCGTAATTGCTTCTGGAATTTTGCCACTGTATTCTCATTTTTTACAAAAATCGATATGGCATGACTGGTATAAGCCTCATAAAATAATGATAATCATCGGATTTTGGTTTTTGATTAGTTAAATATGGATTTGTAAGCAATTTCATTTTTTTTTCTCTAATCTTAACAGCTTTGTATTAATGTTTTTATTGCTTCCTAATTATCTTTTGGATGGCTTTTGAGGTGTTTGCTTAAAATGTTCAGTTATAATTGGAGATTCAGTTACATCTCCTAATAAATTGAAATTTTGAATTTGACCTTCTTCCACATAAGTATAACTTTCTGACTACGCTTGTTTAGATAGTACAGATAAAGAACTCATATACTAATATTAGATCTTTGTATTTAATATTAATGAACTAATATTAAATACAAAATGTCAACATTCATCTGCGAAATACAAAATATCGTACAAATTAGCGTTCCTTCACTATTAAGCTTTTAGTTATTATTAATAAGTAAATAATTTTTCTTTTATCGAAAAAAATGGAAAATTTTACAAATGCGGAACTGTCAGATATGGATTTTATCTATGGCCGAAGTAATGGAAATGGTCGGCAAGCTCGAAGATTGTATGCTGAGGAAATTTCCATAACAATCACTTATGAGGAGAATCCACATGGAATCTTTGAGACTCATTTTCAGCATCAGTTTTCAGTAAATGTGCTGAATATGTATGTACTAGTAATGGCTTAATTGACGATCATTTCATCAGCTCATATTTCCTCCCACAATGCCTAACAGGAGAATCTTACCTTCATTTCCTACAGGAAGAGTTACCTGTTCGTTTTGAAGAAGTACCTCTACAGCTGAGGCAACACTTATGGTTCATGCATGATGGTGCACCAGCCCATTTTAATATCAATGTACGTAATCACTTAGATACAGAATTTCCAAATCGTTGGATAGGTAGGGGAAGTGCAGAACATTGGCCTGCTCGATCGCCAGATTTAAATCTTCTAGATTTTTGCATTTGGGTTTTTCTTAAGTCATTAGTTTATTCCAGTCCCGTCGAAAATGTTGATGACCTGAGGAATCGAATTATAGCCGGCTGTGAGATAATAAGAAAAATATTAGGAATATTTGCGCGAATACGAGATGAGGCGAAGAGTTGAATCTTGTGTAACGTCTGAGGGAGGTCATTTTGAACACTTGTAGCTTTGCGCCTATTTAAAATTTTAGTATTGTTATTTTCTATTATTGTTCTGGTTTAATATTGTTGTATTAGATAGTTTGTGAAAATGTATTAAAGAAATGAAAAATACGCGTCAAGATTTTTTTTTCTTGCATAAAAACGGCACCACATACGAAAAAAAGATAAAAGAGGTTTTTTGTCACAAATTGAATAAGGAATTCAAAAATTATTTTAAATTTAAAATAGCTCAGTGGCGTACCATTATTTTCTTTAAAAAAATTAAGATCATTACCCGTATTCGCGCCAATGGCGAACTTAAAATTTTTAATTGCATGTCAAAAAATGCGCGATAACTACCTCTTAAAACACTCCAAATTTCATTTGCATATCTCGACCGGATTCAGAGCAATAAATAAATCGTCTATTTTTAAGAAAAACTTTAACACCCCGTACCTCAGAAAACGAAGCATTTGCGAATATACGTTTATATAGCAAACTGCCATTATTTTTCCATGCGGAATGACCCCCTAAAGTTTGTCGCACTTATTTACTAACATCCTGCATATTATGATATCCTTAATTCTAGTAGTTTATTATACTACTTTCTGTAAATATGTACATTATCATATGCTGATTCAATGTCTAGGAAGACTGCAATAGTCGATTGTGATGATTGTAGGCTCTCAAAAATGATCGAAGTTAAAAAGGCAATGTTATCATAGACCTCTGTCTTTTTGAAATCGTAACTGAATATCTGGAAATCTTTTTCTTAAAAAAATTAAATGCATTGCTATTATTTTTTTTCATAAAAAAGTAGCTAAATGACCCAAACAGGCTCGCGAAAACCGCATCTCGATATCTTATTTCTAACCTAAAATTTAGACCAAAGAAAATTTTATACGAATGTTTAAATTAATTTTTCTCGAATTTTCTTTTGTATTAATTTGTGGCCCTGAAAAGGACCGATTTAAAAGTTAAAGAGGTTTTTAAAGCCTCCCTAGATGTTCAAAATGTTGAGCATTATGCTTTATACATTGTTGAAGCCTGTCATGGGTAGACAGAACTGCAGCTTCAATTTCGGCTCTGGGTATATTCCTAATTGCATTGCGAATCTGGTTATTTATATCTTCTCTGGTCGTAGGTTGGCTCTAAAACACGATGTCTTTTATTCGACCCAATAAATAAAAATCAAGACAAGTTAAATCTGGTCATCGTGGAGGCCATGGAAAAAGACTTCCTCTTCCAATCCACCGCTGTTGAAAAACTGCATTCGTGTGCTCTCGCGCAGCAATAGCAAAATGTGCGGGGGAACCATCTAACTGCAAAAACATGTTTTGCCGCAATTCAACAACGGCAATTGATTCGTCAAAAAGTTAAGGTAGACGTTGCTATTTAGGGATTGTTCGAAAAAGTATGGCCCAATAATTCTGCCTCCCAGTATACCACACCACACATTTAACCTCCAACGACCTTGGTGCTGAACTTCACGCAACCAATGCGGATTTTCTGCAGACCAGTAATGCATATTGTGCACATTGACTCTACCGTCGCTGTTAAAGGTGACTTCATCCGCCCCAAGAATTTTCAATAAAAATTCTCTATTTTCCCGAATCATACCTAACATCCAATGACAATAGTCCAACCTCCAATCGAAGTCTTCCTCCTTTAAGGCCTGATGGAAAACAACAAATGATATGAGTGCATTCTAAAATTAATTAAAATTACTAGTAAAAATTAAAATAAATATTAGATAAATTCAGAGAATATTAGAATAGGTCAGTATATTGTGACAGTCATTTAAACATACCTATATTCTTTCAAAATATTTTGAACCGTTGTTCGCGGCGATATGCCAAACTCAAGGGATAATGCTCTTGGGCTACCATGAGGATTTCCTTGAATTATCCCAATACGTAGTTAATATTTTCCTGGGTTCTTCTAATTCTTTGTCATTGAAATGTAAGCCGAAAACTACCATTGGCTTGTAAGTTAGCTACTAATCGGGGAAAAACTCTCACATCACAAAGACGCCAATTTGCATATCGAGCCGCGTAAACTCTTTTTGCTACTGCGGCCTTCAAAATAAATCACAAGCAAATCCACAGCTTCATCGTTCGTAAAACGCTTTATTACTGCAAAAGTTATACAAAAGTAAGCGAAACTATTGAGAATTTGAGGTATATTTATGTTTTGATTAAATATTTGTTTTTCCATGGCTTTCTTCCATCGCCTGCTAATAATTGCCAAAAAAAATTAAGTATAGGATTTTCGTATAAAATTTTCTTTGTCTGTACTTTTCTTTGTCTATACTTGTACTTTTAGTAAGTTTATTTTCCACTTGGCAATCTAATATTTTTTTAATCATGATCTTGAAAATTTTAGCACTACATGATGATAAAACAATGGGTCTGTAATTTTTCGGCAGTGATGGGTTTTATTGGGCTTTAACAAACTGACAATATTTAATTTTTTCCATGCAAAAGGAATTTTCTCTTCCCCCATCAAGATTCTATTATATATGTTTAGTAATATTATTTTAGCTTTAGTTAAAGTTGGTAAGGTTAAACATTAGATATGATATATCTATCATCTATACCCGTAGATTTTTTTTTAAATTTAATTCATACTAAACAGAAAGACATTTGAATTTTCATTTTCGGGGGCAAGATCGAAAAATGGTTAATGACGGATAAACCTTATTATAAGGTAAACATCATATAGGTAACACTTTATAGGTAAACATCATTAGGTATTGTCTGATTGAAGCTATTCTGTTTTGAGTTATTATTGAACTTGTTCGAATTTTTTTTCCATACAAAGTTCATGTTTGAATTTTAATTTAGGGATTCACAAAATTTAAAAAAGAAATATTTATAATTTCTTTTTTTCTTATTCTTAATTTTTGCTAGTAATTCCTATATTTTTTTTTGCTAAAATAAAGTTTTCAATGGTGGGTTGTTCACTGAATTTTTTTAATAGCTATTTTTCTATACTTTATCCATAAAGGGTGTCGCCCACTAGAGCGAAGCGCGCCGGAGCGCATTTTCTTGCGCCTATGCACATAGAGCGCGCTGTACCGAAGCGACGCGGAGCGGCTTAGCTGAGTTTCTTCAGTTTGTACATTGCTGTCCTCCGATGAGGAAGAGGTATTTATATTTTCTGCTTTGTGCGAAGAAGCAGAAAAAAAACAAAAAAGGAAAAGAAAATGTTGGATACATAATATATGTAAAAAACGTAAGACTGAGAGTGAATTCTATACTTTATTTCCTGATCTAATAAAAGACGAAATTAAATTTTATCAGTATTTCCGAATGACGCACGGACAATTCATGAAACTATTAGGTTACCTAAAACCAGAAATCGAAAGACAAAATACGTTATTTCGTCAAGCTATAGGTCCAGAAGAAAGGTTAGCTGTATGCTTAAGGTAAATTACATTAAAAAATAGGTAATTTAAGTGGTGTAAGAGAAAAAAAGTAAAATTTTAATTTAACAGATAATTAAGACAAGTTAAAGGCAACCTTCTAAAATAACTTGTTTATTTTTATACAAAAAATGTTACAAAGAAAGTACACCTCTAATATGCAAAAAAACTCAAAAAATAAATTTTTTAAATTATAATAAAAAAATAAAATTAAAAGTTTTCCTAATTATTTTTATAAGTGTTCAGGCAACTAGTGTGAATCATCTAAATTATGTAAATTGGTAAGATCCTCGGAAAATTGTGGGGCCTGTGCCTGTTGACATGATGATGATGGTTGAGTGTAGGAATAGTATTGACGGTTTATGTCTGGTGATGTTTGAGGTATTCCCAATAGCACAGAATCTTGAAAGTTATTTGAATGCTGACGAGATGTTCGTGATAAAGATGAGAGTGGATATGGTGGATATTCAGCTCTATTTGATTGTGCGTGTTGTCTTTCAGATAAAGCTGCTAATTCAGCTTCATTGACAGCTTTAAAAACTTTCGATTTTACCTCTATTTAGAGATGAGCCAGCAAATTTTCAGTTGCCTCTGACATACTCAGAAAAAAACTTCTTATTGAGTTATTGTTTTCTACTTTTTTTTTACTTATGTCTTTAGTTGATAGGTAGTTTTGCAGCCCATCTGCTATAATATTTGGGGGCATCTGACGGCATTTCTGTATTTTTTTCTTAGGGGCTGATGAGGTCGATGTAGTCGATGGAGTGGGCGGTGGTGAACTAATATTGGAGTAAGAATCCTCTTCACTTGAATTACCAGTTTCTTCCTCTGTTGTTTGTATGTTTGAGGTTTGAGGTCTTTCAGTGATGTGTGGAAGAAGGAAAGCCATATTCTGTTGTTCAAGCTTCCAGGGCCTAATTTTTTTTGCAGAATCCCCACTCTTTGTTTTACGAGCTTTAATGGCTTTGCGAAAATTGACTCTTAGTTTTTTCCATTTATCTTTACATTTTGAAGCTGAAATATAAAAATGTTCTTTTTAGATTCTTGGCTACAGGAGATTCATTTAGATCAATTGCATTTTCGTATCGCTTAGGAGAAAACACTGTTATAGACATTGTATATTCAACTTGTGACATAATTTGGACTAAAATACGCAATATTGTCATGCCAAACCTAACAAAGGAAACATGGAAAACGGTTGAAAAAGACTTTTACGAACTATGGAATTTCCCCAATTGCATCAGTGCCATCGACGGCAAACATGTAATTATTGAAGCACCTGCCAATAGTGGTTCGCTATATTTTAACTACAAAAAGACGTTTAGTATTGTTCTACTGGCATTAGTAGATGCTAATTATCGTTTTATATGTGTAGATATAGGTGCCTATGGAAAGAACAATGATGGAGGAATATTTGCTTTTTCTAATATGGGAAAAGCACTGTTGCAGAACTCCTTTAATATACCTCCTGATAAGTCTTCCAGGAACCAATATTATTGTGCCTCACGTAATTGTAGGCGATGAAGCATTCCCTCTAAACAAGCATTTATTGCGACCGTTTCCTGGTTCACAAATTAAAGACAATATATCAAAAAAAACTTTTAATTATCGCTTGAGCCGAGCCAGAAGGTTATCTGAAAATGTTTTTGGAATTTTGACACAAGTATTTAGGATTTATCAAAGGAGATTAAAAATGAGCTCCGAACATGTGGACAAAGTTATTTTAGCGACCTGTTGTTTACATAATTTTTTAAGGCCTTCTTTAATTTCATTGGAATTAGTTGACAATAACCTTAACAATGATAATCTTCAAAATTTACGACGAGTGGGAGGAAATGCAACGATGGAGGCCATATCTGTATATATATGTATGTATGTATGTATATATATGTATATATGTATATATACATATATATGTATATATGTATATATATGTATATATGTATGTATATATGTATCTGTATATATATGTATGTATATGTATGTGACCATATCATACCTTTTTTTCTTCGTCCGACATTTTGCGCTCGTGTTTCAAAAGACAATATTAAACTAATCTTGAAACGTTTACTTGCAAAAAAATGCCTATTTGGGGCGCTACATATCGCACATCAGCCAGCGCGCGGCGTAGCACCGCAATCGGCAGCGTACGGCAGCGGAAAAATATACCCAACATAGAATTCCGGTCGCTTCGTTGCGCTGCCGATCGGTGCTCTTCCGACAAGTGAGCGGACTTCCATTTAGAACAATGTATTATAAAAAGTACTTTCCGGCGCGCTGCCACACGCTCCGGCGCGCTCCGCTCTAGTGGGCGACACCCTTTAAGAGCACACACTATCCCACCAGAGATTTACTTTTTTTATGATTAGTCAGCACTACGTTAAAGGAATAACCTGCTCAGCGACAGAGGTTATAGTATTTGATAGTTTAGAATAGTTTAAATTATAATAAAAATCAGATAGATTCATCAAAATCTTATCGTGATATGTAGGAAAATGGTCGCTGCTACCACAGTCCTGAATTGTAATCCACAAGGCCTTTACAGCCAGAGCTCCACTCACAATTGATAAATCTACGAAACTAGAAACATTACCCAATTAAAGCATAGAGACCCATCATTCATAATAAATAATCATTGTTAAAAACCAATTTACTGCCCTTGTTGAATTATAACGGATGATGTGCATTTATATCTCCCATTATAAATAAATTTTTTGAATTGTGTGACATAAGTTCGTAAATGTAAATGCTCACGTTAGTATAAGAGTTACAATAAATATTAATATATTGTATGTGTTATCTATTTCTATATTTATGTATTAAATATTTTCAAATCAAAAAAATCTTTAATATTTTGAAAACTATATTTCTTATCAGACATATTAACATCACACCCCCACAACCATCATCTCGATCCTTCCTAATTAAATTATAATTTATCTACTTTTAACCAAGATTCATTAATAAATATTAAGTCTGAATCTTCTCTATAAACTAAATGTAATAAATTGGCCTTGTAAGAATTAATGATTCAAATATTCCATTGGATGGAATTAAAATTATTTAAATCTATTATTAATATTATAAAAATGCAATTAAATTAAAATTCGTCTGATTGTGAATCAGGATCAACGTTCATGTCATGAATGAACGTTAATCCTGGCTCAGGTGAAAGTGCATAAAATCATAAATAAAATTTCTTTTAAGAATTGTTAAATTGTGAAAATAAAGTTTTTATTATTCTATTTATTATTATAACTAGGTGATTGTGAACCATTATGGGGGTTATTTTGCTGTATATATTGAAGAAAATTTTGTGAATTATTTTCCCTTTGGGATAGAGTAAATTTACGTTATGAGCCTTTTGGTCATATCCTTTGTGAATAATCCTGTTTTCCTTAGCATTTTCGGATAATGGTTTTTGATGAGATCTTTTAATGGTGTCAGGCGTAAACTGTTGCGAACGTCTTTGAAAAGGTTAAACAACATTTTCGTTAATTTCAGATTGACTTGAGAATTTTTTGTTTTTTATGTTTTTTATGCTAGAGCTCGGCAAGTAGGCCTGAACAGTCCCTTTTCGCCAACCCCAGAATCACCCACCCTTACGCCTCCACTCCCAATGCGCGGTCTTCACTGAGTCGGCCCGTCCTTTTAATAAAGGCTTGCACGTTGTCCCAGTCCAGATCTTTAAGATCTTGAGTGGGTTTTCTCTTATACCAAGAAGGTGTAGATTGCCTGTTTAGACTGTTGTATCCAGTCAGGATTCCCACCAAGTCTTTGATACTTTGTCGGTTCTTTGTTAGCAGTCGACTTGCTTTAGAGCCGTCATGGTCTAGTATTATTACCTTGGCCTGTCGACATCCTTCTGTCCTTCTCCAATTCTTCCTTGTTTTTTCCCAGGCCCAATTATTAAGTGCCTGGGAGATTTGTTTTTTGCTAAGGCCGAGACAAGGTTTGGGGCCTACGAAGGGGTTAACGGAACCTTGTCTTGCCAGTTCGTCGTCCCACTCATTGCCCTCGACACCTTGGTGTACTTGTTCAATGCGTCTCTGCATTCCTAGACTAGCGCTGTGCTGGCCCTGGGTTTCTAAATCGCCTTGAGGGCAGCTTGACTATCGGAGTAGATGCAAATCCCCCCCGTTACCTTCCAATGCCTCTCGTTTGTTTATGCTGCTTCGAGTATAGCAAACATCTCTGCTTGGAAAACTGTGGTGTGTTTCCCTAGCGGGAAGGATTCCGCTGTGTTCGTTTCCATCCTGTATACTCCGGCTCCGGCTTAATTGGTGCTTTTCATCCATGATACATCTGTGTACCAGGCCTGGAAACCACTTGGCTCTTTAATTTGGTTCGCCGACCATTCTTCCCTTGTCGGGATTTCGACATGAAACCCCTTCTTTAACCTTAGTTTGTCACTTTCTGTAGTGCATCTGGATATCAGAATTGGTATGTTCTTACAAATCCTGAGAGCAATCGTCATTCCTAAGTGAACATTGCACCACCCTCCGCTATCCTTCATCCTCCCTCTCAATCCAGACTGGGAGGTCCGGTAGCCCAAGAAGAATATTTAGTGGTGCCGCAGGTGTTGTTTTCATAGCTCCAGTAATTCCCAGGCAGACCAGTCTTTGCCGCCTGTTCAGCTTTTGGGCGTTGATGACCTTCAATACGGCTGGCCACCATACCACAGATCCGTACGAGATCCTCGGTCGTATGACTGCGGTATAAAGCCACTGGAGAACGGGAGGTTATAGACCCCATCTTGTACCTATTGTTCCCCGTAATTGCCATATTGGGGCCGTTGCCTTATTTACTGCCTGCTCTACGTGAGTTTTAAACGTGAGCTTGCTGTCTAAAATGACTCTCAAGTATTTAACCTGCTGCCTCAAAGTTAGGCGAGTCTGATACATAATGGGAGGAAAGCCACTATGTCGATAAACAAATTCATCATGAGGAATATAAGATTTCTTTACCATTTCACTTGCATCGAAAAAAGTTCAATTTTCACGAGTTCATGAGTTCTTTAATATTTTTTTTGACGAGTATATTCTTTTTTATTTTTTGTCATTTTTAGGCAACAAAAACACTATGTAACCCGAAAAATCTACAAAGAGATTGGGATATAAAAATGTATATATTTGAGTAGGTTAATACCCTCAAAGGTAAAAAAGAACTATGCCAGTTGGTGCATAAGAGATTTTTAATTATTTTTAATAACCTTACGATTAAGCCTTTTCGAATCTAAAATTTTAATATTGTTCGTTCTAAAACATTCCAATAATTCTTTATCCTCAATTTCAAGGTCTGTTTGTCTAACTAATCCCTTACAAGTAACAAAATTAATGGGAATGAAGAGTTTATAACCCTTATTCAGAAGTGATTTATTTTTTGTAAAATTATTAGCAGCAGAAGCACCAATAAATTCAATAGATATTCTATTGAGACCTTTATTCTTAATTTTCTTCACATCAGCAAGATTCAATCTAAAGATGTCACCAGCTATTTTTGTATTGTTAAATTTACCAATGTTAAAACCCAGCCTTTCTATTGTTTCGTTGTAAACTATAAATGGATCTCGGAATTTGCATTCAAAACTGGTTATTTGTCAATTTTTCGTGAATTGTTATCATTATTAGCAAAATGTTTGATGAGCAGCTTGAATGGAGGAAGAGACATGTCTGTTCAAAAAGCAAAGAAATGCTATAAGCACACACAGGATAGAAGCCAAAACATGCTAAATAGCAAGTAAGAAAACGGAAAATTTCAAGCAAAAAGAATTCAAGCTCAACTTACCTATTAGTAGTTATGACACTATACAAACACAAAGAGTTTTAGCAGGAAGTAGTTAAAACACAGCCTCTGCGAAAGTTCAATGCCTTCAGTAGCACAGCCATTGAACGACCACTACTTTAAAAGGACTAAAAAACTAGCGCTTTGGTTAAGATATCAAGAGATAATATCTGAAAAAATAGGTTAGACACGGGTAGTATTTCCTGGACAGGCAATCCTTAATGTAAAAACCGAAAAAAGCAAATTTCTTTTGGTTCAAAATCGAAATCGTATTAGCACCAAAAATTCCTAAAAATGCTTTTTATTGATTTTTTTCTAAAACATTATTCTGAGAATATTTTGTTTTTAATAAAAGTTACGAGGAATATAGCAAGGTGTTCGCTCGTTAACAAATCGGTTCTAGCTATTATAGAATTGGGGCAAATGCAAAAAACCATTAAATATAAATATTAAATTATCAAGAGTGCTATGAGAAAATTTAAAATTTTTATTCTTCTATCCGGTACTACTTCAGAATACCTCTAAAATAGGTTTTATTACCAATTTCACCCTAGAATGAACGAAAACCCGATTTTTTTGCAGTTTTTGATTTTGGTACAAAATTTTAGCCCAAATGAACTAAAAACTTCTTTCTGCTACTTAAAAATCATTCAAAAAAAGTAAAAAGACAACAAAAAGACATTTTTCACGATTATACATTTTACGAATATATTCGAATTGATGATTTTTTAATTTTTTTATGAAGGGCAAATGTGGTGAATAATGCATATCAAAATAAAAGGACTGGGGAATAGAAGATATCATCTACAAATATATACATAGCAGCTATATAAGTGGAGTAAACGATGATGGTTTGGAAAAAATTTAAAAAAAAACGCGTCTTTTTTACTAATTTATTTTTATTTCCTAAATTGACTGAATGAAGATAAACTATAAAATAGGTTTACATTCATCTTATTAACATCTGATCTAAACAATCACTACTAAAAGTGTGGCATAGGTATTGCAGTATTCAGTGTTAAAGTCAAAATTGTGTAGAGCAAAAACTGCCATACGTAAAGGGTGGCATACTATTTCAGAAAATAAGTTTTAATGTTATCTTTTTTGGATTTGGAAAAAATCATTTCTGTAAAAATTCCGGTTATATGTAATAATGCCGGGATCATTTTCTTCGGATTTATTTTTTTTATGTTAAAGCTCGTTTATCTCTGAAGGAGTTTTTTTTTGCAATAAATAGTTTTAACAAAAAAAAAAGCTACATTTACGTAGAAAAGCGCCGTTTAGTCTACATGGCCGGGGAGTACACCACTAAAGCTGCTTCTACATTGGAGGCAGATGGTATCTGGTCAGCCAACCCGGCCAAATCAGACCAGACCAGACCCTGCGCTCCTACACTGCAAGTGGTTTCAGGATGCAGTACAGTGTGAGCTCTCGACGAGAAAGGAAGTTTTTGCCCCAGTTGTGATTATCTGAATTTAAAAATGGACGAGGAACTTTTTGATTTTATATTAATGGACCAAAATTTACTACTCAATAAACCCACGAGAAAGTGGGTTCATGAGTTTAATGAAGACCACAGGGAAAGCGAATACTACTTAACCTGCTTACCTATGCGTGGTTATCCAGACAAATTTAAAAAATGTCACAGAATGACCGTTGAAACGTTTGACTACATCTTGTCACACATAAAAGGGGACATACAGAAGTGGAGTAACTTGAAGGAATTGTATAGAGCCAGCAGAAAAACTGTCGATTTTGTTGAGGTAAGTTACTTTAATACCGAGTCTAATACAATTTCGGCAATACGTAAGTTAGAACATATTTATTTCAACAAATTAAATTGTAAAAAAATTAAATTAAGTTTCGCAAGGTAATTGGGATATTTTGAGATTCTGCTTGTTCGGAATTTTCTGGTTGGCATGGAAAAAGATGGAGCTTGATGTATCCGAAGAACTGGATGCATACGGTTGATTGGGGTAGTATCCTATGTAATTTCGTGGAGGGTGAGGTAAAACTGTCAATGGCGATGTCCATGGTGTGTTGCTCTAGTGACTCAAGCTCAGCGATGACACAATTCAGAATATTTGATCGTAATTTCATTCGTTTTAGGAGTGGTAATTGTTTGAGCGAAGAAAGTAAACTTTTGAAGAATGATAGGTCGTCATCCTCCTCTGCTGAACTGGTCGGTTGTGATGCCGAAAAACGAGATTCCAGCAATTGCACTTTTCTTTTTTCTAACTTTAGTGCCTCGTTTTGAATATTTTGGCTTTGCTTTCTCTTTGGTCTGGGGCACCGCAACTTACTCTCTTCTGTCGAGGAAGTAGTAGTAGGTTGTGGAGCTTTGTTTACTTGTGTAAGTTCCTCAGACTCATCAACATTTTTATCTTCAGTGTGGACGTCAAAGTCATGTTGTGATCGAGGAGTTTCGCCTGATTCCTGAGTTTCATCAATTTCACCTGGTTCCATGTCCATCAGTGTATTTGCTACTTGAGACGCAGGAAGATTTCCTGAAGTAGCTCTTGGCTTCATCATAGGAAGCAAGAAGCTCAACGAATCAAAATAAACCCACTTGGACTTGGCAGCAGCACCTGACGCACCACAGTTTTCCTTAATTTTCTTGCGTAACATAATATCTCTCAGCAACTCCCAACTCTTGCGGGCCATATCTCCTGAAACAAGGAGTTGTATAAATAACAATAAAATGATACTTAAAAATAAAAACACATGTATTGTACAGGTTATTTGTTTTAAGGTTATAAACTTAAATATACTTTTCTCTTAGCCCATGTCTGTTTTACTATAATATTTCTAATTATTATTTTTTTTATTTTAGGTATCTATTAACAGGTCTTTCCTTTGAAGCTCTGAGCGAAACATTTCGCATGAATAACTACACCGTGGGTAAAATCGTAGAAGAAACTGCTGATGCTATTTGGAACCAATTAGCTCCAATCAATTTATCGGTTCCAAATCGAGAAAGATTTCTTGAAATTGCTGCAGAATTTAAGGACATGTGGAACTTTCCTAACTGTGCCGGTTGCATAGACGGCAAACATGTTAAAATCAAAGCTCCTCGGAAGAGTGGTACCCTCTTTTACAACTATATAAACATTTTTTCTCTGTTAATCTTCACGGTGTAGCAGACGCTCGGTGTAAATTCATATTCATTGACGTTGGAGCCTTCGGAAAGTAAAGTGACGGGGGCGTATTCGAAGCTTCTCCAATCTCAACTTTTTTTGAAAATTGCTCTGTAACGTTGCCAGCTCCTTCACCAATCGATGACAGTGACACTCTGGTTCCATTTGTTCTAGTCGGTGACGATGCGTACCCTTTAAAGCCTTTTTTAATGAAACCATTCAGTCAAAGAAAAATGACCGAAGCACAGCGCGTTTTCAACTATCGATTGTCACGGTGCAGAAGGTGTATAAAATGCGCATTTGGAATTTTAACTGCAAAATGGAGATTACTCTACAAAGCCATTGAAACAGAGGAAGAAAAAGCTGAGAAAATAATCATGCATGTGCCTTCAGCATAATTTGATTATTGACAAAGAGAATATTACACTGAATCAACGAGTGCTTGAAGACGCTCTACAGGAAAACTAACAAAAACATGAAAGACCAGATATTGGCAGACGACGATTTAACAGATCCTCTACCGCTGCCCAAGAGGTGAGAAATTTCTACAAAGACTACTTCAATGGCCCTGGAAGTGTTTCGTGGCGGAATGAAATAGTCTTCAACGTTAACAATAAGAGATAAACCTTAGATACAGCGAGGCAGACAGAATACTGCATTATGGAATTAAACATTATATGATGAAAATGTTTGTTTTTTTTTTTACCTACATTATAGCATGATAACATTTTGGTCGTTTTATTAATTTAATTTTATTAAATTTAATTACGGGGCACCCTGTATATACATATTTATTTATAAATAAGTTAATAATTATATCAACTAGGAATAATAAACTTATTACCTTCAATTCCAAGCTCTTTACCAACTTCATCCCACACCTTTCCCCTTAAATTGCGGTTGTGGTAATTTTTGTCCCTCTGGTCTCACAAAGCCACTCTCTCACGCACTAACTCAATCAAGTTTCCTTTGTCTACCATTATAACAACAATTATTAAGATTTATAAACACAAGCCAAATGGGAACACCAAACACGAACCAACTGGGAGAAAAACAAACTATTTTGGTTGTTGTCAGACCAGTTCAGACCCGTCGCTCCTTCCCGGTACGACAACTTGCTCTAGTGTACGAGGGAATTCGGCGCCTTTGTGTTTGTTTTCGTCAGACTCGGTCAGACCCATTCAGACCCGCTCAGACCGTCAAGTGTGAAGAAATTATGCTTCCAATGTAGGAGCAGCCTTAGCCACACAGCCGGTACCGCGAGGTATCGCGCTAAATTTTCAACATTCACGCACATGAAAATCCCACTTTTCAGGGTTTATTTTAAAAAGCATCCTTTCGAAGCAACTTTCCGTGGAGGCCTTTGACGTCAATGAGCTACAGAAAATTCGGCAAAGATAGTTTTCCATAAACTAAAACAGCAGCCTTTTTCGTCAAAAAGTTGGTTTTTGGCCTAGTCAAAAGGGTAGGCTTCGGGAGAGCTTGACGAAAAAAAATTTCACTATTACGTACCCTCATCCTTCACACATAAAACAGTAAGAATTCGAAAGAAATTCGCCGTAGAACCAAAGTTATCAGGACTTATTTCCGACCCGTCCCAAAACTCGGTCTACTTGTATCTGTCATGAGCACAGAATAACAGCTTCGCTCTAAGAAAAATTAAGTAAGTTTAACGATATTGTAAACACAGAAAAAACAACTGATTCTTCGTCATTACGGAATGACACCAGTCGCAAACCGCACGATATCTCGAAGGTTGGCGAGAAGCTTCCGGAAGCACATGTATGAAGCTTGTATGCTGGAAATCGGAATCGTATGTCGGCCATCTTAATTGGAAAAATTGACAGGGAGCTGACAGACAGTTGTTGATTTTTGACATGTTGACATTTATCATTGTCATACCATTTGAGTTTGCTTTTCATTTCAATGAATGCTGGAAGCGTGGGTTGAGTTTGCTATTTGTTTTAAGGATGTTATTTTAAATTCATGACTTTTTTTCTAAAAAGTTCTCTTTCAATATTTGGAGTAATGTTTTAATTGATTTGCAGCAAGCAATTCCAGGTTTCTGGTAAGAAAATCTGATTTTATTTATTAATATTATGTTTTTGTATTGTCAATATTCAGTCTTTAATAAAATGAAATTCAGTTAATTTCAATGAAGAAGTTTCAATTTTCAAGCATTTAATTTTTAACTTGATTAATATAAATACATATTACAAAATGTCTGGCCTCTCATTTTCTTTTCCACAATTAAAAAGTTGATTAACATTTTCCTGTAAATATCCTTCATGTAAGAGAAAAAATTATGTGCAAAGTGTTGTGGAAACCACGATGTTAAAGAATGTAATGTGAATTTAGTTAAATGTGTAAATTGTGTGTTGTCTAACGAAAAATTTGGTCTCAACTTAAATGTAAATCACATCATACAAGAGAATAGAAGAAATAATAATAAAATTCAACGTAGTAAGTACATAAAATAGCAACTAGACTCTAATATTGTACTAAACTCCAACATTATTTATTTTAATTGTCAAGGTTATTTAAATAATAAGGATAATATTATTTTACTGCTTAACGATTGGAGGCCTACAGTTGTTCTTTTGAGTGAGACTTACATAACATCTGAAGCTGAATCGAACCATGCGAACTGGACATAGATGGGTACAAGTTGGAACAGTGTGCCAGTAATAACAGTAGAACCGGGGGAGTTATGGCTTTGATAAGATCTGATATTAGATATAAAAGGAAAAGTGTCCTTTTTGTTAATTCTTGTGTCTGGTTATTGTCCTTGGAATTGTCTGTGTGTAATTTTAAGTATTTGTGTTCAGTGTTGTATCATCTACCAAAAAAAATATGACGCCAATTTTTTAGACTTCCTCGAAGAATATTTAGATGAAGTAAGCAGTTTTAATGGTACTAACATTATTGTTACACACCTTTTATGCCAATGAAATGAAAAATCTTATATATTCAAAAGAATTTACACAAATAGTGAAAGAGCCCACCAGAATAGTTCATACAAGCCAAACTCTAATTGATTTTACAATTACAAATGATAAGCAATTGGCACATAAGGTATGTACATCTGACCCCTAAAATCAGTGACCACTCAATCATACCTATTTTATTTAATCAGCAAGAAAAACCACTTGTTGATACCGTGATTTATCAAAGATCTTTTAAAAATTATAATTCTAATATTCTACAGGAAAAACTGCTTGCTATTGACTGGAACAAGGATAGCTCTGATGTAAATTTACTGGCAGACTCTATGATCGGGGATATTGAAACGATCTTAGACCAAATGTGCCCTAAACTCAAGATTATCCAAAAGCAAAAATATGTGGATAAAAAATGGATAACGTCTGACATTAATAACCTTATCCATGAAAGGAATATTTTATACAAAAGGGCTGTTCTTTATAGGAGTGAGGGTGCCTGGGATGAGTATAAGGTTAAAGGTTAATAAAATTAGAGTAGAGAAGGAAAAATTTTATGCAGAATGCATAGATGAAAATAAAAACAACCCTAAGGAATTATGGAAAATTTTTAAGACTCTACTACCTGGGAAAAGGCAAACAGTGCCCAATCAAATAAACTTTGAAGGAGAACTGATAAATCAAGAAGTGGTTATTGTGGAAAAATTTAATAAATATTTTGTAGATAGTATTGACAGTATCATTCAAAATATTCCAGAATCTCCAAATATGATAACTCATCTTACCAGGGCCCCTGAACCTAATAAGATCTTTTCTGACTTGAAAGAATGAAAGAAATTCTAAAAAACCTGAAAAACGTAGGAGGAGGTAAGAGCGGTATATTCAAGGATGTGCTGTCTGATGTATCTTATGCTGTAGGTGACCGTCTGTTAAATAATATAAACAGTTCTTTAAGCAACGGTATGTTGCTAGAATCCTGGAAACTGTATACTGTTATTCCTGTTCCAAAAGTACAAAATACCATTAATCACAATGAATTCAGACCCATTAACACCGTACCTGTCTATGAAAAGCTCTTTGAGATTTGTGTAAAAGAGCAACTTCTTGATTTTTGCAACGAAAATTCAATAATCGTTTCCAATCAATCAGGTTTCCGCCAGAATCACTCTTGTGAATCTGTGGTTGTCATATTTGTGATAATTTTCTCAGAGCCATTGACAGTGATAACTATGATTTAGCTGTATTTTTAGACTTTAACAGAGCTTTTGAAACTATTAATAGGAATATTTTAATTAAAAAATTAGAAATATTAGGAATTAAGGGTACAGTCTTAAACTGGTTTAAATCTTATCTATGTAACAGAGTCCAACGTGTTAGGTATGTTAGTTGTCTGTCTGGTGTTCTTGATGTTATGTTTGGTGTAGCGCAAGGCACAGCGTTAGGTCCATTATTGTTTACACTATATATTAATGATATGATAAAAGTAATCAAAAAATGTAATATTGTTTTGTTTGCAGATGATACCATGATTTACACAGTTGGTAAAAATCTTAATGAACTGGTATCTAATATAAACACTGATCTTGCAAACTTATTTGGCTGGCTCTGCCACAATAAACTGAGTTAAATGCCAATAAATCAAAATTCTGTGTGTTTAACAGAAAATCAAGATTGAGCCGGGTAGACATTGACGCTATGGACATTATTTTACATGGACAAAAATTCTTTTTGAAAGGGAAATAAAATACTTAGGGACTATTTTGATCGCAAGCCTAAACTTTCATGCGCATGCTAATTACAACATGAGGAAGTTTGCAAAGAAATGCACACAAAATTAATGCTTTATAATGCTATTGTCCTTTCCCATCTGCAATTCTGTTCGGCATTATTATTTAATTTACCCCAAGATATAATAAACCAGTTTGAAATAATACAAAATAGAGCTATGAGACTGATCCTTAAATAAAATCGTTATACCCTAGTTGTGTCTATGTTAAACGTCCTAGGTATGTTGTCTGTGAACCATAGAATTATGTTTAATGTTTATCTGTTTATTTTTAAATTAAAACATCGTTTGCTACGAGACTATATCTGTGATAAATTGACAATTTTTAGTGATATTCATAATTATCATACTCGCAACTGAACAGATTTCCTAGTTGACAGATGTAATACAACTTAATTGCTCCAGTCAATATTATATAGGGGCTTAATAGAATTCAATAGCTTACCGGCTAGTCTTAAATCCTTTGATAGTTTTAACGTGTTTAAAAGGCTCTTGAGAAAATTTGTTCTAAAGATTTAGTATTTGTCTTTTTATCTTTATTCTCTGTTATTAATTTTATATTCTGTGTTGTATCATTATACGTTTTATTTTATAGGTTTAAATTATTTCATGTCATTTTAAGTTTTTTTTATTATTTATTTTACCTTAATTTTATTGTGTGTTTGTGGTCTGATTTTATTAAATTTTAACTTATTTTATATTTTAAAATTTTATTTCAACTCATGTTTTATTATTTATTTACGATAAGCTTAAGATTTTATTTGTATGATTTTATTTTTACATTGTATATGTTTGTTTTTCTTACCTTTTTGTATAATCCCACTCATATGTGAATGCATAATCTTAAACATGTTTATTTGCCAACAATACTCGAACCTCATACCAGCACTTAATATTATCCTTATTTTTTGGTTTTGTATTGGTTTTTAATTTTAGTTTATTGCTTTTTAATATTATATTAAATGCCATACTATGTAATTTATTTTAATGTAGCAGATTTTGCTAAATAAAGAAAGATTATAGTATTTATATTTTAAGTCATTCTCATAAACATACTAAGAAAAGATTTTTTCAAGTTCGTTTAGTCCCCATTACGAGAAAAACATGAAGAGAGATATGCAATGACTAAGAGAGCTGAGCACACAGAATGTATCAGAATGAATGTTTTTCTTTTAACTTGTATTTTTTAAGAGTTTCTTTTTATTTTTTGTAGACATGTGTCGTTCAATTAAGTTTTTATTAATATTAGTATTATAAGAGACCAACAAATATATACTATTTACGTGATATATGTTTATACTAAAATAAATTATTGTTTTCATTCTCAAAGAGTTTATTTTCTTTTGTAGAGAAATATTGTTTCTTTGGATATTACTGTTATAAAATTTTTAATTACTTTTTAATTTCTGTTTAACTTTTCTTTAGGAAACAGGAACAAGTACATATTAAACAATGATAATTCATCCTCTATTGAATATATGTTTGTGTTTGTGATAAGAAAATAGCACAAACATCTTCACAACCTTTTCTAATCTTTTTAAAAATGAGGGTAGTTCAGTGCTAGCAAAATACTTTTAAACATTATTAATTCTAATCTATATAAAGTCTGTTATAATAAATTATTGTAAATTATTTATATCATTTTAAGGATTTTTTTTCAGGAAAATTAAATATTACACGTATTAAAGCAAAACATTATTTTATTTCCATTTTGTGATTGGTATTATGTTGTTGGATATCAATCCAAGATTAATTAATATTGAATATTTTTATTATTTTTTTGTTCTTTAATAATTAACCATTTTATTTAAAATATATTTTTCCGCGAAAATACGCACATTGTTTTACGCGCTTGTACCTTACTGACCTTGCGCAATACAGGACAAATGCATTGCCAAAAATTGGAAGGAAGTAAGTGCAGTAGTACCTACACACACTTGCAAGTAGGTTTTGTAAAACAGCTAACCGCCAACAGCCTTATAAACTCCAGTTCAGAGATCTATTAGAATCTTTGATGTGTCGCAGATGCCGCAGTAACTAGTCCGTATGCCTATGTCGTATTTAATGTCGCATGATATACATATTTAAATGGCAAAATTTTATATTCTTTATCTATGAAATCATTTTAAATATATGTGAAACCCCATATTTTATAGCATTTTTTATTTTTCTTTCGAAAATGTCAATTTTTAGAAAGAAAATAATATCACAAGAAAATAATATCAAAAAATTGACCGCGGACTAAAATCCAAGCATCTTACACAATATTTTAAACACTTCCAGCACTCACAGACCTGTCACCTCTTTTTTGCCAGTCTATTAAACAAAGATAAAACACCTGCGTTCTGGCAATTCCTACTTCAGGCTGTACAAGTGATTTTGTATCTCTCTCTCTATCCAACTGTTTTTGAAGATTACGGGTCCGTACCCAAATAAATTTTTGGGCTGTTTTTGTATTACTTTCGTCATGTTTTTAAAGAGATCTTTAAGGATGGGTCTATCGCCTTTAAAAGAGTTGTTGGATGGATCTATCACCTTTAATAGTTGGGAGGGGGGTCATGTGAGGGTATTATTATTTGATGATTTGCTTTTTACACGTTTATGAACGTGGAGAATTTAGAATTCGTTTAAATTTTTTGCAGGTTTTACTGTGAGGAAGTGTGTTTTTTTTAATTTGTGTTTGTTAATTTGTTTTGGTATTATACCTAAAGACCTTAAAATGTTTCGACCCTGTGAAAATAGGCAGGAAAATTTGGCAAATGAAGAGGAAAGTGTTTGTGTGGGCTTATGGAGACAGTGGGTGCACAAGAAAGACAATAACATTTGTGATGAAAACAATAAGAGTGATCTGGAGAGTGATTTAGACTTACATAGTTCTGATAGTTCATTTTCTAGTGTTGAGGAAGCAAAAAGAAGCAAGCGAAATAGAAGCTACAGGGAAAAATCAAGCAGTTTTAAAACGTAATTGTTTAAGCACAGACGCCAAACAAATTTATCTAAATGTCAATAACAATCTAAGGAATGATCCTCAGTTCACAAATGATTGTAGTGCTTTGCAAAAAAACGTTTTTAACAGGGGTTCCCTATAGTACAATATGCCTGTAAAAGAATGGATTAAAGACAGAATAAAAAGAAAAGATGCAGGACAATCAAAGGGACTTGACACGGATATTTCTAAATTGCTAAGGAAAGGTGTGTATTCTATATACAAAAACATTGAGGTTCTGACCATAGAGATGATTAAGGACACCTTATCGGCAAGGAACAAACATTTCTCAGTCTCAACCTTGCGGAGATATCTGATAAAACTTGGATTTAAGCTTAAGAGGGTTAACAAAAGAGCTGCTGTAATGGAATTGTCAGCTGGTGCAAAGAATATTTGAAGAAAATTTAAAAAATTTGGGAGAAAGAAAGATCCATATATTATTTAGCCGAAACATGGTATGATACATTTATGATTGATGTATGATTTCCAATCTCTGGGAAAAAGTCGTTTTTGCCATATTAAGAAACCATATTTTTATTAATCAAACAAGTTTAAAATTTTGTTTTTTTTACAGCTTACTGCCCCTGTTTGTCCTTCAGTGATACAATAAAGACTGCTTCTTCCACCATTCTCTGGGAAAAACCATTTTTTGCTATGGTAAGAAAAACCCTGTTTTTATTAAGAAAACAAGTCTAAAATTTTGTTTATGTTTTACCTATCTATTATTGATTTATAATACCTTAGATGTTATGGTAGCAATAATACCTGCTATCACACCTAGGGCATTATAAGCGGGCATTATGATAATGCCCGGAAATTTTATTGCTTATCCAATTTTATTTCTCTCATAATAAAGAATAAACATCCATTTTATACAAAAAATAATGTTTCTTTAAATACTAAAAATTAAACTTTATTTCCAAAATAAAAATTACAATTTTGAAATGTCCCGGTTTTTTGTTATAGTATTTTGTATAGTTTGTAAATTGTCCATTAAAGAATTTTCAATAGTCGATACGGAATTAACTGAATTGGCAATCATTTTGGCTACTTTATTTTTGGATGAAATACTTTCTTCTATACATCCTTCAGCTACTGACGAGCTTTTCCATTTCCCATGTTGTTTTAGCATTTCAAACGAAGCACCTGCCTCAACAAGTAAAGTTGACGATGTGCGACGCAAACAGTGGCCGGTATAAGCTTCTGCATTATCCAGTTTTAAAAATTTTGCGATCAATGTTGGGACGCTTTCTATGGTATTTTTTCCAACAGGTTGTACTGTACAGCGACTCTTTCTATAGGTAAGAAAGAATCTTCACTCCTTTATTCCAGCTGGTCTTAATGCTGCGTACTTTTTTATTAAATTTAAAGCGCCTAAATCTTCTTCAATGATAGTAAAACTTTTTGAAGTTGAAGTGTTAGTTTCTGGTACCTTTATAACCAAGACCGTTCCTCTATCTTCAATATCATCAATAGTCATTTTAACCAACTCATCTCGTCTTAAACCTCCAAAAACACCCATTACCAATATGACTTTGTGTACCAAGTAGATATCATCAGGAGCCTTCTTAATAAATGTTATTATTTGTTTTCCTTCCAAAACTTTAGACTTCTTCGGGACATATCCTTTCGACTTAACTTTTAAAAAAGATATGAGACGATGGTATTGCGAGATGTCTATATTTTTATAGACCATTAACGTAGACCTTAGGGTAGAATACTTGGTCCAGAGAGAGTTCGGACTGTATTTTTCCGATGAAAAATATTAAAATTTGTTAAAGATATGTACCTATTAAAATAAAATCAATAACTTACCAGTTCCTGAAAATATGCCATTAATACGGTTTCGGTTATTTGAACAATTGCGTCGGCATCTTTCCAAATACCAAATATGCTATACTCCCGATCATACTGTTGCCTTGATTTAACTGGCAAAAGATTTTCGGTCGCTTTTATGGCCTTTTGTCTTATATTTTGTGGAATTTCTTCCATTTTAAGCAAATATTTAAACAAAAAATGCCAACTGACTAACTGACAGAAACATCAAAGTCAAACTTAAATAATCACTGCAAGTCACTTGATAAATTTCTGTGGGTAGGTATGTACGTATACCTACCTGTACAGGTAGATCCTATTTTTTAATTAATATTAAAATAATTTTTGTTCATAAAAATTAATTTTTAGGTAAAACCTAAAGCATTGTATGCACCACGGGCATTGTTAGACTCTAATGCCCATCAGGCGGAAACCTACTATTTCCACCTTCCGGGCATTATCGTCCTTACGATGCCCTTGATACATAAATAGCTATTTTTACAGCTTACTGCCCCTGTTGTCCGTCAGCGACACAATAAAGTATATATAATGTAATGCTTTAGTATCCATATGTTGATGTGCGATATAAAATTGGAATCCATAGCGGCAACAGAGAAACTATTTCCTTCCTTAATGGAAAAAACTGCTAAAGCACAAAGCCAAAAAAACAGAATTTAGAAAATTGTATTAACTCTTTGGGCCAGATTCAAATAAGTGGTTAAATTTATAAAAGTATTTAGTATCCACTGTAGTTTTAGGATCCAGTATACTTCCAGTATACTTACTTAAAAAATGCTTAAAACATTTATTTATTTAATGAATTTATTAAATATCGCTTAGGGTACAAACATAGTGGAGCGGCGAGCCTCGAGTCTAGCCGCGATTCTAGCGGCGAGACCGATTTTAAGCAATTATATTCAAATAGAGGCGCATATAGTGAAGCGACGAGTGTCTCGTTGTAGCATGGAGTCAAAGAAAGCGACGAGCCTAGATTTAAAATTTCTTTTTTATTTCTTTATTGCGCGATATGCAGCGAAACTACACGTTACTACAGGCAAGTGTATGTTTGTTGGCCGTGAAGAATAGCCCGAAAATGAGTATAAATGAAAATATTATAATTTGTGTTTATAATCTAAAACCGCTTTGGGATCAATCATATCCAGATCATCATAATAGATATGTTTTAGACCGGTTATGGGCCGACGTAGCCAAGGAATGTAAAATATCAGGTAAGTCAAACAATATTAATATGTTTTATTAAAATAAAAGCAAAGTATATTATTCAAAATTAAATATTTATGTATACTGGATAGGAAAGGAGTTGACATACATTTGAAAAGTGTCTTGCGTAAACTGAGCTTCATTAGTAGCTCGTCCTATTGGTCTGTTCACAACATTTTGAAGAACTCTGTCAGTTACCAATTTTAAATGTTTTTCAAAGCCTTCTTTATGGATGATGGTGTTATGCAAAATACATATTGCTTTAATTATATGATCAGCAGTTTCTTCATTTGTTTCAATTGCTTTTGACAATATGCGCCATTTTGAATACAGAATGCCAAATGCGCATTCAATTGTTTTGCGCGCTCTTGAAAGACGCATATTGAAATTCATATTTTCTGGGCTCAAGTTTCGCCTACTATATGGTTTTAATAAATGCGTCATAAGTGGATAGGCTTCATCAGCAATAAAGACGAAAGGCGCTTTAATATTTGTTTCAGGAAGAAAGCTATTTGTGGGAATTTTCAATTTTTGTTGCTTAAGTAACTTATACATATTAGAACTTTGAAAAGTGCCGCCATCGCTTTGTTTTTCAAAACTTCCGACATCAATAATTGTAAAAACATAATGAGCGTTGCATACTGCTTAAAGAACGATGGAATAGAACTGTTTATAATTGTAATACATTGTACCAGAGTGCTTGGGACTTTTAATTTTGATATGCTTCTCATCCAGAGCACTAATACAATCATCACTTATTTGAAAAAAAGCTTGTGTTGAAGGTGCTGGCATATATTGAGGTTGCAAAACTTCCCATAATACCTTGACTGTTTCTTTTACAATTTGGCCTACCGTTGCAGCTCCCATTCGAAATGTAAATGACAGACTCTTGTAGGATTCTCCGGTTGCCAAATTTATAGAAAAGAAAGAAAAATTTTAACATAATATTACCTTCATTATAAACTGATTTTAAAACTTATGTCATAAAACATGAATTTCATCGTGCAAGTACACAGGGTTCTCTCAAAAGTGTAAAAAATAATTATTATCGATGCACGATTGGCATTCTGTTTTTCTTCATCAAATTTTATTTATTACCAGCAAAAGAAGCACAAGCAAAATGGAAAAGTGTCAGAGACTATTTTAGACGAGAACTTAAAAAAATACCCCCTCCTCGCTCAGGGGATCCCGGAGGTTCAGCACCGAAGTCTAATTGGGCCCACTTCAAACAAATGCTGTTTTTGAAAGACCAGTTTACCCCTTGACCATCCCAGAGCAATCTTTCTATTACAACCGATGACAATGATTTTGAAGACTCTGCTAGCGTATCGTTAAATAGTCCTCCGTCGCCCGATAATGCCCTATCCGTCAGCGGAGATGACATAGTTCACACGATTCAGGCACTCAATTGAACTCTTCGTCACATCCCACGCCTTCCATATCCACTGCTACTTCGGTTTATGAGGAACCCAGAACAGTTTTGCAAGCAAGACGTCGGACTAGAAAAAACCAAGTTGATGCTCTCCTGGAAATTGAGAAACAAAAAATGGACTACACACAGAGGAAGCGAACGGAAGAACCTCGGTCGGAATCAGCACCCGATGAGGATAAGCTTTTTTTTGACAGTGTCATACCCCATGTCAAGAAAATTTGAAGACTCTCGTAAAGTGGCTTTTAGAAACGAAATTCAAAATATGTATAGTGCAACGTTATGCCTGTCCACAAAAACAAAATTTACAGCCACCACAATCACATCGTACGCAATTAGAAGGTTTTAATTATAACAACGACCGAGACTACTACGCACTTGACCTAAATAACTACACGTCCTAACTCTACTTCAACTGTATTACAACAGGAAAACTATAATTTCAATAATATACCATATATTGAATCTTTAGCTGTGAAAGAATAATATATTTTTTTAATTTTAATTATCTAAACACAGTTGTAATAGGTGTATTATCTTCCTTAAAATAAATTATACCATTTATGTAAACCTGTAAACTATGTAGTTAATTACTTACCTTAAAGTAACTAAAAGTCTTTCTTCAGGCGAAATAGGTTGTCGTAGAAAATTTGTGAATTTCTTTTGAAGAAATGGTGATACCTGCTCCAGAATGTACGAAAATGTAGATAAGTTCATTCTCACATATTTGAAAAATCTTTCAGGGTGGTTTTTTAGTTCTCTAAACAGAGTGTAGTAGGCACCACACTTCGTTCTTCTTTTATTAACTGTATGTACAGCATCTTGTCTTTGTAAAAGTACTAAAATTCGCAATGCGGCACCACCTAGAAGAATTTCGTCCTTACTATCCGACAACATCTTGGTAACTGGACTTTAGGTTTTGTCTCTCACTAAAATGCAAAACGCGTCGCTCTACTATAGGATGTGTGGCTCTTCGAGTTTTTAATCTTGCCGCTAGAATCGCGGCTAGACTCGAGGCTCGCCGCTCCACTATGTTTGTACCCTTAGAATATTATTTTATGACTCTTTTCACATTAAAGTTTGCGATTTAAACATGCCTGTCATGTGACAATACAAGCAATACCGACACACGGACTATTCGCGGCACATCAAAGATTCCAATAGATCTCTGAACTGAACAATACATATTGACCGCCGGTGATTTTTATGGAGTAATAAATAACTTATATTAAACTTATAATAATGTAATTAAACTTATAATAACGATTTAAATTTAACTTTACCTAAAGTGTGAGTGCCTGATATGGAAGGAACGATGAACTGGTAGCGCTACCAAGCCCGACTTCAACGAAGCAAGGTAAGCCATTATGCATCACTAATGTGCGTTCGAACATTTAATGAAAGAAAAAACGAAGAACCATATTAATTCTCAATCTGTCTCAAAAACCTAATACAGTCCACTAAATCAAAAGTCTGACGACGACATATGTAGTACACTATGGTTAATTGATTATTGCAGTAAATTAACTCATTTAGATATGTAAAATAAAGCTAATGAAGAGTTTTATTTTTATTCTGATCAATATCTGATCAGAAGTCCCTTTTCTCTATAAGTAACCTTTTCGATTAGGCGTTTGTTTAAGATGAATTGATTTCCCGCCTTAAATGGCCACGCCTTTCTACCATTTTGATTGGTTCAATTAGGTACGTCAAACTGTCAACTTGGTTACAACAGTTTCGTTGCCAAGCGAGAGGACGCTAGCTGATTTGTCAGAGGAATTTCTATCAGTAACAACCACCACTTCTCTATATTTTTGTGTTTTGTGTCCGAAACAGCATTCTGCAGAGTATATACGGAGCCACATCGCCGATAGTAGTCAATTGTCAGTTCAGTGAAGTTCAGAAAATTAGCGCGAAATTCAAATAGTTGTAAATAAATACAGTAAAAATAAATATCTCTATGATCGTGTTCTGTAAGTAAATTAGTTGACTTTTTGTTCGATTGTTTTAATTGACACCTAACGAACGGAAAAAACGCTACATAGTGTTAGGTCACCCTTTCGAAGGGATTGCCATTTTTTTTAGACATATTTTTAAAAGCGGTAAACAATCTTAGTAGACTTGTTTTTATGTTTTGTGAAAAATTTTTTTTCAAGAGCGCATAGTTAGAGTCCCCACCCTGTGTTTTATTGCACAAGAAATAAAATGCCGTATAGGGTGGTATTTGACAAAATGAGTACCATCTTCAAAAGTCACAACCTATCTTTTGAAACGGAAATAAGGCACTTAACATTTTTTGTCTTCTCTGTTTCATTGTATGGTGTAGAATCCTTGACTCTATGAGTAAGTCACCACTAAAAATCGTAGGCTTTATAGGAGAATGCTTAGAATATCATGGACAACTCACATTACAAACACAGAAGTACTATGAAGAATGAAAAAAAATCTAGAAGTCATTTACACAAATGGTCACATTCAAATTCAAAACGTTTATTTGGCAATATCAAAAATTACAAAACAGTTGTACTTATGATGTAAGTGAAGTTAGCAAATAGGAATGCATCTCGATTATAAAAACCGTTTCTCAAAAGTACCTCTGCAAGAGGTACATCTTCACGAAAAAGCAACAAACAAGGAACAAAATAAGAAGATAATAAAAAAAAACCTTACGTAAGATTATTTTTTCGATACATTCTGACAGTAAGAGCTTGAAAAAAAAATTAAAAAAAGACAATTTATTTATATTTGTATACACAGGGCAGGGGTACGCAGTGACTGAATCAAGAAAGCGCAAAAGAGGAAACACATTTAATATATATGAATATAAATAATATGATACAGGTATACCTTGTTAAATGCGAAACGAAAATGTAAGTGTAGACTTGACCCAGTACAAGTACATGAATATGACACAACCTGAATGAAAAAAGAGACTGGAACAAATCAAATTGGCATTCATATCAATACATATTCAATTATTAGGCATCATACTGTGACTGCATAAGCTTATTTCTTATGTATTTCTTATACTTTTAAAACAATTATCTTTAGCAAATTATTCCACAAATGAACTGCAACGTAACTAAATGATTTTTAAAAAACTGCTGTTGTATGATGAGGAACCCTAAAAATGTTAAACCGTCTGGTATTCTGGTTGTCTTAATGCACATTGAAAAGTTTTCTTAGATATTAACCCGACTTGAAAATTCTGTATATGAAAGACTACATGTGATATTTGTGTCTATTTGACATTAAAAGAATAAAATGATTATTAAGATATGGGGTAATATGACTTCTGTAGCAAATATTAAAGGAAAAACGCATACAAGAATTTTGCACTTTTTAAATAGAAGATGAAACTGCCGATGTAATTGCGTTATTGTAGATTACATCGCCATCAAACAATGAGTTAAACAATTAAAGAGTTGCGCTAAAAATACTTGGTTTCACTCAGTAAGTGACGCTTTAGATTATTTAAATATTTTAAGCGCATATAAGCAGAGGTAATTTTTTTGTTTATGTGGGCTGAAAAAGACTAAAAAGTATTATCAAAAGAATACCCAAATTCTTTGCTTCATTAACCACAGGTACTATTGTATTGTCTATTTTAACCACAAAGTCTTAAGAAACATGTTCTATGTTATTTCTACTGGATCCTATATATAAGAGACACGATTTTGAACGGTTTAGTTTCAAGTTATGAGCCTTAGCATATATATGTAAATTATTTAAGTCGGAATTAAATTTTGTTTGTGAGTGTCGTAAGGAGTTTAATGAGAACGATGTATAAATCTGAGAATCATCTGCGTATTGTTGTGGTTTTGAATAAGATATAATATTTTTGATATCAGCAATGCATAATTAGAATAATAAAGGAGGGTCCTAATAGAGATCTCTGACGTACCTCAGTGCTAACAGGAATAAATCAGATCCAGAATAGATCAGCTTTTGAGTATAAGGGGTGAGAATCAATCTCCACGCATTGAAACCTGCTGGTCAGGTAGGATCTTAGTAAAGCAATAGAGGTATTAGAAAAATCAAAGAAATTTAATTTAGCTAGCAGCATATCATGATTTAGAGCAGCGTTACTAAAAGTGTGGTCCGCGGATCCCCGGTGCTCCGCGAAACCTCCCGTATGGCTCCGCCAGCAGTCATAATAAATGAATGCATGTATTAAAGTGGACTCTATAAGAATAAAGTTACCTAAGATAAAAATAAACAACCAAAACGAAACGCCTACTTATAGGTGTTACTGGTACATATACGAAAATTTAATATATGTATTATTAAGTAAATGTCTGACCTATTACATCGAAATGTTACAGCGTTACTCGTACACCACCATTCGCCCCCGGACTATAAGCAATCGAATGACCTCGGGTCGTCGCGCTGTTTCTCGTGCTCGTGCGTCGACGCGTACTTCGGAGAAAATCGTCTGGCTCTCCGAAGTTTCTGAGGAATTCGAGATGATTCGATGGTTGCTGGTATAATATAAAGGAGGATTGTTTGGCGCGAAGAATTTATTAATTACGCAACGTACCGCAAAATGTACTCACACCCCGCTCAGTATTTTATGTTCGCTTGTCTTGTTGTTGTTCGTAGTGCTTGTAAAATCTTGGATGATGCGTCAAATTCAAATCAAGGTGATATGACGGCGTCAAGTTCTAGTTTTATGGTTTCAAGTTCAAGTAGTAAAACATCTAATGGTGAAGGTGAAGGTACACACTGAAGGTGAAAAAACGAAAGTATGACGAATCATACATTAATCTCGGATTTGTTGATTCCAACGGCTCACCTCTTTGTAACATGTGCAGCAAACTCCTTCCTAATAGTTCGATGGTACCTGCTAAGATGCGCCGACATTTAGTAGCTGTACATCCCGACTTCAAAAACAAAAGTAAAGAATCTTTTCTACGTAAAAAAGAACAATTATTAAGAAGCCAAAAAACTATGACGTATGCGACTCAGACTGTGAATGAAAAGAAGGAGAAGCGCACACTATCGCTGAAAAGCTAATAAAACCATGTGTGGTAGATATAACAAAATGTATGCTCGACGAAAAATCTGTAAAGCATCTTTCTACAGTGCCGCTTTCAAACGATACAGTTACGCGCCGAATTGGGGATATCGCAGCAAACATAAAACAAGAACTGGTTTCACGGCTTCAAAATAACAAATTCGTCTTGCAAATGGATGAGTCGACTGATGTTGCTGGACTGGCCATCTTGCTAGTAATTGTGCGATATCCATATAAAGATTCACTCGAATCCAAAAATATTATCCATTATTCTCTAAGAGAAAAATAAAAAATAAAATAAAGAGTAACGATTTGATATTGTCAAAAGCAGACAAGGGTAATTGCTTAGTCATTCTAAACAAGACTGACTATATTCAAAAGATATTGGATTTTCTGGACTCGGAGGATTTCATTACAGTTAATAGAGACCCCACCAGTTCGTATTTTACGAAAGTTAAGCAAACATTGGACAGATGTAACTCTCGATTTCTTTAACACTAAAAAAGAAAAACTGTATCCTATGAATCCTAGAACTCCGATCCTTTATGGTCCCAAAATCCATAAGACCAATTTTCCCATAAGACCAGTGGTTTCCTTTGTTAACTCCCCATGCTATAATCTTTCCTCTTAGTTGAATAATGTTCTCAGGGAGGTGGCCAACTTTAAAAGTATTTATTCGACTAAGAATTCTGTTGATCTAACTAACAGTTTGAAAAATCTTATTATTCCTTATGGATCTAAACTTATTTCCTTAGATGTAAAGAATCTTTTTCCCAGCATCCCTCCCAAAGATTGTTTAAAGTTAGTAAGAACTCTCCTATTAAAAACATCTCTTAGTCGTATAGTCATTGAGGGTCTTTTAGATTTACTCGATATAGTGATCAACCAAAATTTTTTCCAGTTTGACAATAAAATTTTCAGACAGGTCTCAGGTTTGGCTATGGGTTCTTGTCTTTCCCCTCTGCTAAGCGAGATTTTCATAAGTCATCTAAAAAGAGAAATAGTTGAGGGTAGGTTTAGAGATTGCCTAATGATATATAAGAGGTATGTGGATGACATTTTTATAATTTGGAATGGCAGGGAGGAAGACCTGCCAAATTTTCTTAGTTTCGTAAATTCCTTACACCCTAACATTTCATTCACAATCGAAGAAGAAAAAGATGGTTGTTTGTCTTTTCTTGATCTTCTAGTTAAGAAATGCAACAATAAACTTATTTTTGAAATATATCGTAAGCCCACTACTACCGATAATGTAATTCAGTACTCTTCAAATTCTCCCTACTCATATAAATTCTTCTCGTCAAAAGAAGCTTTCGCTAGAGAATTGAATATTATAAAACATATTGCTCTCAACAACGGATTTCCCCTTTATTTAATAGACAAAATTTATTACAAATTTTTAAATAAATATAAATTGACCTACAATATTGTTCATAATAACGACTCAACAAAAGTTCCTTTAGATCCTTGACCTTTTTCGGTTCTATCTCCGTAAATTTAGTAAGATTCTTTAAATCCCTAAATGTAAAAATCGCGTTTAAGACAGTCAATAATTTAAAGAACCAATTGGTCAGTAGAGTGGATAAGGCAGGCATCCTTTCTAAATCGGAAGTTTACTCTTTAAAATGTGACGATTGCAACGCAGTATACATTGGCCAGTCTGGAAGAAAAATCTCTACACGCATTAAAGAACACGTAGCGCTTTTTGAAAAATTTAAATTTAAAAATACCAATGTCAGTGATATCAAATCAGCGTTTGCGAATCATTTGCTGGTCTCTACTCATAATTTTTCTCCGGGGGTGGGAGCTGAAATGCTTCATGAATGCCCTAAAGGTAAGAAGCTTGACCTTCTGGAGAAAATGGAAATTACAAAAGCTAAAAAGAGTCCTGTTCTCGTGTATGTGAATAACGTGTTTACTTTTGAACCTAATTTAATTTTTAACAATTTAATTTAGCTAAGTATCGTTTAACATTTTCCTTGTAGTCACTTTCTTCAATTTACATTGGCTAACGTGTTAAGTTGTTTTAGCATTAGGTCCGTATAGCCGATAGGTTTTACACTTATACTTATACCGGGTTCGATTCTCGTTGAGTCTATGTTGTTGCGTTCCACTTTTTAATTTTTTATTTTTTTTGCTTTGTACAATTATAACCTTAAAATTATTGTTTATTTATGTTCTGTGAAGTGTGTGGATGGCTTCTAAAGGTTTTTTATTGTTTTATGTAAGTTTTTAGTTTTATTTAAGTAGTATGTTTATTTTAGGCCTGATGATGCTCTAACTAGAGCGAAACACGTGTAGCCCGTTTAATTACATGTTGTGAGACCGTGACTTTGTGTTTTTCTTTGTTTTTCGTCAATTCACTTGAAGAAGACTTGCTTATATGCTCATCGCTGCCTACTAACACAACCGGAGAAGAAATTTTTAACACGATTAACATATTTTTTGAAGAAAACCAACTCGATTGAAATGACTGCATTGATATTTGTACCGATGGAGCCAAGGCAATGACAGGTAGAACAGCAGGAGCAATATCACGAATAAAAATGAAAGCGCCAAATTGTAGTTCCAGCCACTGCATCCTGCATAGATAATCACTCGTGGTTAAGAAAATGCCACCAAATCTAAAATTGGTTCTTGATGAGTCAGTAAAATTAATTAATTTTGTCAAGTAACGTCCACTACAATCCCGATTGTTCTCAATATTATGTAACACTATCATAAAACACTATTACTCCATACTGAAATAAGATGGTTGTCCCGGTTAATACTTTGACAAGGCTTTTTGAACTAAGTACAGAATTAGAAGCTTTTCTTACAGATGTTCCTTTTAATTTAAAAGACCGTTTGTCCGATAAAAGCTGGTTATTTAGACTAGCATTTTTAGCAGACATGTTTGGAAAATTTAACGAATTAAACCTGTCACTACACGGAAAACAGACAACAGTTTTCAATGCTAACAACAAAATAACTGCCTTGAAAAGAAAATTAGATTTTTGGATTACTTGTTTTAGTAAGAGAGAAATCGAAAGCTTTTCATTGCTAAGTGAGTTCCTTAGTCACCATAGTCTGAAAATATGTCAAATCTATGAATCATTTCTAGAAATGACATCGGATATAAGCATGGAATCATTGTTCAAAACAATTTTACTAAATGATTTTTGGTGCAGGGTTCGTGATGAATATCCACAACTTGCCACAGAAAAAAAACGGGATTTTCAGCATATACAGCTACAAAAACAAAATACCGCAATAGACTGGATGCCGAACCAGACATGAGAATTCAACTTTCTTCTATCGAGCCTGACATTACCCAGTTGATGAGGAATAAAAAACAATTACATGCCTCGCATTAAATGAACTTAGTGTTATCATTTGCTTAGTAACTCACTACTTACTGTATCTATCTTTTTTGTATGATTATTAATAAAAAATTCACATATAACTGCTTTTGCTTTTAGTTTAGAGTTTAGGGTTCCGTTAAAAATTTAGTTTTTTAAAAGGGTTCCGTCACGAAAAGAGTTTGAGTAACACTGATTGAGAGTGTCAAATACCTTATTAAAATCCAGCAAACATACGGTTGTTAATTGTTTTTATTGTTCATAGAACCTAATATCATTCATAAGATTTACCTGACAAGTAGTTGTACCAAAATGTTTCCTAAACCCGGATTGACATTCAGGTTTAATTTTATAGGAATTTGAAAATGCAGTAATTTGATTATACATGTGTCTCTCTAGAACCTTAGACAAAACAGTTAAAATACTAATAGGGCGTAGATCTTTAGATTCTTTAGGGTTTGACACTTTTGCAAATTAATTTGGTTTAATGATAGTCTTTTTCCACAAGTCTGGAAGTTGATTTTCTAAGACACAGGAATTAATAATATTGCTACAGAATGGAAAACAAGTAATAACATCTCTTATTGGTAATCAATCATGGCCTACTGAATTAGTACCAATTGATGCTATAATATCTTTTAAAGTAGTCTCATCCATATTTAAAATTTAGTGAATTGGGGAAATTGAAAGCTTTTTTATTTTGATAAAAGAAATTTTTTTCTTTGCAAGTAGTGTCATTCGATTTATTAGAAGTAGCAAAGAAGACATTGAGTATATTTACTTCAGAAAATGCGGCAGGTATGTAATCATTTTTTCTTTGTATAATATTTTACTTTATCACTGTATCCCAAAATGGCTTTCCAGAAGTTCTAGATAAGTTGCGAAAATAAGCATTTTTCTCGCGTATGATAGCGTGTTTAGTAAAATTTTTTAAATTACGAGAGTACTGAAGACAGTTATCACTTTTAGTTTTAAAATATTTTTTATGTGCTTTGTCTCTTAGTTTTATAAGTAGTTTAATGTTATCGGTTATCCATGGAGTAAAAGGATTACTTTTATTATTTCTTTCTTTATTTAGTTTTGTAGGTGCAAATTTGTCAAGTAGATATTTGAATTAAAAATGTTTAACTTTTCATCTATATTAGGAGAATAATAAATTTCATCCCATGGTAAGAGGCTAACAGCATAATCAAAGGCATCTAAATTATAAAAAATGTTATTGTGGTCTCGACATTTAAAATATTTGGCTTTAGTTTTTTCTGTACTAAAATTAAAAATAGCATAAATAAGACAATGATCAGAAATCACAGTTGAAATTGTTATTGAGTCGCAGCTTTTAAGGGAGAGCACTCTAGTGACTATTATCACATTCAATAGGCTACAAGAATTATTCCGCAAACAAAATATTGGCCGAAACACCTGTGCGACATTTTTACTGTTCTCGGACGCCATTCTTCTACCTGGATAGTAGGACACCCGGTACATGTTCAATGGTTTAATCACATTTTATACAATTAACTTCGCCAGTTTTTAATTTTACCTTGGAATGAAAGCCAGTAAATAAACTATATTTCATATAAATCACATTCAAACATCTGTATAAAGATTTGTGTAAACATGAGTGCGAGATTCTATATTCCTATGATTAATGTTTTCATAGAAAAAAGAGTGGATGTTAAAGCGACCACTGTCGTACTGGTCGTACTGGCGCTATAAGAAGTCTAGGTCAACAGCGCGTGTGCCTTACGATAAAAAATAAAGTACTACACAATACAATTGGAATCAGCTGTTCTTTACGCTCGCAGTCACTGCAACGGTCGCACTGAACACACACGTGGAATGTGGTTCTCGTATTTCGTTTCACTCCGGGTTCATTATTATTCTCGTTGTATTGTCAAGTTTTGTAAATAATATACAGGAACTATGGGTGATTCAAAAACATATAGGACTGATACTGAGGAACCCCTATTAGTTAATTCAGTAAAAAGTGGTAATCTGCAAAAAGGAGAAGGCGCGCATATAAATAATGGTCAAACATTCAGGGACCTGAAGTCTGGAGAAATTATTAGAAATAAAAGTAAGTAACAAATCCTTTGCCCAGAATTGGAGTCCGATCAATATGTTTATTATAAAAACATTTGCAAGAGCTTCACCTCAAAAGTCCAGTTTAAATAATATAAAGTATTTCAGCGGCGTATTAATTATAATCGTAATAATACATCATAATTTCCTTTAAACATATGATGCTAAACAATAACACTGGTTATACTCGGAATATTTAATTACCAAGTGATGTTAATTCTCTAATCTTTATATTTTATTTATTTTACATTTTAACGAAACCGAGATTGTGGTTTTTATAAGCATGTTTGGCGTATTTTATAATAGACATCCAATAAATAAAGAGTTATTACGAAGAAAAACAAACATTATTAAGCTGAAAAAACTTTTTGGAAAAGAAAAAAATGTATGAATGAAAACTTTACTATATTCATTATAGGGCATTTTTATCGTAAAATGTCGATCAGATGTAGTCCAACCCAATCAACTTGATTTGTTTTAAATCACGTTTCTATAGCAAGTTTTACGATCCGATTGAGGAATTCTCTTACAATAAGCGTTGAAAAAAGAGAAAACAGAAGGTTAAAACGGGGCCGCTATATATTTCCATGTGTTTGATTGCAAAAGTACAAGAACTAAGAAAATGTTCTAATTAAACACGAATAATGTTCAGATATTTATATTTTATATTTTGGAGAGAGTCTCTGATCTCTGCCATGTATTTAACAAAATTTAAATTATGCAGAATAGTTAACCTTTCTTAAAAGGTAAACAAATATTTTAGAAGTACTTTACAGCGCCTAAGTTTTTAAAGAAAGCCTGTATGCTCGTATTACTGTCTGTAACAATAAAAAGAATAACAGTTTATCAATTTTAACAAAGACAATTATAAGTTTTGATAACTAACACCAACCTGCATACCCTATTCAGATATATACAATTATACTTTATTATTAAAGCAGTTAAAAGGTACGGCAATTCAAAACAATTTGGTAAACATTTCACCATTTTCCCAACGGGTAAACCTTAAAAAAAGAATTAATTTTTTTTATTATCTCTGATATTTTTGATATTAAGGGGAAATAAATTATAGAATTTAGAAGCAAGATAGGTTATAAAGCGTAAATTTAAATCACAATTCGATATTGAGATCATTCAATTTTGCCCTGCATTAGCTCAAGGTATATGATTGTGTGATACGTAATTTGATTTAAATTTTGAGTGTACAAAGCAACACACTGCAAAAATCTACAACACTTTAAACTGGTTATTTCCAACGAGTAAAGTTGTTCAGAAAAAAATAATCTTGGTTTATTAAGCATTACTTTTACAATGTGATTCTGAATAGATTTCGTAATATTTAAATTAAATTAATTAAAAATCTTATTTTTTTGTTTAAGTAAAGCACATGCTGATCCCACTTTAAATGCTTGTCAATGACAACACTCAGGTAATTAGTATGAGGTACCTCTTTTATCGTTTTACCCATATCATTAAGCTCATCATGATTAAATTAGGTTTGTTGGCCGTAGTTATGGAAAAGGCAATATAATGAGACTTCAGTGTTAATTTAAATGTGTCTAGAAAATTGTTGACTTCACCAAAAGCGGTCTGGATTTTTGTTCTTGCCAAATCCCATGTCTTCGTATGAAACACCACTGCCGGCGCCGTGTCATCAGCATATGCTACAATTCAAAATCGCAAAGGTAATTAACATACAGCTGCCATGATATCCCACAACATGTTTTTGAAAATGTCCGTCAGGAATTTGAACATCGCCTATATCATTGTTTGGCCAAAAACGGGCAACATTTTGAACACTTATTGAAATAAAAATTGATATTTTCATGTTTTTGTTTTCTATCTGAACAAGTTAAGATAAACAAATATTTTTCTATATTTCTCGAAAACGAATCGACCGATTTAAAAAAATCAAACGTCAAAATAAAAGACTTCGAAAGACCTTTTAAACAAGCTATTACTCGATACCCCTTGCCATTTAAAATGTTTAAGAGGATGATCCTGGGGGGCAGAGGGTGAAGTAATTTTAGATCAGAAAATTGTCCCCCTTGACAAACCTTTTGACGTATTTCGGCGTTTCTTTTTAAACAGTGGTTTTCGGTAAATCCGTGGTAGGAAGTTTTCAAATGAACACCCTGTATGTGTTAAAAAGAATTGCTCCTAATACTGTTCTTTGGGGGACTCCGTGTTGAACGAGGTATGGTGTACTTAAGCTTTCCCCTATCTTGACATGCTGAACTCTATCCTCCTGGGACCCGGACACGTTTTTGTTAAGTTAGGGTTGAGAGGCTTTTAAATATAATAAAAAATACATAAATAAACATTGTTTACTAATAACTTTTTTTATTTTTTTCCTTACTTTGACAGATACATGACGTCCATTAAAATGGACATTGGGTCTTAACCTAAACAAAAATTCCTAATATATAATTTCTTTTTTTCAATAACATTTCAGTTTAAACCTATGAAAACGCAGGAAATAAATGTAAACTTAAATTTATTTGCTATGGAACTCCATGAAACAGTTTCTGTTGCCAGTAGTGCACAAAAATGTGTTGCATGTATTACAAAAAAACTCGTTTTTTTTGGCACAAGAGTCATTTTTACATCTAACCGAATTTTTTAAGTCTGTGGCAATTTCTGGAAAGTGTTGTTTCCGTTTTCTTTCCGTGCCTAATGACTATGACGTTGAATCGACAAAGATATTTCCCCCAGGATTTCTTCTAGTACCTACACCTCGGATGTTTTCTTGGGATTCACTTTGTGGGTTGGGTGTATTTGTCAAAAGTTGAGTGGCAATTTCGATTTTAAAATCTAAATATTGTTGTATTTTGCGTGGAGGGATTTTAAATATTTTTTTTATCTCTTCGATAAAAAATCCATGAGTTAGCCATTGCTAGATCAAAGAAATGGAAAATGACCCTTACAGTCCATTTTTTTGATCTGGCTCGAATTCTATAATATCTAATCATTCGGTCTATCAAGTCTATTCCTCCCATACAATCGTTGTATTTAGCAACAACGTAAGGTCTTTTAACCTGAATGTATTTTTAGTCTTTCTTAGACCACCTTTTACACTCATCGCTAGGTTAAATTCCTAGAGCAGTAGATGCCAAAAGGACAGATTTCAGATCATACCATTGTACAACTACTATTTCGCCATCTTGTCTTACAATTTGTTCCGAGCAGCCTGTACCTATCTTGGCCATCATTTTTTCCGAAGTTAAATTTGCTGCCGCTGGTACACGAGATTTCATAATGGTTCCAGTACAATATTTCTCTTGTTGACGAAGATATTCGAAAAGTGGTATTGTCGTGAAATATCTATCGCAGTACACATGACTTCCAGAAAATAATGTCCTTCCAAGGCGAACAACAGCAGAAGGTCCAACACCAAGTCTTTTTACAGAATTATCTGGAAAAGTATCTTTTCCTTGATATAATTCAAAGTCTACAACAAGACCATCAGGGGCAGCAACAACAAAATTTTTCAAGCCCTCTGGATTTGGCTTTCCTCTAACGAACTGCTTCATTTTACAAGTCCCTGTAAACAGTCCCTGTAAACAGCTGTAAACAGTGGCGTGAACTTTTTTTTCGGGTAGACAAACAATAAAAGTCGTTAATTAGAAAAAAATGTGTATTCAATATTATTCACTTTAATGAAATAGAGAATGAAAGCGCAAGAAATATTAACTCAAAGAGAAAAATTATGTAGTGATATAAAAAAGAAAAAAATTATTACTACTAGCATAAAAAGATAGATAAAAAAACACAACTAAAATACAATTGCCAATATCGAACAGTCGTTCATAAATAACCACTAAAATATCCACTAAAAAAACCTTTTCTATATACCCAAAAATAAAAATACTTATTAAGATGTATTGCGGCCGACCAGATCAAGCGTGTCCATAAGCAATAACCCTCAACAGCATAATAAAATAGCTGGTCGACTTCGATAGACAAAAGCTCGAATGTCTTTCCCGCGAGTAAATTTTGCATACGTAATAGGCTGAATACTGATGCGGCCGGACCTCTGTCACCTGCTTGATGCGTATATGGTTCGATTAGATGCTCCAAATTTCGGAAGACAAATATCAATGTGTCTTCCTGTGGCTCATATACATTAATTGGGTGTCAGCCCTGCATTTTTATTTCAATTGGTGCGTCAGGCGGGGCGCGCCTTAGATATTATAGCCGTTTAGATACTATATAATAATAGTAAGGAGAGCGACTACGTTCTGTGTTAATTTTTTTTAAATTTTAATTCAACAATTACATGAAATAATTACGTAATAAATTAATGACAAATAACTGGATAATTTTGGGTAGACAGTGTCTACCTTGTCTACTCGTACGCTTCGCCACTGCCTGTAAATGGGATCATCTGTTCATCTACAGCAACCACTTTCTCTCTAGGTAGCTGCAAACACCCCTGCCATACTGCTTTTATAATAGGACGTACTTTCCAAAATTTGTCAGACCTGCGTACGTCTTCAGAGATGCTGCCATCAATGACGATTTTAAGGTTACTTCTTATAGCAAAAAATCTATCAGGAGTCATTGTATCTGCAATAGCTGAAACTTTAGTGGTTTTTGTCCAGTACATTCTGATTTTGGGATATTTTAGATAGGACATCAAACAAACTTTTCCAAAAAAATGTTTAATCTCATTGAGAGTCAATTTAAGAGATACTCCTTTAAGTTCAACGTACCTTGCATTTGTGCAATCACACACTTTTTGGAATAACTCATCGTCAAAGTACATGGCTAAATACGATTTTGCAGTCCAATCATACCGGAGCTCTGCGCTGCATTTACTAGAGAGGCCTTCAAAATTTGAAGGTGCAAAAGTATCATCTCTTCTCCAAGACTTTGACTTTAAAGGATCCACAGATTATTTGGCCATTTTTAAGTTTTCTCTCAGGACACTAAGAGAAATTCTATCTTCTTCTTCTTCCTCCTCACTGCTGCTTACTAGTTCTTCATTAATTATTTCTTCTTCTCTCCCCATTAAATTATCCATACTTTGAATTTCTTCTTCATCATCAGACATTTCAATGTCAGAGTCATCATTTCCAATGATTTTTAGTATTTGCTCCAATTTTTCGTCATCTTCCCACTGGCCGAAGCACTCTTTGATTGCCAAAAATTCCTAAAATAAATTTTATGAGTTAATTTAAAATGTGCATGAGATAGACCCAACCCATTTAAATGGACACGAATAACTTAGGGTAATACAAAACTTATTTAATTTTTTTATTATTGTAATGTTATTTAAATTTGTCTATTAAACATTTGCAAATAAAAACTTTTACAAAAATCATTACAAAACGTTAGGTACATACCATCATAACGAGAACCACGTGCAGCCGCCATCACAACAGAAAACAAACAACTGATTCCCAGCACATGTGCACAATTAAAGTCGACCGAATCGGACTGGGCGGCAGCACCGAAGTGTCCAACGTAGTGGATACGAGGTCTAAGCTGCTAATAAATTAACAAAACTGGAAACATAAAACTGGCATGTCCATTTAAATGGACGCTAGGTCCCAGGAGGCTATGACTCAGGTAATTGGCAAAAACATGCCACACCGCACTCCTAACACCATGGTTTTCAATGCTTGGAGCAACACAGTATGCGAAACATTGTCAAATGCCTTCGCCAAATCTAGGAACAGAGCAATGCACTTGAGGTACCCAAACCCTGCCTAACACCAAACTGATTCTCAGACAAAAGCTTGTTAGATTCAAGAAATTTAACCAATCGATTTTTAAGAAATTTTTCAAAAATTTTGGCTTAATTCGAAATTACGCTTATTTGTCTGGTATATGTATGGGGTTACTATAGAAATTTTAAAATATACTTATACTCTACCAGTTTTAAAAATTAAATTAATTATATAAAGTAATGGTTTTGTTAGATACATATGCAAATGTTTTATTATCTTAGTTGTTAATTTATCTAAACCAGGAGAGCAATCATTTTTTGAATTTTTGATATGTTCTAAAACCATTGAAAAAGAAAGACTATTTGTAAGTTTTAACAAATTTGCCTGCGTTGATAAAAAATTATTTGCGAAGTTTGGTATTTTCTTTTTATCATAAATGTCACTATTTTTTTTGTCTTTAATGCAAAATATTGAATTTTTGGTTTCCCTCTCATTTGTTGCTTCTTTAACTAATCTATAAAAATTAGAGTTTTGGATAAATTTGTTCTTATAGTCGTATTTTTTTGTACATTTTATTAGTTTGTTAAGTCGGTTTCTATATTCTTTATTTTCTGCTAGTTTTTCTGAAGAAGCATTAAACTTAAGTGCTTGTTTTAACCTGTCACGATTTTTAATTAACTTTATTATGCCATTAGTAATCCATGGTTTAAGATTTTTAGTAATAAATTAGTTTTTCTGATATTCAGATTTTTCCAAAATATAATTTAATTTACTTAAAAGATGAATAGTAGATATTTCTGGTTTATCAAAACTTAAAACCTGGGTCCAATCTACTTCAGATACAGGTTGCTTAAATTTCTTAAAATCAATACGCTTATTAATTTGTTATTGGGCTGCAGATACTTTGAGATTTAAGCTAGAGTCATTTGAGATATTAAGCATGAGAGGTAGGTGATCAGTTATATCATGTTCTATAATATAAGTAATTGTTTTTCTTTTTCTGCTCTTGTCACGTAGAAAAATATGGGCAAGGCAGGACTTACTCACCTCCCTCGTAACCTCCTAACATATCGAAAAAAATCCATGCGACAATATTAGGGAAATATATCTATTTACTTTAAAGTTATCTCTGCTAAGAAGGTTAATATTAATGTCACCTATAAGAATATCAAGAACAATGTATTGTTATTACCGTTTTACCATTTTAATCCGTTAAAAAACCATTCAAGCTTAATGACAGTGATCTGTATATCGCAAAGGTATTATATTTTTTACAGAAATTATAATTTTTGTTAAATTTACTTTTGTATTCAAAAGTTTATCATTTAAAAAATTTGGATTTAAAGTAAATTTTAAATATACAATAACGCCATAAAAAGTATTGTAGTCTCCATTATTATATAACAATGAAAACCTGGTATATTAAATTGTTGTAGAGATTATAATTTATGACACTGTCATCACTAATATACTCGCCGGCACAAAATTCCGCCACCCTGAAATATTGGCCAAGTTTGATGTTTTATAAATTTTTTATTTTTTATCAGATTCTCACAATTTTACCATCAGTTTTTAGATACATTTGTTGTGATTTTTTAAAATCATTTTGTAAAGTAGCATTTTTCGATTAGGCTATATTATTATACAGGAGTAAAACAAACTGTTGTTTTTTCTCGTAATTTCAAAAGACCCTGTAGGAAAATTAAGGTGGATAATTCTGTTTACATACTGTTCCTTGTATTCTTTGATGTATTCTAAACATTTCGATTTTTGATTCATTCCATTATCTCATTTCTGCTGCGAGCTGCAAATTTTTTATTAAAACGCTGATTTGAAGCTTATTTTTAGATAATTAATGTCAAGTTTTCGGTTAAAAATTATTGACGTTGGCTAAGGACGCAATTAATGTGACATAAAGTTTGACAGTGTCACTATTATAATTTATTGTGTGTCAATATGGTATTAACTCCAGCAGACGTGGGTAGAATTGCTGCGTTAATAGAGGATGGCCGTAGCAAAAGTTATTTCGCCCGTACTCTGAGATTTCCGCGGTCTACAGTTCGAGATGCCTGGAATAGGTATTTACAGACGGGAATTCTTACTAGACGAAGGTATTTACAGACGGGAATTCTTACTAGACGACAAGGCTCTGGTAGAAGGAGAATGACCACTGCAACTGATGATCACTTTGTCACCATTAGTTCTTTAACAGATCGAAGATCTACTGCTGTGTGTCTAAAAAATTACTTGCGAATACTTCATGGAGTAAGTGTAAGTGAAAGAACGATACGTAGAAGATTAGCAGAAGCTGGACTTTATTCACGAAGGCCAGCAAAATGTCCACAATTACTTCCTCGGCATCGACAACACCAACTGAGGTTTGCAAGATCGCATTTTGAGTGGACTCTAGAACAGTGGGTAAACGTACTATTCACAGATGAATCCAGGGTTTGTTTAAGGACGCCGGGAAGGAATAAGGAATCCAGGGTTTGTTGATGGTCGTGAGCAGGTATACTGACGTAGAAATGAAAGATATGCTGACTGCACCATTTCAGAACAAATCTCATATCGTGGCGGTTCAGTCATGATTTGGGCGGGTATTTCTACCGAAGCACGCACCAATCTTGTATTTATTGAAAATGGAGCTCTAACCGCCCACCGTTACATTGAGGAGATCCTTCAAGAAGTTGTTGTCCCATTTCCTCCATTCATTGGGAACCAATTTACATTAATGCATGATAATGCTAGACCTCACGTTGCACATGTAGTGAGCGAATATCTGGATGAAGTTGGACTCCCAAGATTGGAATGGCCCGCATGTAGCCAGGATCTCAACCCAATAGAACATCTTTGGGATCAATTTAAAAGGGCCGTTCGTCGTCATCCTGTACAACCACAGACCTTGCAAGACTTACGACTAACGCTGATCGAAGAATATGAGGCTATTCCTCAAGAAAGAATAAGGAACCTTATTCATTCGATGCCGCGAAGACTGCACGCTGTTATTGCTGCGAGAGGAGGAAATACACGCTATTAAAATAATTTTTTTTTAATTAACTTTATGATATACCTAGTGTTTGTTTCTTCTAATAAAAATACGCTTCAAATCAGCGTTTTATTAAAAAATTTGCAGCTCGCAGCAGAAATGAGATAATGGAATGAATCAAAAATCGAAATGTTTAGAATACATCAAAGATTACAAGGAACAGTATGTAAACAGAATTATCCACCCTAATTTTCTTACAGGGTCTTTTAAAATTACGAGAAAAAACAACAGTTTGTTTTACTCCTGTATAATATAGCCTAATCGAAAAATGCTACTTTACATAATGATTTTAAAAAATCACAACAAATGTATCTAAAAACTGATGGCAAAATCGTGAGAATCTGATAAAAAATAAAAAATTTATAAAACATCAAACTTGGCCAATATTTCAGGGTGGCGGAATTTTGTGCCGGCGAGTGTATATCACAAAAATCATAAATTTTGTATGTTTCTAAAAACACTAATTGGCTATTTAAGTTTGTGGGTAAACCCTTAATGTTCATATGTAAAATATTTATAAGTTTTGTGTCAGTATTTATCCTATTTACCAGACTGTCTGAACTAACATTTAAAGAAGCATTTGAAGACTCAGGAATAATTTCAAGAAGTTGATTATGTGTATCAGCCATAGTTGATTCTTATTTTTTCCTTCATTAGATTTCTTATTTTGATGCTTACTTTTCTCATTCATTAGACGGTACTGATAAGTAGAGCACTCCTCACCACTTGCTTTATGATTGATGTCATCTTGTACTTTTTATTTGTCATATCACAGTTAAGACATTTAGGGTTTTCATTTTTTCGAGGACGGCCATTTGTATTGTGCTCCCCAGCACAATTGCGACATATAGATTGATTAGGACAGTCATTAGATTTATGGTTAAATTGCTGGCACTTAAAACACTTCAGGATACTATTTTCATAAACCGGAAGCCCTTGCCAACCGATATGAATAAAACTCATTTCACATAAGCTCTTTTTTGTGTTTATCCTGACACGAATTTCCATTGGTTTAATCTTCTCCATATCCTGCTTAGATTTTTGCATGTCTTGTCTATTCTTTGGCTTAATAATCAAATTCGGTAAATTAGTGGGTTTAATCATAGATTCCTCCTTAGCAATTCGTGAATGAGTAGGTTTAGATTTTACTATATTCTCAGAAAGGTTATGCTCCTTCTCTTCCATACTTGCAAATTTATCAAATAAAGTGTTAACGGTCTCCATTTTCATTAATTCCTTAAGATTTTTTTACATGCAGGGCACATCGAAACAAGAATGTTTAATACATCTCCAGATATTTTCTTGTATTGTTGGCTTGTGATACCTACACGGGCAGTATGGTACCAAGATTGTTTACTTTTAAATATTAATATCTAAGAAAACAATATTTCTCGAAAAAAAAATTACAACACCCGATTTTTGGTAAAAAACAGTTCAAAATTCGGAGACAATTTCGCGATATTAATCAACAAAACGTTGCCAAAACTTTGCTCATGTCATGTATTTAATGTATTTATTTTGATTTCAATTCTAATCTTGTAAATTACATTCCTCTGGTACAGGGTTGCAGTTTTATTTCTGTGAACTTGAATTTGACCGCAATATCTTTAAAAAGGGATTTGAGAGAACATTCAATCCAATCGAAAATTTAATTGCAATTAAATGATTCTATGTTTTATCGACATTTACGGCCGGATTGGTTCTGTTTTATTTATAAGCTAGATAGAAGCGCGATAAAAGTAAACAGACATCGTATTTTGCAGCTCTCTGATATACCGCATTCCCATCTTTCATAGTAAACAAATATATACAAGAAAGACTTTAATAATTATAGTGTTAAATGTGGAATTTCCATCGTTAAGTGTCCATCAAATCCAGCCAACCCAATCGAACCGATTCGTGTAAAATTAAGTATCAGCAGGTTTTTCCATCCGATCTTCGATTTTTTTTAAATGAGCGTTGGAAAAAGGAAAAATAGAAAGTTAAAATGGGGCGGGAAATATTTCCATGTAGTTACAACAAAATTATTGTTGTTAAATTTTGGTGTTCTTTATCCTTACTTCCCCTTTAAAGTTCCTTAACCTGACCTTTTTTTTTTTTAATAGATTATATAAAAGTAATATTAATAATATTCTTTATTCGAAAACGCACAATAATTGTTTTTAATTTTAACATCTTAAACATAAATTTTTCGGAAAGGCGAAATTCATTCCATGGAAAAAATACATGTGATGTTCTTCCATTTTACCTTTGGATAACTAGCACACAAGGTCAAGCATTAAATCTTAACAATTTAGCAAATTATAAAATACCATAATGGCATATAAAATCAAAAACAAAATATAATTTAAAATAAGACATCTATAAAATTAAGAGTGAACTAAAATTATAACCTTCAATAATAATACTATACTTCAAACATATTTACTAAACACATGAAACTACAAAACCATGCTCCATAACTACACTGTCATCCGTCAACAATCATGAAAATGATCGTCGAAAGAAAGGGACAGAGAGAGCTTTAAGAGACAGAGGAAAGGCATTATAGACTTTGCTGATTTGATATACATATAAGGGATCTTTCATATTTAACCAGTTGACAATTTTAGGCGTATGACTTGAAATTTTCTGGAAAAACGAGACAACTAACACAGGCAAAGACCTAACTAATTTGTTTAAAAGTTATTTTGCTAGTGTTTTCGAATTGGAAGGACATCATTTTGACTTTAAGAAAATTGCTTGGTCGAATAATAATATCGAACTTAATGGTCTAACTCTGTCAAGTTACCAGGTTCTAAATGCTCTAAAAACCTTAAATCCAAAAAATTGCAGGCACTCCCATTTTTCTAAAAAATACTGCCAATATAAGTCTAATAGCCGATCCTCTTACACATGTTTATAATTTTTTATTAAAAGAAGGGGAATTCTCAGCGCAATGGAAAACTTCGATAATTGTCCCAATATACAAAGGAGGGGTAAAGGAAGATGTTACTAATTATAGGCTCATAAGTAAACTATCTACAGGGTGTTTCAGAACTATGGGATCAAACTTCTAGGGGTTGTTCAGTGCAACAGTAGAATCCATTTGAGTTATAGGAACCCAAGTCCGGAAATGTGTCACTACGCCACTACGGCCCTAGGACGCGTTTAAATTTAGAAAAAATATTAATTACCTAAATAGGATCTAATGCATTTATTTTTACCTTTTGTATATGATACCATCACAACAATTGTTCAAAATGTCTTCCTCCAACCTCAATACACCGATTTAAACGCCGCACATGATTTCGGCGGACTACACTAAAAATTTGATCTCAAATGCTGAATGATTTCAAATGCTGCTGTTATTCGTCCAATTAAGTCTAGCTCTGATTCTACTGGAGTTTCGTAGACTAAAGACTTTACATGTCCCCACACGAAAAAATCGAGCGACGTTAAATCGGGTGACCTAGGAGGCCAAGAAACTGCTCCACCTCTGGCAATCCAACGGTGACCAAACCGCTGAGCCAAATACTCGCGTACTTGTACAGCAAAGTGAGCCGGCGCTCCATCATGCTGAAACCACATTTGCTGTCTAACGTTTAGTGGAACATTTTCAAGGAGTTCTGGGAGAACTTCCTCCAAGAAATGCAGATAAATAGGTCCTGTTAACCGTTCCGGTAGAAGGTATGGCCCAATTAAATAATCATCAACAATGCCTGCCCATACGTTGACAGACCAACGATTCTGATGTTTTCTTGGAAAAATTGCATAAGGATTTTCTTCGTTCCAAACATGGCTATTCCAACTATTAAAAATACCGTCTCTTGTGAAAGAGGCTTCATCGGTCCACAAAACATATCTTAAAAAATTTGGTTGTGCAATGACGTGATCCAGAAGCCATCGACAAAATTGAACTCTAGGATGATAATCAGCTGCAGTCATACCTTGAACTTTCTGGAAGTGGTAAGGATGGAGTTGTTGCTCGCGTAGTACCCGCCAGACAGAAGCGTTACTCGTATTCATATTCTTAGCGACGTCACGTGTGCTATTTGATGGTTCAACGGCAACTCGCTGAAGCACCTCTTCTTCAAATTCGACCGTTCTTACGGTTCGAGCACCAGTATCATGCATCTTGGTCTTCAACATGCCTGTCTCAGCGAGCCGCCGATGAACCGCAAAAAACTTTTTGTATCCAGGATGCTGTCGTTCGGGATAACGTTCATGATACAACCGCGATGCTGCTCGTGCATTGCAGTTTGTTGCTCCGTATGCCAAATGCATATCCGCCAATTCTTGATTGGTAAAGTTTTCCATTAGCAATGAATGTTTAAAAATTGTAAGCTATAAAATTTTGAAACATGACATTGAGAATTGACATTGATAAGCGTTGATTTTAAACAATTGTTGTTATGGTTTCATGTACAAAAGGTAAAAATAAATGCAGCAGATCCTATTTAGGTAATTAATGTTTTTTATAAATTTTAACGCGTCTTAGGGCCGTAGTGGCGTAGTGACGTATTTCCGGACATGGGTTCCTATACTCAAATGGATTCTTCTGTTGCACTGAACAACCCCCAGAAGTTTGATCCCATAGTTCTGAAACACCCTGTATAGTGCCTAAGCTTTTTGAAAAGTTAATTTACGATTACTTTTTCAATCTTTCAAAAAATATTATTGGTGTAGAGCAGCATGGATTTTACAAGGAAAGATCTATTGACACTAACCTTTTTGTTTTCACAGAGTATCTTCATAGGCATGTGGATAACGGGTCTCAATTCGATGCCATTTACACTGACTTCAGTAAAGCATTTGACAAGATTAGCCATAATATTCTCCTGGCTCGACTTGCAGTCATCGGTGTGGGTGGCAGCGTCTTCATATGGGTAAAATCTTATATTAAAAAAACATGTACGTCTTACTTCAAGGATTTTGTGTTGAGTCCTTTATTCCGTCATCTGGTGTTCCACAGGGCTCCGATTTAGGACCCTTTTTTTATTATATACATTAATAATATAAACTCTTGTTTAACAGTAGAATCCATTTGAGTATTTTTACACAAAATTTCTATTATACGCCGATGATCTTAAAATCTACCGTACGATATTTAACATTGCGGACTGCTTTAAAATCCAAGGTGATCTGAACCGACTACGATCCTGCTGTGATAAAAATAGTCTCTTTCTTAACCTTAAAAAATGTCAAAGTATAACCTTCAAGAAATAAAAATAAAATAAATTATGAATATAAATTTAACGATATTTGCTTACCTAAAGTGAACTACGTACGCGATTTGGGAATTACATTGGACTCTAAGCTGATGTTTGATATTCACATTGATCTAATAGTAGCAGAATCTTCTAGATTGTTGGGTAATATTTTTCGTAAATGTCAAATGCTTTCTAGTTCTCGTGCTATTAAATGTTTATTTAATACATTTATTCTTGGCAAATTCAACTTTGGAAGCATTATATGGAATCCTAGGTATGGAATTTACATTGATCGATTGGAGAGCATCCAAATCAAATTTTTAAGATTTCTTTCTTTTAAAACCCGCTTCGGTTCATATCAAGATGTCAATTCAATTTTGGCGAGAGCATTTTGGCGTGATTTCCCTTTTCGACAGACGTTTGATAACTGATGGTTCGTTTTTATATAAAGTAATGAATTGTCAGCTGAATACTCCTTTCTTTTTAAATTTAACATTCCTCAAGTCAGCATCAGATCAAGCGAATTATTTTTATTCCATTCAGGAAAACAAATTATGGTCAGAACTCTCTATTATGTAGAATAACAAAAAGTTATAATTTGTACTACCGTTCATTAGACGCTTTTAATATGTCACCTAATACAGTTAAAAATACTTTAAAGCGAAATATTGTCCTTGAAACTTGTCTATAAGGCTATTGCAGAAATTTAGCATTAAAAAATTACTTTTTTTTTAAATCCTTTATATTCAAATTATTTTGATTTATGTACTTAACTATTTAGACCTTATATTATTCTTGATAAAATAGTATATCTAAGTTAGTTAAGATAAGTTTGTGGATACCTTTTTGGGTTTGTAGCCTGTTGTATCCCTATATGGTCACCAAATAAAAAAATAAAATGAGTACTTAAAATCTTTTTATTAATATACACTAACAGTCGGTATTATCTGGCCGTGATGTCGAAACGGACGTCTTTAAGCGTACGTAAAGTTGTTATTCTAACTTGCAAAAGGCAGAAAAAGTTTTGCATGGAACAGCTAGCATTTTAATAATACGCAAGGCAAGTAATAATATAAATAATAAATAGAAAACTAGACCTAAAAAAGAGTCGAAACTAAAATTAAAATTTTCGGAAATGATGTCAATAATTCTCGAACCAATACCAATACAAGTTTGTTGTGTATTATGTGTGCTAATAAAGATGCTTTATAGCAAAAAGTGGCTGGTGTCACGAGGGTTTGCCAGATTGGTCTCTTCAAAAAGTTATCTTACATTTTTTCTGTAAAATGTACAGGGAAGCCAATAATTGACCCCCTTAAAACCCCCTTACATGGGATTTCCTATGCTAACCTTCATCTGCATAACTTTTCTTAAATAAACCACCAGTGCTTTCTTTATGCAATTTGTAAGGGGCACCAAAATAAGATTCTTGATAGGCTTTATAATTTTTAAAGCCATATATCTCACGACTGTTTTTGAGGTGAGTTATTATATCTCGCGCCCCATTAAAGCTTACTTCAGAGAAAAAGAAGTCAGTCGGAATGTCCATATTTTTGGCACAACGGTATTTGCAATTTTAAGAAGCTATTAAAATCATTAGATGTAATTATTTCATTTTCTTTTTTGCTGGTGTTTTCTATATTTTTATTTATAATCTGCCACATGCATTGTATGCAAATGTATGCGTTTGTCAGCAGCAATTTTGACTGAGCGAATTGCTTTTCTCTCCCTCATAGCTCGTAAACATTTAATGAAACAAACAAACAATATTTGAAAGCATTTCACATTTACTATTAGCATTAATGTTTGAGCTCAACAAAATTCCAAGACATTTTTGAAACATTTTTTACATTACTTTGTGTAATTAATCTAAAACTTTTTTTTAGTTTAAGAAAATGTTCATAACTGAAAAAAAAACAGAAATATTTACTATTTCAGATGAATAATCAAATATGTCAAGGTCTGTTACCTCAGAGTGATTAACATCCATATTTGCACTCACAAAGACATTATTCAAGCAGACATTCTTTCTAATTGCAGACTTTGTAGTCTGCTGCATGCCAAATCCAGACGCTGTATCATACAGCTTCCGCTCATTTAGTTCATTTGTACTAAAAGGTATATTAAAATCACCGGCCAGCACAACCCTTTTGTTGGTTCCCAGGCTAGTAACTAGAAAATCAAGATTAGACAAAAAGGTGTCGTACCCAGACAAGCTAGTTTTCATGTTTTAACCAACTTCTGTCCTGCCTTACTGTTATTTGCAGTGTCTTTGGCCACCACTTTAGAGATGCATATTTAATAATCGCAGTAATAATTTATCTCGGTTCGTTTAAATTTAACGTAGGTATAAAAAATGTTGTCGTTTGACGCCGTAGTGAAAAATGTCTTCTAGTATAAAGAAACAATAAAAATAGTAATATGCATTTATTGTGTAATCTAATCTTGTGTTGATCTAAAAGACGCCACAGGACCTTAAACGAATATTATGCAATATTACCAAAGAGCAAGTAAATCTCTCCTGCTTACTCGCTCTTCTAGTTAAATTTGTAAATAATAACAAAATATGTTTTAATGGGCACTTAATAAAACGAATTCTTAATCATTTCTTATGATTAAGATGTAAAAGCAGTTTGGGCGCAAGTCTGTAGTACAATGCAAAATCAAAAAAATATGTTGTTTATATATTTCGTTATTTATATATGCTTAGTTTATTACATAAATGGATTGATTTGTGAAACCATGATAATTTATCTAATAGTCGTTTTTTACCATAATAATATTTGCAATATTCCACATAACTTTAACAGTCGCTGTTATTTAGGATAATATTACAACTATTCGTAAACTATTTTATAATTGTTTTGTTTTTTTCCTTTGAAATTGGAAGCCTCTCCTGCTGTTATTTGATTATTCGCGCTGACATGCCATTTTATTCTCTATATTGTAAACGACCAAAATTTTATAAATAAGACACGAGTGCTCACAACAAATATATATTCCAGACTACCGGACTTTTCTTTTTTAAAATACATTCTAGCAGATCTAAAGTTTGTCCAAACAGTTGGATAACAGATGTGTGTCGAACTAGATTCCCACCATAGTTCGAAGGCTCATTAGTATTCTTATCACGTCCCAGCCTAGGGTTGCTTTTAGCACCATGTGGTCTCATTTTGGGCCCGGTACTTTTCCGTAGATTACAGTCGGCCATTCCTGACTATCTTCGCGCCCTCGTGAAGACTCTCTTTTCTTACGTAGGCTTTACCTATAAAAAAAAAACAACAATTAGTAAACTATTTCTCACTACAGTTGTTAATTCTCGCAGTCACTGTCGGACTCGTTAGAACTAACAACTGTAGAAAACAATTTTAATTTATCAGTGGGACATATCCCTTTATATGCGGTTTTACAGCGTTCTGCACCCGCTAGATCCTCAACCACGTATCGATCGTTATCTAACACTGCCGTTACAGTGAAGGGCCCTTGATAACGTGGTTCGAGTTTCTTGCTCTGTCCATCATTTGAACACTTTGTTCTTTGGACAAGGACTTGTTGTCCTACAGTAAACGTTTTTATGCCGGCATGTCTTTAGTTGTACAACTCCTTTTGTTTTTGCTGACTTTCAGCAATCTTTGTTGACGCTTCCGCTCTCACAGTCGGCAGGTCAACGGGTTCTTCATCACAAACCTCAGCTGTAAGATAAGCGTCATCAATACCACGTGGCTGATAACCAAGAAATAGCTCATAAGGCGATTTCCCGGTGACCGAGCTTACCGCTGTATTGATGCCCCATCTGACAGTAACTAGGGACTTTTCCCAATTTTGTTCATGTGATATGCTAGCCCTTAACGATGAAAGGATTACCTGTTATACCTTTCAACTTGCCCGTTGGCTTGAGGGGTAGCTGCACACAACACACGTTTTATACTCATTCCAGAGCAAAAATCTGAAAATTCTCGACTGGTAAAAGCAGTTCCTCTGTCACAAATGATTCTTCAGGGTACACCGAACGTTTCGATAATCTCCCTTAACCATTTTGTAACTGGTCCAGTTTTCGTGTTAGGCACCGCTTTTAAAAACACAAATTTTGTAAACGCGTCTACACCTACAATTAAATACCACCAAGTAGACCCAAGTGGTCAAGATGAAGGGTATCCATTGGTATTGGTTTCTTTTCGATATATTGTAAACTACCTGGCGTTTTACCTGAAGACTTTTTATTATACATGCAACCCAAACATGACCTTATATAATTCTTTACGTAATGTCTCATGGATGGGAACCAATAACGTTTTGACAAGATATCTAAAGTTTTATCAACGGCAAAATGACCTATGTCGTCATGATTGATAGATAAGTTCGTCTTTCGTCTTCGTCTTCATTCGTCTTCGTGCCGATTTAGGTATCACCCAGCGATGCCCTGCGGTAGTCTTTTTATAAACTCGGTTTTTCTTTAGCATGTATTCCTTGTGAATTTGCCTGTCATTAGAATCGATAGGTAGCCTTGATAATATTTCATGTATATTTTTACACTATTTGTTCTGTAATTGTGCAGCTAGAACCCAGTCGTCTTCTGTGACGTTGACAGATAAAACCTCAATTTCGGCACCAATGGCATCGTTTTTTAAAATAGGGTTGCGGCTAAGAGCATCTACATGATTCATTTTTATCCCAGGTCGATACTCAATGGTAAAATCAAATTCCTGCGTACTCAGCCAACAGAGAATAAGGTCTCGCTTCACTAACGTTGTTCTTAGTGCATTGCAATCGGTGATAACTTTAAAGGTAATACCAACAAAAGTAAAAGTAAACTCTGAACTTTTTCAATGAGCAAACAACTGCAAGAGTTTCCAGTTCGTAAGAATGGTAAACTTTTTCTTCTTTCGTCGTTGCTCTGCTAAAGTAATGTACTGGCTTTAATTCTCCATCATTCTGTTTCTGCAGTAAAATCCCACATATGCCTCATTTACTAGCATCTGTATGTAACTCTGTTACCGCATTTCTATCGTATATGGCTAGAATTTGTCTAGTTGTTAATTTTTGTTTTAATTCATTAAAAGCACGTTATTGTTCATCGCCCCAAATAAATACCGAATTTTTCTTTGTTAGGTTTGTTAGTGGTTTTGCAATAAGAGCAAATCCCTTAACATATTTCCTAAAATAGCTAGCCAAACCTAAAAATTATCTAACAGAATGAACATCGGTAGGCTCTGGAAAATTTGTTACCGTTTTTATTTTCTTTTCTCCAGGCTTAACCCTCTCTTGAGAAATTTCGTGACGTAAATAACTTATTTTCGACATTAAACATTTACACTTATCAAATCTCAAAGTCATACCTGCGTCTTGCATCAATTTTAGAACTTTTTCTAATTGTGCAAGCCCATCAGATATATCCTGAGAAGGCAGCAGAATATCATCCATGTAAGCCATGGCAGTGGCATACCTAAATGACCCAAGAATTGTATTAATTGCCCGTTGAAACACTGCTGGCGCATTAACAAGTCCGAAGGGCATAGTCATACATTCATAATGACCCTCTGGTGTAACGAAAGCTGTTTTATGAATTGAATTTTCCTCTATGGTTATTTGGTGATAACCTGGCGCTAATAATAATGGCGCTCTCGTAAGATTACATCCTTTTAAATTGTCCAATAAATCATCGATTCGTGGTAACGGATATTTGTCTTTGACTGTTTTTCTATTTAAGGCCCTGTAATACACACACATGCGAGTTTCGCCGTTCTTTTTGCGCACAAGTAGGATAGGACTCGCATAGGGAGAAGAAGATTCACGTATTATTTTATTCTCTAATAAGCCATTTACTATTTCCCTAACTGTATCCCTTTCGCAAAATGGTAAACGATATGGTTTATAGGTGAATAAATGTCATCAGTTAAATTAATAGACATTTTTATGATATTTGTTCGCCCTACTTCAGTTAAATTTGCAGCAAAACAGCCTCTATATTTATTAAGTAATTCTAAAAGTTTGATTTGATCTTTCAGTTCAATTTTATTATCAGTACATTTTTTATATCATTTATCGTAAAACTAATTAAAGATTCTTGACCAATAGTGAGACACTCGATTTGATTTTCTTTATCTGTCGTCGGGTCTGCTGAACAAGTCACACCCATTAATTTCTTTAAGGGGTTCCTTATCTACATTAAATAAACGTACTTGCCCTCCTCGTACTATCATTGTAATATCTGGGTGATCTAGGCTGTCCCACAATAACTGACCCTTGTTGGGCCGTATCAGGTACAATAAGTGCTTCGACAAAGGCCTCTCCCAAATCTACTTCTAAATTAATAAACGTTTTATGATGGCTAATTACTGAGCCACCGGCATAACCACTTAGTTTTACCTGTACCGGGTAAAGTTTTAATCTTAAATAGGCAACGTCAGATTTTCGTAAAGTGACCGCATTACTACCTGTGTCGACACAGCAACGAAAAATAGAATTATTTATGCGACAATCGATAAAATAACAGGTACTACCCAAACAATTATTTTTTACGTTTAAAGATAATAATTGTTTAAACTTACCAGTGGATGTTTCTTCTGGTCTATCTAATGCTTTAACTACGTTGACCGCAGTTAAAGCATTTCGACTGGAAGTTAGTGTTATGAACTGATCGTTTATCTTTTATGATTGCTCGAAGGTCGGAAGCATTTTGATGATGTGCAGGTTTGCTTACATAATTTCTTACTGAGTGTTTTGCTGTCGGCTGTTCATGAAGAACTGACAAATATTTATCGTATAGACCTTCCGGCGTTTGGTAGCGGCCCGCTCTGGCTCCATTCTGTACGTTAGTATCACAGAGTCCATGTATGGCACTTTTTTTTTTTCCATAAACGTCGCATGTTTTTAGCAGTTCCATTTTTTAAAAATAATATGATGTCATTCTTTCATTTGGATCTTTCTTTCTATTTAGCATCGTTTGTAGACTCACGGCATAGTCAGTATGATCTGGAAAGCTTTTCTTTATTAATGCTTTCCACTCTTCCCACGTGTGTTATAATTTTCTTTAGGCTATGGTACCAGCTTTTAGCCATTCCTATAAGCCTTGACTGCATATGATAGAGAGTATCTTGTCCCACTGGTTAACATCTTTAAATTGGTCGACCTTATTTAACCACTGTTGGGTAGTCAGATTTGTCTTTTCGGGGAAAACTCTGGAATACAATCCGCCTTCACATGGTCAAATTGTACTGACCTTGCTATTTTCGTCCTTTCGTTGAGCCAAATTTTCAATTATTTTCTCCAAACGTTTAAAACGTTGTTTCGTTGTTTCCGGCTCAGAAGTTTCTACAACACGTGATTCTGGACGTCTCCTTGAATCATCGCGTTTTCGTGATTCCACTGAACGTTTTCTTGAATCACGCCTCGATTTCATATAACGGTAACTCTCATACTTACTATCTGATGAGCTAGTAGAATCAGAGCTACTGTGGGATCTCTTTCCCACTGTTGAGCCTTTTTTATATATACACTACAACTTAAGGAACTCACTAAATTACAAAGCAACGAACAAACTAATAACTAATAAACGTATATACAAAAATGTCCAATGCACGATCAATTAATAAAAAAAAAAATGTGGCGCGACCGAAAAACACGCGAATTATTATCCCACACCTGAACTGGGTTATATATTCCAGACTACCGGGCTTTTCCTTTTTAAAATACATTCTAGCAGATCCAAAGTTTGTCCAAACAGTTAGATAACAGATGTGTATCGAACTATGGTGGGAATCTCACCATAGTTCGAAGGCTCATTAGTATTCTTATCACGTCCCAGCCTAGGGTTGCTTTTAGCACCATGTGGTCTCATTTTGGGCCCGGTACTTTTCCGTAGATTACAATATACAGTTCTTGTGGGCGGGAATCAATGTATTAGCTTGCAATAATAAAACTAAGTCACAAGTTACAAACAGAACGGTAGATTTTCGTACTGCGTTCCATTGACTAAAGTTCGATCCAAATGAAACTTAAAGAAGAGGAGACGTCGAGAATGGCTGGAATGTCCTGACTACTGAATTATCACGTGCGGCGTTGATGGAATAATAGATTTCCCCTCTTAGCATAAAACACAAACATATAGACTCTTAGCGGCCAGCATAAGTGAGAAATTGATGAAATATTGTCCTTCCTTTTTTAACTTAAGGCTTTACCTATGATTTCTGTTGCATTTTAATGCGTATGTATTTGGGCATTCTGTAGAAACAAATGGATGGAGTCGTGTATACAGGTTGCATACGCAATGATGGTCAAGTATTTAAAGGCAAAATTCGACAACCTCGCAATACCTAGCTTGAGCCTTGAAGAAGGTCTGCTGCTACTGTTCACTTTGTTTAGTGGTATTGATGAAATTTCTATAGTTTACAACAAAAACATCACGCAAATTCATTTATTGATGTAAATTTGCCAAGTCTAACATACGCCGAGGATAAAAGAGAAACAATTGTTCTATTGAAAGACACTGTTTTAGTTACACAAGATTGAAATTTTGAATTTTCATTAAAATTTCATGAAATTTTCTTTAATAAGATAAAACACATTTTTTATAAAAAATTCCTTAATTTCACTTTAAAATTAAGTTGTAGGGAGATCTTTTAAGTTTCATTAATTTGTTGTAAAATATTTAATATCCTGGTCTAGTATGACACTTTCTTAGCCTCCAATAGGGTGAGACAAGATCACAACTGTGTCTAGTGTTATGACTGTGCACGCATTGGCAGTCTTGGAATTCCCGCCGAATGCCCTCAGACTAAGACTGCATATGTCAGATGAGAGTGAAAAATGGTGTAATAAGCTGTTCTTAAGACCTCGTGTGAATCGCTCGATGCTAGGTTTTTATGTACATACATAATATATATATATATACATATATATATATAAATATACATAGGTTTTTTAACAGGTTTTTAGTTAAATAGTCAATATGTTGACCCCATTGAAGCTTGGGGTTAAGGTGCACCCCGAAGGAACTTCACACTTGTCACATCCGAGTTTTCAGTATGGGTATCCCTAAGACCAAAAACAGCTCTGCCGATCTTTGCTTCGTTAAGCAGGAGCCTGGTGGCACAGAACCACCCAAGTGTGTCGGCGAAGAGTGTGTATTTGGCGTTTGATTCAAAATTTGTAAGTTTATTCATAAAATAAGAAATAGTAAGTATAAATTAGAAATAGTATGGGTCCAAGGATGGAGCACTGAGGAACACCAATGTTTACAACACTCTCCCCTGACGATATTTGTACAGACCCTAACAGAGTATACCCTGTTCTCGAGGTATGACTGCGAGGTATGATCAACTTAACACTCTGTGGGCAGAGGTTATACCTCTGTGGGTTTTTTACTCAAGTCGGAGTCAAGTCGCAAAACACAACAGTGCTGAATGGCATCCTATGAAAGGATTCCTAAATCCGGGATACTAGGTCAAGAATTCTAAGAGTTGTGGTCCTGTTCTTCCTGAAATGCAACTGTGATCTAGGGAAAAAGTTGTTACTTTCAAAGCAATTTGCAAAGCCATGGCCTTTTCTACTATTTTTGGAGATCATTGGGAGCAATGCGAGCGGCCTATAGTTCTTAGGGTCAATTTTAATTTTTTTAAATATGGGTATTATAGCGGCCCTTTTTTAGAACTGCTCCTTAAAGCATTAATTTATTAAGTGTGTAAGAGCGCTTATGATAATATTTTTATCATCTTAATATTGCTAGCATTCAAGCCATAAATTACAACTTTTTTTGTTTTTTAAGCTGTCTATGATATCTCGCTGGTTGAATTACAACTCAGAAAACGAAAAGCTCTTAAAGGATTTACATTGATATTCTTTAGAAAATCCGTATTTAAGTCAGGTATACCTTTTATTAAGCTGTGAGTAATCTGAGAAAACTGGTTATTTAACTTATATGGAGTTATACTTAATTTGCCTAGCTTGGTTTGACTTTACTTTACAGACGAAGCGATACACCAGGATCCAAAAAGACATTGCCAGTACAGTTATTGCCTCTACTTGGAGTATATATAGCTTTAACCAAATTAAAACTCTCAAAGACATCTTGGAGCTTACGGACACATGTATTATCAGTCATAAAGCCAACATTGAAATCCCCAGGAACAAGGATTTGGTTGAGTGGGTTAAGTGTATTTAGTTTTCTCTCTATGGACTTCAAAAAGCTGTCAAAATGGCCAGACAATTAGGTTAAAATCTTAAGATGTATACAACAATATTCATTCTAAAAATCAATTACATAGCGCGATTTGAAGACCTGGCTGTAACCACTGTTCAGTAATACCAAGGATGACTACATTTCTGCCTATAATGCATGCCTCTAATACTCTTTTGCTTCTGAGTGATTGTAGGTAACAGTTAGATACACATTTTTTGCAGTTTCTAAGAGTTCCCGGTTTGAGGAGGTCACTGTGAAGGTAGAATCCCATAATTCAGTTGGCGTTGAAGAGTCCGAAAAAAGGTTAAATCTTATTCCCTTAGGTCACAACTCAGCTTCCATGATTTGGTTGATTTTCTCCTTGACGACACTTAGTTTAAAGGAACCTACTTGCTTGCTGTGCCAAGACCCGCTACTAAATATAGCAATGAATAAAAACATTATTTGAGAGAAGTCAATGTTGCCATTGTTCCGCCAAATGTGTTTCGTCCTTAACACAATCTGTTTTTGTAATCCACCAGGAGACAGCTTGCATTAAAAGCTTACAGTAATTTGTGCCAATTACAAAAGGCCAGTCTTTAAAAAAAAAATGTACTTAATCACTAACGTAATATGATCCTCATAATGTTAATAATTTGAGACAAGGTGTCATATCTACAAAATGTCAGTAATTATTATGATCGATTCTTAATGGCAAGCTATAATCTCATCACTTGGTGCGTACGAGTTATTTTACAGCATGACTAACAATTAATTGCGATATGCATTTAATACTAAATTTTGTAAGAATAATGTAAAAGCCTTGAATTTCGAATAATAGACGACACAATTTTGTACCAATAGCAAGTAACTATGCAAAGTCGTTAATAAACTATGCAAACTGTATAATATATCTGTACTTTGTATACACCTGTTTGATTTACTTAATATTTGTTAGAACGTTAACAGGTATTTGAGTTTATAATTATTATTTAAATATAGATGTCATCAATTAGTGAGTAAACAACAGCTCTTCTTCAGCTTAGTTACTGGTTTAATTCTAATAAGGCATATTCTGTAAATAAAGCAAAAATAATATACACACTCGGCCAACTCAGGTCTTGGGTGTGGAAATCCATGTACTAACTTGTAATAACAAATCTAAGTCACAATATAAAAAGAGAATTTGCATGTACAATATTAGTGACAAGCGAAAGTGGGAAAACATTATCGTTTTTTCTTTAACTAAGGCTTTGCCTATAATTTTCTGTTGAATGTTAATAAATCTATTTTGAGCGTTTGACACAAAAAAGAAATTTCTCGAGAGTGCTTAAGTTGTGTGGCGAATGCTGCGATTTTTTAATGTTGAGTCCACGATAATAATAATAATAATAATAATAATAATAATAATAATAATAATAATAATAATAATAATCAATACATGGCAGATGCAAGCACTATCATTAGATTTCTGTTCCTCACTGGAGCGAACATCATTTAATATTTTTGTAAGACAAGTACTTGTGCTGTACCCCAAGCGAAATCCTGACTGGCATTCTGGAAGAATTTTATGGACTTCTGCAAAATGACCAAGCTCATTGGAAATGTATTTTTTAATTATTTAAAAAAATACTTAAAAATTAATTATTAAAAAAAATTTAATATTATTAATAATCATAATAATAATAATAATAATAATAATAATAATAATAATAATAATAATAATAATAATAATAATAATAATAATAATAATAAAAATATATTAAGAACGACATGATCTAGTTGCAAAGATACTGCATTAAGAAGACAACCCTTATTGATGAAGCTATTCCCAATAATAACAACCTAAGAGCAAAACATAATGAAAAGATTGTCAAGTACAGCGATCTAGAACACCAGATACGAAGACAATGGAAGTGGAAGTGAGAGAAGTGCGGACAGTTCTAATTATTGTGTCAACAACAGGAGTAATACCCAAGAGCCTGATCGAAAACATGAAACTGCTCAACCTTAAGAAAAGCATCTATAAGCTGATGCAGTAGTCGACGCTATTATCCACATCTCGAATCGTCAGAAAGTTCATTAGAAACGCAGATAACATCAAACTAGTTTAAAAAACACATGTACTTTTTGTCTAGTTTATTTTTGTAAATAAAGTTAAAAAACAGAGTCCGATAACATGGAAAGGACTCCACCAGAGCTTCATTCTTCTGATATCGGAGATATCTGGGATAAGTAAACGATCCCCCCTTCCCCAAGGGGGAGAGTGCGATTACCATTTGCCATGAAATCTGAATAATAATAATAATAATAATAATAATAATAATAATAATAATAATAATAATAATAATTATTATAATAATAATAATAATAATAATAATAATAATAATGAGGACGTTCGAAACCACTCGGATACAAACTACACAACAGAATATGTCCGACCTTGGGAAAGGCGATTAAACAACAAAATAACCAAACTTAGAAAAGATATTGGCCAACTCACCGCCTACATTCAAGGACAAAGAAACAGTAAGTTAACCAAGCAAGTCGAGAGTGTTATGCGGCAAAACAAAACCCATGCCACATATAACCCTCCCAATCATAATAAAGCAGAAGTTTTAGACACTCTCAAACAAAAACTAAGCGTTGCTGCACAACGACTTCGAAGATATAAAGAATCTAACCTTAGGAAAACATCCAATAGGCTGTTTCAGAACAACGAGAAACAGTTTTATTGGAGTCAATCTGGTCCGTACCTACAACTCATAATGTCAAAGCACCCTGGATACAAAAAGAGATTGACAGAATGGAAAAACTAAGACCAATGGACGAGCCGATAATATCTCCTGAGCTGTTGAGGCAGATAGTGGAGAATTCCTTCAAGTGGAAAGCAGCTGGTAACGACCGAATTCGTAACTTTTGGTACAAACGGTTTAAATGCACTCTACACATTTAACTCGTCGTTTTAGCAGATATTTGCAGGAACCAACCACAATACCAGCTTACATTGCACAAGGACTAACATATTTGCTGCCAAAAGATAACGATACCGAAAATCCTGCAAAATATAGGCCTGCCTACAATTTATAAACTGCTTGCAGCATGCATTGCAAAAATAATTTATAAGCACTGCGAAGACCACGGAATTATCGCTCTAGAACAAAAGGGCTGCATTCAGAGGTGTCAAGGATGTAAAGAACAGTTACTTATAGACACTGTAATTATGGAACAAGTAATACAGAAGCAGAGAAACTTAAACACCGCCTTTATAGATTACGGTAAGGCTTTCGATACCGTTCCACACACTTGGCTGCTTAAGGTCCTTGAGATTTATAAAGTCGCTCCATCGCTTATCAATTTATTAAAACATATGATGGGTTTCTGGACCACACAGTTGAATCTTAACTGCAGAAATGAAACTTTAGCGATTGAGCCTATTAAAATACAACAAGGCCTTTTCCAGGGAAATTCCCTGAGTCCCCTCTGGTTTTGTCTGGCTCTGAATCCCCTCTCCCATATGCTTAACCAAAGTCAACATGGATTTACCGTTAAGGATAACAGGGAAAACCTATATAATATTACACATCTAATGTACATGGATGATATCAAAGTCTATGCTGGGACATCAACGCATGTCAACTCATTGCTGCGAACAATTGAAATATTTTCCCACGACATTAAAATGAGCTTTGGTATCGATAAATGCAAAACTCAAAGAGTTATCGAAGGTAAACACAACACCAACAACTTTGAATTGGTAGTCTCATTCGGGCTATGGAAGAAGGGGAAACTTATAAGTACTTGGGCGTATATCAGTCAGCCCATACAGAGCATAAGAAAATGATTCAGAACCTCCAAAAGGAATATATCAATCGTCTTAAGCAAATTTAAAAACTAAACTGAATGGTAAGAATATGATTAAAGCGGGTAATACCTACGCTAGAAACCTCTTCTCTTCATAGAGCAGTGGCGCTAGCGGATAACGGATACACACCCTTGAATCTCCGTGCTGGTATAGCAGAACACATTACTGTAACAAGATCAGAGCACACAGCCATTAAAGCTAACACATGGAAGCAGAAGGCAATACACGGAAAGCATCCTCACGAACTTAATGCCGAACATGTCGATTATGAAACTTCGAACTACTGGTTGACTCGTGGAGATCTATTTCCTGAAACTGAAGGCTTTATGATGGCTATACCAGACCAAGTGATTGCTACAAGAAATTACTTTAAGTACATTACTAAAGATGAGAAAGTAATCGACGTACGTTTTTGAAGGTGGTAGACAATGGTACAGTGAAAACATCTTGTCGGAGTTGCATTGTCTTATTTATTTAATGTAACACGACGTTTCGGTTGGTAAGCATCTCCAACCGTTATTGTACACTTGATAACGGAAACAATCTCAGAGATTTACTGGACGATGTTCCCATAGAAACTCGGCTGGAAATGATTTTTCAGCACGATGGGGCACCAGCTCACTACAGCCTACAGGTGAGAAACTGGCTGGACAATAATTTTACAGGCAGATGGATAGGCCGAGGTGGTCCAATAAACTGGCCTGCACGATCGCCCGACCTTAATCCTCTGGATTATTATCTTTGGGGTAATATGTGCAATATTATTTATGCCACCGAAATTGATACTCCAGAAGAGCTTCAGAGGCGAATTCTCGCAGCTGCAGGCCAAATAAGAGAAAACCGATTTGAAATTCTTAGATCAACCCAAAACATTCAAAAAAGATCCAGGTTATGCATTCAGGAAAACGGAAACTTGTTTGAACATTTGCCTCAAATAAATTAGTATTTTTATCTGTTTGCAATTTTATTTGTCAATTTACTTTTGAAGCGTGCTATTGAGTTTTAATAAAAATTGTTATTAATAATACTATGCAGCGTTATTTTTAAATGCGTTTTTCTCGAAAATGGTAATTCCTAGCGTTATTGACCAAGAGGTACTTTTTTACGTAAAAAGCTTCAAATTTTTAAAATTTAAAGAAAAAAAAAAAAAAACTTTTTTTAGGCTCACCCCCTAAATGATACGCACCTGAATAAATAATGAAAATTATGAAATGACAACATATTAAACGCAAAAACAAGTTTAAGGATGACCCCAAACTTGTTTTTGATCTTTTCACTTCGAATCCGTGGTTTATGAAATACAAATTAGTCTCTAGTTCATGTGATCGTTGGTGGTTTGATTGATCGGTACCTACAGTACTGGGATTGCAATGTATGTTTTATTGTTTTAGTTAAACTATTTTCTTTTCGATTAAAACTTGTGGATTGGATTTTATTGCATATCATATGGGTCTCATCGATGACAAGCTCCTACTTAAAAAACAGCGTCAAGAGTTGGAGTCGTTCCATTTCCATTTTGTGTCGTGAACCTGAAAATGAATGTTAATGACGAAGCTATTAGAAAAAATTATTTTAGAATAATCAGGATCATTAATTTAACTTTTTGTATGAAGTATGAACTTGGGGCGACAAATTATTTACAAACGAACTACATAATTTATACCATTTTTACGGTTTAATATATACGGTTTTTTGTGAATACTTTCAAATTATAAAATTATCCAATTCTGTACATGTACCCATATTTTTAGAATCAGTTTCTCAGTATTTTTTAGATATTGTGTTGGCTGCTTTTTAAGCTGCCCTATGGAATTGTCGCAGGATATGCGGCAAGACCTGGGGAATGAACCCAAAATAGATGCAGTAGTTATACAAACAGGTCATCTAGACCTACGGCGCTATGGTGTGGTAAAGCAAAGCAACACAACAACTGGCTAAAACAAAACTAAACACCTTTCAAAGGAAGTTTTTATAAAAGGCAAAAACACAAAATCTACAGCATCACGGAAACATTTACTAAAACGACAAAGGTTACATGTTTCGCCCGACTAGAGCATCATCACACCTATAATAATTAAGATGATGTAACCCAAAGAAAGGAAATTCAAAAAAAAACTTACCATTACATACACAAAACATCTAAAAGGCAGGCCTGCTTGCACCCCGACAGCCGCCATGGAAGTACTACTTGGACTGACCCCTCTGGTCATATAGCTGCAGGGGGAAGCCCTAAGAACTACTTACATGTCATAAATAGACGTCGTCGCGCTCGCGGCTACCGACATTATAACGGCGAGCAAGTATCTCCAAAGCAAAATGACCTCTGGCCCAGATCTAATTCCTAGTTTTTTAGGTAAGGACTTCTCTGTTGCACTTACAGACCCTCTGCTCCACATTTTTAATCTGATCCTTAACACTGGTATTTTTCCCAATATCTGAAAGCAAGCCAAAGTTTGTCCTATCTTTAAAAAGGGCGATGCTGGAACAATAGAGAACTACCACCCTATATCCATTCTGTGCAATTTCTCAAGGTTATTCGAGTTGGCTCTTTATAAATTAATTTTTCCCAAGGTTAAGTCCATGCTGGCCAACGATCAACATGGCTTTGTTTTTGGTCGATCATGTACTACAAACCTAGCATTCTTTTCTCAGTTTGTGTGTGAAGCACTTAATAATGGAGGTCAAATCGATGTTATCTACACAGACGTTCAAAGGGCTTTTGACCAGATTGACCACTTCATCCTATTAAATAATCTTGAACGCCAGTTTGGATTCTCCGATCGCTTGATAAAGCTCCTTAACTCCTATTTAGTTGACCGCTCTCAGTTTGTAGTGGTCGAAGGCTTTAGATCTGCTTGTTTTTCACCCACCTCTGGAGTTCCGCAGGGCTCTAACATGGGCCCCCTTCTCTTTAACGTTTTCGCTAATGACTTGACCTCCACTCTCAATTGCTCTTGGTTAGCATATGCTAATGACCTAAAGCTTTTCCATAGGATTGACTCTATAGCAGATTGTGGTCAACTGCAAGAGAACATCAATACTGTACACCATTGGTGCACTTTGAACAGGCTTAACCTTAATGTTTTCAAGTGTAATGTGGCCAGCAACTTTCGAATCAAAAGTCCAGTTGTCTTTAATTACTCAGTTAATGGAGAGTCTCTGGCAAGATCTAACTATTTTAAGGATCTTGCAGTCACCTTTGACCAAAAATTTTCTTTTATCCCTTACATCGAAGATACTGTTCCTAGGGTTACTCGCATGCTGGGCTTTATTATTAGAAATTGCAAACTTTTTTCGAACACTGCCACTGCCTAAACTCTCTACTATGCATTTGTTAGATCCAGGCAGGACTAGAGCTCCCTCATTTGGTCTCCCATTTCCATTAATGTGCTGGTTGCACATTCACCTATTAGAATCAGCTCAACGGCGATTCCTTAAATGTTTGGCATTTAAAGATGATGAAATATATCCTCCAAGGGGTTTTGACCATAACATGCTGCTCTCTAGATATTCTGAACGGTCACTTGCAAAGAGGAGAGAAATGCATTCGGTGAAATTCTTGTTTAAATGATTGGTTTGGCGGAAATCGCCAAATGAAGACTATGCATGGAGAAGGAAGATACTGCAGAGCACATCCTATGCAGATGTTCGGCACTACGGAGTACCAGGCAGCCCATCTTCTGCAATCCCTTACCCAAGACGGAAGACTCAAACTCCTAAAGAGGGCGAACTTAATTGGGGAAGTATAAATACCTAGGAGTGAGTCACAATAGACCTAAGGCCGCAGTGAAGGGACACAAGGTGCCCTACTCATAACAAACCTAACCTATTATCTATAAGATAATTAACTTACCGAACATTAAGTTAATATTGTAGCGTTTTTTCCAGTTCATTAGTTGTGAGTTAAAACAATCGAAATAGTCAACTAATTTGTTTACACACTTCATAACGAGAACACAATCACTCACGATTACTAGAGATATTTATTTTTACTGTGTTTATTTACAAATATTTAAATTTCGCACCAATATTCCGAATTTTCTTTCACTGAACTGAAAACTGACAACAACACACATCGGCGATGCGGCTCCTTATCTTCTCGGCAGAACGCTGTTCCGGAAGATTCCCACTAACCTTCAAGACGTCGTGCCGTGTACCACTTTTGTCTTACTGAAATGACGGAGATTTATCTGCTGTTCTGGTGTTTACAATATTGTTACAATATTTATCCAAGATTTATCCTAATGTATATACGATGTCGATTTTCATGTTAGTGTTTATTCTAGGGTGTAAATATGAATGTTAATACCCTGATCAAAGAATCGTGTTGTATCCTCATCTTATACAATATAAAAAGCTTTGGAATATGCGAATTTGTTTACACAACTTAAATGAAATACGATGATTTGATGGAGTGATATGAAACAATTTAGATGATCCTATGACGCATAAAAATTTTAATCCGATATATAAAACACAAAAACAGGTATCTAACTTGGTTGACCTACATACATACACTACCGCTCAAAAGTATTTGCCCACATATGACTGTTTTAAAGTTATAACTAAAAAAAATAAACCCATCAGTTATTCTTATGAAACTGTTTATTTATAACAAAATGAATATAAACAATACATTTTTCAATTAATTAAATTTAAGAAAATCAAATTTTAAATTCATCTACATGTCCGCCTCGATTTTTAATAACAGCTTCACAGAGTTTCGGTAGTCTTCTAATTAATTTGTCCAAAGTTTCCTGAGGTATCTTGTGCCACTCTTCTTGGATGATCCTCCACAAGTCTTCTTTTGATGTGGAGTATAATTTTCGCACTTGTCTATCCAGTTCATCCCACAGAGATCCTTCGAGTACCAGAAGGAAGTACATTGTCACTTAAAATTGTTTTGTAACCCTCTTTTCGAAGAATTCCCTCTATTCTAATTAGATCGCCCACTGCAGATCCTCCGAAACAACCCCACATCATCACCGAACCACCACCGTGTTTAACTGAGGCCACCGTACAGTTCTCAGCGACCCTTTCATTGGCATAACGGTGAACAAAAACTCGCCTCTTCGTTCCAAAAACCTCGAATTTCGACTCGTCACTCCAGAGAACTTTCTTCCAGTCATCAATGGTCCATTCTTTGTGAGATTGGTCCCACTCAAGTCTTTTCTTCTTATTAACATACTTCAGTAGCGGTTTTGATACAGCTAAACGTCCTTTAAGACCAGCATTATAAAGTCGCCGTTTTACTGTCGAAACACTGACCGCTTTTTTACGCTCCTTGTTGATTTTTGCTGTGATTTCAGGGGCGGTAAGGCGTCTGTTGCGTTTGCTTGTAATTATAATATTTAAATCCTCCTTTGAACTTGTTGCCTTTGGCCTTCCCGATCGAGTTTTGTTGCTAATAGTCCCTTCTCTGGTGAATTTCCTAACATTATAATCGACAGTCCTCCTTGGAATTTCCAAATCCGTCCAAATTTGACGGTTAGTCTTTCCAGCCTTATGAAGTCCAGTGATAATACCTTTTGTTTTTACCGATAACTTTTTTGTTTTAGCCATTTTAAAGAATGTTGAAAAACCAGCAAAGAAACGGTGACAATCGTCAATAAGCAAGCCAAATTACATTTACCAATGTTACACAAAATCAATTCTTGAAGACCAAACACCTTTAAATGTTTCAAATTTCATCGGAAACGAGCTGTAAACAGATTACTTTTTTTAGAAGAAGTGCATATTTTCACTACATTGTTTGTTATTTGCAAGACTATTTTTAAATACTCACTGTTTTTCAACGAACCATAGTGGATAGGTATGCTGTTTAAGCATTTATGCAATTTACAAAAGAGATACAATCTTAATATAGGTATAAAGATAAGATTTTTGTATCTAATTTAAAATACTAAAAGGAATACATGGGCAAATACTTTTGAGCGGTAGTGTACATCCCGTTTCATCATCTCCGAGTTCTCGCCATATCTAACAAACCTAGAATCACTCCCTTTCCTTCCAGACTCTTTTCTACTGTAAGCACGAGTCTGTATAATGCTGTCTATTAGTTCCCTCCGATTTTCAGTCTTCTTGAAAATGATCAAACACCTGTGGCATTACGACTACGTCGTTTCAAGCTTTTGCAGTCAATCTTTGTCTAAACCTAAATTAATTTAATTTAACTAAACCTTTTTGTGCCTTCCAGGCAATAAAAAATGTAGGTTTTCATGTCTTCTAGAAAGCTGAAAATGCTGTTTCTTCCTCATTTCCTTCTGGTCTAGCTAGGAACAAATCCCTGTGCTTTTGAAAGCGTTGGCTTTATTATTTTATTTACACGGAGCTTCGTTAAACTCGACTGAGTTCGGCTAACATTGCTGTAAACGTTCTTGTATCATTTGGATATTTTGAAAACATTTTTCACATTTAGGTATTTTTCTGAGTTTTTAGGGATTAAAAGCCTTATCTCTTATAATATTGCAATAAATTTCAGTTCTATTTCAACATTTTCACTATTAAAAGCCAATTTTCTATCATTCGAATCTTTTATACCTTTACCAGGTATCCAAAGCCTTTTTAAATTTCTTTCTGTTATTGTAGTTTTTTTTTAAATATTTTTTAAGGCTTTTGAAGTAAATTCGTTTTCCAGGCATTATTTTTCATATCCTACACAATTAAATTTATTCTTCATTTCTTTAAATGCATTTCTCATACTACTTGGCTTTGAAACCATTGGCTATAAAAGGTATGGTCGCAATATTAAAATGGAAAATGTAACAATTTAAAAAAATAATAACACACGTAATTGACCAATTTGAGGAGGTATTCATCACTTAATGACATAGGGGTTCTATATTATTAAAGAATAGATATTAACAGATACTGTTTCTCTCTAACTAAGAACTTTTATTAATCGAGTGTTAAGTCCAATTTTAGAGGGCTACCATAGCACAATCATCTAAAGTAATCAATTAAAAGCGATTATTCCCTTAATAAACTCTATACTCTTCTTTACTTATTTAAAAGAAAAGAAAGTTTAATTATTATTATAAATTCGCCAGTCTTTTACATAGGATATGTTGAGCGCGAAAAGGTTGTAAAGTCGTAAAAACTAATCCATGTCTTAATAAAATAAATCATTAAATGCGTGATGATATTACGATTTATTAGAGATTTTTATTATACTATTTGCAGACTTATTTATTTTTTATGAAAACGATTCAATTAAGTAATAATATGTAGCGTAGGTATGATATATCGATGACTAATAAAAAGCACTATGTTGTGACCTAATTTTATTATTACTACTATTAAATATTTTTTTATTCAAACTGCCTTACTGAAAAAAATAGCTAAAAAGATGTTTTTTTTACGCTAGAGTAGTTTAACTGATTGCATTCGACATGCTTGAGTGAACGCATTTAATAATTATTTACAAACCACCTCATAACTAATAAATTAATATTGGTGGTTTTTGAAAATGGATACTGTAAGCACATTATAGCACTAAAATAAGGTGCATAATTTGATGCATTACTATTCAGTGACAATATAAATAGAACAATGAATTTGTTTCAATAAATTCTTATTCATTTTATCCTCGGATAGACATTACTAAGAGAAAAAGATTGACAATAATTCTGGATTTACTTAATATTGTAAAGGGTGTCCCATAGGAACGCACGTTTTGAATTGCGCAGCATTCTTATTTTATCGCAGTATGTCAAAAAAAAAACTGAAAAGAATAATGTAAACAGTTTGCCATTAGTAGCCATGGAACGATATACGGTCGAACAACGAATTATAGCCGTTTACTACTAGTCGTTCTGTTGAAAATATTGCCGCAATGCGTGAAAGTGTTGGCGAGAATCCGGGAACATCTATCCGTCATCGTGCACAGCAGTTGCACATTTCGAAGAGCACTACCCACCGAATTCTAACAAAAGATCTTCATTTACATGCCTATAAGATTCAATTGACCCAGGAATTAAAGCCAGTGGACCATGCGACGCGCCGTACATTATCTTCTTGGGTATTTCAAAAACAACAAATGGATGTCGATTTTTCGAAAAAAATTTTGTTTCCCGATGAGGCACACTTTCACCTTAATGACTTTGTTAATAAACAAAATTGCCGAATTTGGGGCGAAGAAAATCCTAGAGTCATTCATGAGAAGAAAATGCATCCATTAAGAGTCACTGTTTAGTGTGGACTTTGGACAGGTGGAGTAATTGGACCGTACTTCTTAGAGGACGAGGCTGAAAATGATGTTACCGTGAACAGCGAACGCTATCGTAATATGCTCACTGAGTTTTTATGGCCTCAATTGGATGGTATGGTATGTGGTACCAACAGGATGGTGCGACATGTCACACTACACGTGAAGCAATTCAATTGTTGCAAAGAAAGTTTCCCGGTCGTGTCATTTCACGGAATGGAGACCAGAACTGGCCCGCAAGATCATGCGATTTAACGCCTTCTGACTTTTTTCTTTGGGGTTTTTTAAAATCCCTCGTATACGCTAATAACCCAACAACAATTCCACAGTTGAACAACGAAATTAGACGTATTATTAGCGAAATTGGGCCACAATTATGTCAAAATGTAATTGAAAATTTCTCAAAACGAATAAGAGTCTGTCACGAAAGTCGAGGCGGCCATTGGCCAGATATTATTTTTCACGTTTAATTGCAGTGTATTAGCTTTACATTAAAATATAAATAACACTCAGTTAAAAATAAGACTTATTTACCAATTAAAACGTGCGCTCTTATTGGGACACCCTTTATTTTACCACTATGCTATATTTATTTGTCCAGGCATCGGGTCCGATCAGGAGGTCTATATCCTCTTTGTATATTTATATAATTGTATTTCCGTTTTCATAGAAAACTTTTTTCCCGAAATATGATAAGAGGTCCGTAAATCTTAATTTGTCTCACTTAGTCCAAAAGCCAGAAAATTAGATCCAGACGATTTTATTATCAGTTTTGACATGAAATTACTATCTACAAAGGGTTTAATTCCGCACATGCTCAGAAAACTTTTACAATATATTTTATAGACATTGTTCGGAATGAAGGTTGATTAGATCTGTTATGTCTAATCAAGAAATCGTCATATTTTTAATGCAACGGGTAAATCTATAAAATAAGGGCGTACCCAGGATGTCAACTAGGGGGGAGCAGCTCATACCTGTTTCGAGAAGATGGTCGGTCGGGTATATTAAAACAAAAAATCATGAAAATTGACTTTAATTAATTAGTTTGATTAACACACAACAAAATATTATATGTATAATAATAATAATAAACTGTAAGCCTTTCTTCACCCATGGTGCTTCTAAGCCACGTTTTAACTTTTCGCAGCGTATTGAAAGACCGTTCTACGGTCGCCGTTGTGCATGGGATAGTGCTTAAAATAATCAATGCGTTTCTGACAGCAGGGTAAAAAATGTTGACTTCGTTGAACAGATCAACTACTTCTATGTCCCTTAATTGATCATCTGATAAAGCCTTCCTTACCCATAAATTATGTCAAAGGTTCAGTTCGCCGGTGATATCCAGGTTATAAAATTCTTGGAATGATTCTGCGTTCGTCGACCCGAGTAGCACCGTGGGCAAAGCGTTCACGATGCGATCGTGTCTCAGGTTCGAATCCTGGCATGGGCATGGCTGTTTGTGTTTGTCATACAAAAAACTCTCGTAGTTCGGGACCGACGTTAAACTGTAGGTCCATAATAAGCAACAAGATTGGGCGGCCATCGAAATGACGCGAGTGCATTGTATTTGAGGAAGAAAAAGATTCTGCGTTCTTGTGTAAGTCTGTAATACTGGTTTTGGTCTTGGTCATATACAAGGGATGTAGCTTACTTAAAGGAAACGCCGGAGTATTTTCTTGGGAGAATCGAATATTCAATGATGAAATGAGCGAGTCAATGTATGGATTATCAGGGGACACCGCCAATATTCGTTATCATTGTCTGATGGCGAATTACTTCTATGTGTTTGCTTGTGAGCAAGACGTGAAACCGAAATTTCTATGTTCAAATCCATTGCAACAGCTTGCGCTTTTTGAAGCATTTTATTACTTATTCTATCAGGAAACTCTATTGTTTGTAGAGCAATAATAAACACTGGTTTTGTAACGGCTAAATGCAACTGATGTATATTTTTGGTAGCATTATCTCCCTCTATGGATAACGTTTCTAGAGTATTCACAAGGTCTGGGAAATGTTGAGAAAACTTTCTGATTAATTGCTATGGTTTTTGTTTGTTTCTTCTGAATGATTCTGATTGATTTTGTTTGTTTGTAGTTTGATTCTGATTTATTTTTTGGACCATCTCGTCTCATACAATCGTGATAGGTTTGGAGCGTAGTTTCTCATTCATTCTCTGAAAAACGTTATAACATAATTTACAGTGGTGACAGTATTTCTAATTTCTGGCACTGCGTTCGCATCATTCACAACAAGGTTGAGTTTGTGACTTGAACAATGAAAATATAAAGCACGATGATATTTTTTTCTCAAAACGGCTTGTAGGCCACTCTCTTTCCCTGCCATTGTAGAACAGCCATCGAATCCAAACCCTACGAAATCTTCGGTTGGGAGGTTAGAACTAATCAAGAAATTATCAATTGCTTCGGCAATTGCTTCAGTATTTTGTGCTTTAAGTTCAACAAACCCTACAAATTCTTCTCTGATTTTCCTTTTGCTTTCATCGTAGAATCGCACGCCTTTCTGCTGTTCTTTCCCAGCTAGATCTGCTGTTTCATCAGCTAAGAGTGCGTAAACCATGGTCTTCTGAACCTCACTTATTATATTCTCCTCAATAACTTCGCCACATAAATTTATTAATTCGTTTTGTATTTTTAGCGATGCGTAAACTGCATTGCGACGGTACTTTTCCAGGTGACTCTTTAATTTGTCGTCCCCTGAATTGATCCTCAACTTCAAATCTAATAAAAAACCCTCAACTGTTTTTTTTCCCCTAAGAGTCATATCATGTGTACCGCAAAATATTAATATATTGTTGACAATATTTGTCTGTTTTCATCGATTGCTTTTTGGTGTCCACTTTTCAGTTGGATGTCTATAGGAACATTTTTAAGAACATTTTTTGCAGCATTTGTCGCTGTTAGGCTTATAGGGGTTAGTAACTTTATAAATGGCCAGACCATAAATGACCCCAAAATTCATCTCACAGTGCTGATGGGCGCAGGGAACAAAACACAATGCTTACAAAGAGCACCTCTTATTCGCTTGGAATATACTAGCGATGGTGCATATTAATGCAACCAAGCATGATAAAATTTTCTTTTCAAATAGCTTGCATTACTTTCAAAATAGTAATTTCTGGGCGGGATCCAAGGATTTTGTAACAACTCCCTCTTCTTTTACGTCGATAGCTGGGTAGCCAACCCAACATAACGACCCAGACCATTTTCATGATAGTAATCGTCCACTATAATTTCAGGATCGACGTTGATGTCATAAGTTTGTTGGAATATCGATGGAGAAGAATAGTCAGCAATAGATATATTTACAGGTTCTGCTGGAGAATGTGACGCTTGTCGAATGTTAGCATGCAATGATCTTGGCATTACATGAGTAGTTTTATCATGGTTGTCATTTTCATCGCTTCCGCTTCCACTGCTACTTTCGCGACCTTTTTTTCTTTTTTCGCATGTTGTGCCTAAAAATGAAACGGAAATACGGAAAATAAAGTTCAAGATACCTATAATAACATTATATGCAAATATCATTTACTTTGGACTTCCTACCAGTAAAAGTAAAATTGCGATATTCAAAATTCGTTTTTGTGGTTTGAACAAAGAAATCAAATAATCATCATATTAGGTTTTGTTTTGTTTTAACTCACCTCTTTCAAAGAATTTCATGATATTCATTTGATAGAGTAGTATTTGCAGTCTCCAATTGTTGTGCAGTAAACGTAAATTAAATCTCGTGTCGCCGCAACTAAACAATAAGTGCGGGTATACACGGTCCGGTTTCAACGGATGCGATAGAAACGCATCCGTTTCTACTTCATGGGATTTACGTGATACACACTGCGTTGAAAACGGATATGCAGTAAGAAAATTTCCAAAATTTAGTTGCTTCGAGATTTTCATAGAGAGACGATGTCTTCGTTGCTGAGGATTATTTGTGGCCTTGAAGCAGAAGGTCTTTTGCGAGAGCCAAGACAACGTAAATATTGGAGGCATCCATATTTTGAAAGTCGTGTAGAAAAAAAAAAATTCGAAAAATTTTATACAAATATTCGGCAGTACAATGACAAGTTTTTCAATTATTACCGAATGTCGAAAAAATCATTTGACGAATTGTTATCTGTGTTAAAACAAGATATTTCAAGAAGAAATACAACGATGAGGACAGCCATATCAGCAGAGGAGCGATTAACAATTACATTGAGGTAATTATACAAAATTATATTTTATATACAGTGACAGATACATGTGGCATCTACAATACATTATAACCATGATTTGATGTTAACAATTATCAGCAGGATTATTCAATTCTTCCAATTGTGTCATATTTTCATAGCTCTGTGGTTGTCTTGTCTGCATGGTAGAGGGTCCAGGTATAGAGGTTTGTTGATGACTGACCAATAAAGAGGATTGGTCAGGCGGATAGGGTCCACAGTGAGGTGACCGTGATGGTGGCCTACCAGAAGGCAGCGGAAATGCTCCGAAGGTTGGTGATGGGGATGGATCATGACGTGGCGATGGAGACGGTCCAGGAGTTATTGATGGCGATGGACTGTAGCTGGCTGATCCATAGTTCATGGGTGGTGATTGGGCTGGAAAATGAGATGGTGGAGGCATATATATGCCAGTTGATGGTGGCCCATATGAACTATAGACGTTCGTTGAGGATGTGTGAGGATGGCATGGTTGGAATTGATAATGAGGTTGCTGCGTTGCAAGAGAATGACGTCGTTGATGATAATTTTGAAAAAATTTAATGTCATTAATTTGAATTCAAGCTTTGCTTGATCATTCAATTGCTTGTAATCCGGCAGCAATGACATCATGAAAAATTTGTCAGCATCGTCCTTTTCTGGAGGTTTTTCAGATTTTTCTATTGATTTAAGTAATTGTATCTGGAATGCTGTCATTTTCTTCGTACCCGGACGTAAACTGGCTTCTGGTGGTGACTGAATAAGTGTTGGATCTCTTGATGAGCCAGCAATGTCATCAGGAGTTTCTTCGTCCTGCTGTGAATTTTCATTGTCCTCTACGTCCTGGGTATCTATATTGCCTGATGTTTTTCTCTTATCAACGGTAGTCAATAAGAACTGCAATGAATCAGCGTAGATGTATTTCCGCATTTTCATCGCTGGATCTCCACTTTTCCCGCGGTTCAGAGATTTTAGGAAATTATCTCTCACATGGCGCCATTTATTTTTCATGTCATTCACTGAAAAAAAAAATATTTAATTATCGATTTTTTATATTAGATTTCTTATTATTATCTTAATTTATCTATTATGTTATAGATATAAAAAATAATTGGAATAATTTTTTTCCAGGTATTTGTCAACTGGTAACTCCTTTGCGGCCTTACAATTTGAATTTAATATTGCCCGGTGTACAATTGGAAAAATAATACGTGAAGTGTGCCGAGCTATTTGGACCTGCTTAAAAGATAGAGAAATGCCAAAACCCACTACAGAAATGTGGCTAGATATTGCCGATAAATTTTATATGAAAACTGATTTCCCAAATTGTGTTGGAGCTATAGATGGCAAACATATACGTTGTATAAATCCACATAATAGTGGTTCTAATTATTTCAACTACAAAAAATATTTTTCGATCGTATTGATGGCTGTGGTCGATGCAAATTTAAGTTTTATTGCTATAAATGTTGGAGCCTATGGAAAGGAAGGAGATTCTACAGTATTCCGAGATAGTCCGTTGGGGAAAAAATTATACTCAGGAGCCTTGAATTTGCCACCACCTCGTTGTTTACCGAATACAGACGACAATCCTCAGCCATTTGTAATGGTTGGAGATGAAGCCTTTAAAATATCATCAAATTTGCTGCGCCCGTATCCATCTCGTAATCTTACTCCATGTAAAAGAGTGTTTAATTATCGCCTCTCACGATGCAGACGTACGGTAGAATGTGCTTTCGGTGTTTTATCAAATAAATGGCGCGTTTTTCATTCCGCCATATTAGTACAACCCGAATTCATTGACGATATTGTTAAGGCTTGCTGTATCTTACACAATTATGTACGTAAAAGAGATGGAATTAATTTCGAAGATATGGATACTTATTCATTAAGTGACATTGATAATTTTGGCGAATCAATAAGGGGCCAAGGTTTAGATATTAGAGATTATTTTGCAAATTATTTTATGGGTCCCGGGGCAGTCAGTTTTCAAGACAAATATATGTATTAATCCGTATGTATACGCTTATAGGTATATCACATTAAAAATAATAAAATTTATTCATGTTACACTCAATAAATAAAATAAAATAAAATCTAGTGAATCTTAGTTATTAATATTATCTTACCTTTCTTGTTTCGTTCCTCCGCTGTCATGACCTCCCAATTTTCATACATCACCGCACCACAAGAAACCCAAGCCTTCTCTCTGGAGTCTTTATTACTATACCTCTCGTCGCTTTGTCCCAAAGCACAGGTTGATCTTGTATAGAAATTATAAATTTGTCGGTATCGAACATGTTGCGCGGAGTAGATTTTCAAAAGGAAAAACACTTGAATTTTTGTTATATATTTAAGCGAGTACCGTACTCGTAAGTATCTGCGAATGCAACTGAAATGTCTGAGGAATGTAAGTCAAAATGCTTGACACCGCGCGTTTCAACCGGAAGGTGGAACATCATACATTGAAGTACGTGTGTTGCCCAGGATGATCCGGTTATCCGGCGCTGATCCGTCGATCCGGCATTGACGCATCCATGTATCGTCTTCTATTAAAACCTATGTGTTGTCGTGACGATCCGGCGCCGGACCGTTTTCGCCGGACCGTTCATACCGGATCGTGTATACCCGGCCTAAGAGACTATGGCGCATGAAATATTCGCTCGTATTAAACTCGGAACTGAATTGTATTCGTCGTCTCGTCGAACTGAATTGCCTTGCTCTGCCTCACGATCCCGCTTATATATTCAAATATTCCTGCTCCCGAAATACGTAGAAAATACTCGACTCTCGACTCTTATTCCGTCCTTGTCTCATACTTGCTATCACTGCCTTTCCTTTTCAGCTAAAACGTTCTTCGTAGTATTGCTATTCAATAGAAAATGTCGCTATTGATGAATTGATGCTAGTTCAGATTTCTCTTATTCTCTTTACTAGAAAAAGTACTGTCGTCCGCTATCTAGTAGCGCTAGACGTTGTTTTAATAATAATAATATAATAATAATATAATAATAATAAATGTCTTTTATTATTCAAATTCATTACAAACTTCATACAAAAGAAAATAAACAAAGTACCTGAACCAGATCAATTATATATTTTCCCCCAATTATACTCGGCTTTAATCCTAGATGGCTCTGATTGTCTCGTCAGGAGTGGAAACTACGAGATGCGACGGTTTCGCGGGAGATTTAAATTATATTGAGTTGCTTACAGTATACTATATCGAATGTTGTAGAATATTTAATTTCAGGTAAAAAAATATTAAATCAAAATATCTGATTGAAAAGATATGTTGTTTTTAACACTTCATTTCGCCCAGAGTAGGAAACACGTTTTTAATTCCCACTTGCCAGGAAAATTGACGTTTATTTTATCTTCTAGGGGGGAGCAGCTGCCACCCCTGCCCCTACCTGAATACGCCCATAAACTATGTCAAAACGCTATAAACATGACATGCTATAAGCAAATGTCAACTGCAATTGGTTTCCTTTTTTCTCCTGTTATACCCATAATCACACAGCAACCACTAATTAAGAAGTTTCCTAAATGTTATGCTTGGAACAATATTTAGCGTCGCCAGTAGTTGGGCCGGTAACTACGTAATTGCTCAGTATTTTGTATCTATGATCAAGTTTTGACCTATTTATTTCACCAATGTAACTGTTGCATCCAACAAAACAACTTCGATATAGACATGTTGGGAGCTGAATCGGGCTAAACACAAATTTGGAAGTTTTTAAAATAGAGGGTTTTGATTCGTAAGGATAGAAAGTATGGTAGAGGAGGAAGAGTTAGTTAGAGGAAGCTTACGTTAAGAATAATATTCCTTATAGTAAAATTGTTTTTGATTTTCAGGTGTGTGATTTTCTTGAGCACTTTTTTGAAGTTAAAAATATGCATCAAACGAATGTCATTTTTAATCTTATATGCTTGTATACATACAGCTTAATACAAATATCTAATGATATTCTGTATTTATTTCCAAATCGTTCATTCTTAAAGATTGCGGTAGAATAAATGCACATCTAATTTCCATAAGTTAACATATTTTAAAATTTTTCCGAAAACTTTAACATATGGTTGTTTGAAAAGGTTTAATTATCAAGATGTTCTTACTGACTTTTACACTTTAAACTGGCATTCCATTATAAGATAAAATATCATACATATTAAAATTATTATTTTAAACAGCTTCATTATTTAATAAGTTATTTAATTTTATATAATTCTTTTTATTGGAGCATGCAATAAAAAGACAGACATGAAAAATTACTAAGAGCTGAAAGTGGCTAACACCTATTCTAAGAATGCTCATCATTGACAAAAATAAAGCTTTACAAACATTTAAATCCACAAAAAATATACGTGACTGGAATCATTACAAGAAGCTTAAAAACCTATGTGTTACTATGTTTCGCCGAGAAGAACAAAACTATTTTGTTGCTTTTCAAAACAGTATTCATAAAACTTGTTCAACACTTCAATATTATAATTGTGGAAAATCTCGCATATAACTCCTTTACCTAAGATCAATAATTCCGAAGCATATTCGGATTTACGACTCATTAGTATACTTCCTACAATTTCCAAAATACTAGAAAGGGTAGTATACATTCAGCTTTATGAATATGCCTCCAAAAATATTCTAAATCCTCTGCAGTCTGGCTTTCGAAAAGGACATAGTACAACGTTTGTATTATTAAATGTAATAGACGATATTTATAGGTCTCGCGATGTAAACAAAGCTACAGTCTTAATTCTTTTGGATTTTTCGAAGGCTTTCGACACTCTGGATCATGATTTGCTTTGTGCCAAGCTCGAATACTATGGCCTTGATCCGACTTGCATTAAGTTTTTTATAAATTATTTGAGTGACCGGTATCAGAGAGTCGTGATTGGGGATATGGTGTCGGATTTGGTGCGCATTACTTCTGGAGTGCCACAGGGATCCATACTTAGACCGCTATTATTTTCGGTATACACTTCAGACATTTTTGGTTGGATTATATATTGCAGTATGTATTGTTTTGCTGATTATGCATGCATGCATTATGCATGATGCTTTGTTATCTAAAGCACCGAGAAATGATAGAGAGCATTACTAATCTAAACATAAATTCTGAAAAGCTTCCATATGTGAGCAGTGCTAGAAATCTTGGGCTTATGGTTGATAATAACCTAAATTTCCGCGAACATGTCTCTTTTGTTACTAAAAGATGCTATGCCATTTTAAGACCACTATATAGTAATATTCACATAATTAATCATAAGTTAAGAAAAAAGCTCTGCGAAAGTCTTGTCTTTCCCATCATTGATTACTGCTATTTAGTATATTATGCCTCTTTAGATTTACTTACTAAAAATAGATTGCAGAAAATTAAAAATACTTGTTGTGGATTTGTTTGCGGAATAAGAAAGTACGAACATTATTCTGAAAAATTGGTTAAGCTAGAATGGCTTAAAGTTGATAAATTGCATATTTATGCCTATTCAATTTTTATATACCGACTAATTCTTTCCACATCACCCCAATATCTCTATGATAAACTTGAATATCGCTATAATGCCTACAACGTTGCCTTAAGATACAGTCATAGATTTAGTATACCTCGTTTTCGTCACGCATTTTTTAAGAATAGTTTCTCATACATCGCTCCGTCTACCTATAACTCACTAAATGATAACTTTAAGAGTATGAGGCTATTGAAGTTCAAGAAATCGATTAAATCCTTTCTAGTGAATAGTTACTACCTGCTATGTGTGTTGTATTTCTTTTAATTGGTTGTTTTAGATAGACTTACGAATATCGGTCACGTTTAGCTAAAAATATTATTTACCTGCTTAATAATATTTTATTTTATAAGTGTTGTTGCATGTTAGATTTAATTTAATTTTAATCTTTCGCTTTTTTTATCATGTTTCTCTATGTTACACTTAGTTAATGGTTAAGTAGAGTAGCTATGTAAAACTAAACTTTTTAAACGCCTTTTTTTGTCAAACATATATTTTTACAAGAATAAAGACATTTATTATTATTATTATTATTATTATTATAAATTTAGAAAAATCGATCTTTAATTATCGCAATTTTATTTATTTTTCCTGTCTTGATATTCGTGACAAAAACATGATACAACTAATGCAAAATGCTTGCGATCCTCTAATTTTTGATCTAAAGAAACGCGATCCAATTTTTTTTACAAAATGATTGATTTAAAATGATTCAAAATGGAAAATATTTGGAAATATTAATTATGTTATTTTACCCAGAAACTATTAACTAATCATTATCATAATTTTATTATTTTATGCAATATTTTCATAACCCGACGTTCTGCATATTCTATTTATACAGGGTGTCCCAGCGAAAACGAAACAGAGGTATTTTTGGTATGAAAAAAAATTTTTTTTACAAAAATCTCGAACACGTCGATTTTATTTTCGAGGGGGACAACTTTTTCTTACCAAGGCACCCTCATACCAGTAACCCTCTTCGAGGGGGTGGGATCACCGCTAAAATCTTAAATAGAAAGAGGGGTCGTGTGATACCTTATTTTAAAGGTCTTTTAATTCTGAATATAACTGTGAAATTTGAAGTGGCTAAAATTTTTTATCCGGATATGACAGCTTGTCAAAATTGTAGAAACAGCGAAAATGAAAAAGGTATTTTGAACTCTGTTTTGGATAATATTTTTAAAAGAATAAGGAAGTCCTAATTTCAAAGGTGTCACTTATTAATTAAGAGGCCACCCTAATACCTGGAACCCTTTACGAGGGGTTGAAAGCACCCCTTAAATCTTAAATAGAAAAAGGGGTCGTGTCATTCCTTATTTTGAAGGCCTTTTTACTCTGAATTTAAATGGTGACTTCTGAGTGACTAATGGATATCTTGTGGATATAAAAATAGCAAGAAATACAATCTTTACTGCCAGTAAAAGTGGAGAGATAAGAAATACCTACCCTTTTCCTTTTGTGTCTTTTAAATAAAACAAGTTTATTTAAATTACGTAAATTTATTAAATATTCAAATTGTGCGCCGCCTACTTCCATGCAGGAATACAGGTTTTGCTTAAAACGATGCCTGACGTTTTGTAGAGCTTCAGGTGTTATCATCTGACACTCATTTATAATTCTCTGGCGTAAGTCTTCTAGGGTGTCTGGTTGGGTAGCGTAAACTTTTGTTTTTAAATGCCCCCATAAAAAAAATCTAATGGGGTTAAATCGGGTGACCTAGCTGGCCATTCCATAAAAGGTCCTCTCCTTCCAATCCAACGATCAGGAAATATCTCATCAAGATATTGCCTCACACCAGCAGCATAATGTGGAGGCGCTCCGTCTTGTTGGAAAACGACTTGATCATCATCAGAATGATTTCCGCCTTCCATTATTTCTACTATTCTTGGATATACGGCATTTTCCAAGAGATCTCGGTACATTTCTCCATTCAAATTTCCGGGCAGAAAAAATGGACCAACAATGGAGCCGCCCAAGATTCCCGCCCAAACATTTAACTTCTCAGGGAACTGGGTATGAACTTCACGAAACTGGCCCGGATTTGCATTTGACCAGTAGCGGCATGTAGCATTATGACGATTTACGTTGCCATTAAGAAAAAAAGTACATTCATCTGAAAAGCAAATGTTGTAAATAAGACGCGGATTAACAGTTATCATATCACTAAGCGATTCACAAAATTGCACTCGTCTGTCAAAATCGTCCTTATTCAGTTCTTGCACCAGATGAATTTTGTAAGCATGGAATTTATTATGCTTAAGTATCCTATGAACACTACTTTTGCTTACTCTTGTACTCGTCGCCAATTTTCTTATTCCTGGCTCGGCATGAAAGCTAGGACAGTTATTTTCATTGCTTCATTGACAACAACAGCATTTTGAACCTCACGCTTTTTATTTAAGACACTGCCAGATTCCCTAAATTTAGCAACTATTTCTAGAACGTATTTTCTGTTGACTCGTTTTTCTGGATGAAGGTCATCAGAAAAACTCTATCATCTCAACCCTCTCTACAGTAGAATAAACCATTGCTAACAGTGTTTCAACACGTAAAAGACTGGGTAATAATTTAAAACTATTTAAATAAATGCTGCTTTATGAAAAAAGTACCAATGATATTTAGCAAGCTAAATAAATTCTTCAGATACTTGTGTTTGCATTTTATTTGGTATTTTGTTTTTATTTATGATATGCTGATAAGGTGTAATAACAATAATATTAACAATACTAATAAATTTTTAATCATGTTTTAATGATCCAATAAAAAAAATTGTAAGAAAGGGTTTCAGGCATAAAGGTTTATTTAAAGCATTTTTTCCAGAATTTTATTTGGCTTTCATATCCAGAAGAAATCCATCAGTCACTCAGAAGTCACCATTTAAATTTAAAGTGAAAACGCTTTCAACATAAGGTATAACACGATCCCTCTTTCTGTTTAAGATTTAAGGGGTGCTTTCAACCCCTCGTAAAGGATTCCAGGTATTAGGTGGCCTCTTAATTAATAAGTGACCCCTTCAAAAATAGGATTTCCTTGTTCTTTTAAAAATATTATCCAAAAAAGAGTCCATAATACCTTTTTCATTTTCGCTGTTTCCGCAATTTTGACAAGCTGTTTTATCCAGATAAATAATTTTAGCCACTTCAAATTTGGCAGTTATATTCAGAATTAAAAGACCTTTCAAATAAGGTATCATACGACCCCTCTTTCCATTTAGGATTTTAGGGGTGATTCCACTCCCTCGAAGGGGGTTGCTGGTATGAGGGTGCCTTGGTAAGGAAAAGTTGTCCCCCTCAAAAATAAAATCGACGTGTCCGAGATTTTTGAAAAAAATTTTTTTTTTCATACCGAAAATAGCTCTGTTTCGTTTTCGCTGGAACACCCTGTATAAGAAATATGACGAAGTTTTAAATGCCTCAGTTTTGAACTTTTTATACTAGATCCTTTTCTAACAATGCAAAAAACTTTATCATACTAACATAACATAACATAACATACTTCGTGATGAATTTCAATAAATGTAAGTTTAACTTAAAAGATTATTACTAGAAAAATGAAACTGTTCAGTAAATGTGTGATCTGGTGTTTTTCTTAAGCGATACTTCGGCGTATTGATTTTTATTCTTTTGATTTTTTTTAGTTTATTATAGATGTATGTACCGTTGAGTAGAATAGCATTTATTTGCTAGACTTCGCTATACCACTATTATGTATAAGTATTGGTTATTATAAATGTATTTTATGTAATCTAATAAAAGGCCCTATTTATTTATTTATAAAACTCTTCGTTTATATTTCAAAAGACAAGGAATTTTCCTAGCTTCATTAACCAAACTTAAGGCTATAAAGATCTAAAATTTCACCTAATAAATCTCCATCGATAGAATAAATCGGTGATTTTAAAAAGGCCTAATATACAGGGTGTTAGTAAATAAGTGCGACACACTTCAGGGGATTCTGCATGGAAAAATAATGACAGTTTGCTATATAAACGTATGTCCGCAAATATTTCGTTTTGCCAGATATGGGGTGATAAAGTTTTTCTTAAAAATTGACGATTCATTTATTGCTCTGAAACCGGTCGAGATATGCAAATGGAATTTGAAGGGTTTTAAGAGGTAGTTATCGCGCATTTTTTGGTATGCAATTAAGAATTTTATGTTCACCATTGGCGCCCATACGGGTATTGATCTCTTTCTTTTAAAGAAAAAAATGGTACGCCACTGAGATATTTCAAATTAAAAAAAAATTTGAATTCCTCGTTCAATTTGTGACCAAAAACTTTTCTTATCTTTTTTTCGTATGTGTCGCCGTTTTTATGCAAAAAAAATTTTGATGCGTATTTTTCATTTCTTTAATAGATTACATTATATTTCATTTCTACATTATCTAGTAGGCTAATGTCAACATTTATCTAATATTATATACAAAATGTCAACATTCATCTGCGAAATACCAAATTAGCGTTCCTTATCCTTATTCCACTATTAAGCTTTTAGTTATTATTAATAATTAATTTTTCTTTTATCGAAAAAAATGGAAAATTTTACAAATGCGGAACTGTCAGATATGCATTTAATCCATGGTCGAAGTAATGGAAATAGTCGGCAAGCTCGAAGATTGTATGCTGAGGTGTATTCAGAACGTAGTTTTCAGTAAATGTATGGCTTGGATTAATTGACGATCATTTAATCGAATCATATTTCTTCCCACAACGCCTAACGGGATAATCTTACCTTTATTTCCTACAGGAAGAGTTACCTGTTCTTTTTGAAGAAATTCCTCTACAGCTAAGGCAACACTTATGGTTCATGCATGATGGTGCACCAGCCCATTTTAGTATCAATGTACGTAATCACTTAGATACAGTATTCCCAAATCCCGAAAATGTTAATGACCTGAGGAATCGAATTATAGCCGGCTGTGAGATAATAAGAAATACTTTAGAAATATTTGCGCGAATACGAGAATCACTGAGGGAGGTCATTTTGAACACTTGTAGCTTTGCGCCTATTTAAAATTTTAGTATTATCATTTTCTATTATTGTTGTGGTTTAATGTTATTATATTAGATAGTTCTTGATACTGTATTAAAGAAATGAAAAATACGCGTCAAGATGTTTTTTTTTTATATAAACGGCGCCACATAAATAATTGAAAAATTATTTTTAATTTAAAATATCTCAGTAGCGTACCATTTTTTCCTTTAAAAAAATTGAGATCTTTACCCGTATGCGCGCCAATGGTGAACATAAAATTCTTAATTGCATGTCAAAAATGCGCGATAGCTACCTCTTCAAACCCTCCAAATTTTCTCCAAATTTCATTTGCATATCTCGACCGGTTTCAGAGCAATAAATAAATCGTCAATTTTTAAGAAAAACTTTGACACCCCGTATCTCGGAAAACGAATCATTTGCGGACATACGTTTATATAGCAAAACTGTCATTATTTTTCCATGCCGAATCACCCCCTGAAGTTTGTCGCACTTACTTACTAAACACCCTGTACAGTTTAAAATATGAATTTTTTGGTATAGCTTAAAAGAAAATAAAAGGATTTAAAATAATTAAATGCATTGCTTTATTTACATACATATTCAAGGAAATATTTCGATTAAAGCATAAAGAATATTTATATAGCAAAATAAAGTAATTTTTTTATAGCAAGTAACATATTAATTAATACTATATTTAAACTAATGGAGATACTTAATTTTATTGCAGGAAAAAATTAAAAACCGTTAAAACAAATTAGTATAGCATACTTTTTAAAACTAATTGTAATAAAAATTTTTACATGGTTACTTGCACCAACATATATATGAAATTTGATAATAAAAAAATATATATGAAATTTGATAGAAACAATTCAACTAGGCTTAATTTTCTCTATTTTTTTTGTGTGGGTCATATGGATCTTTTATCTGGCCTGGATCAAACACCGGTATTTCTTGTACAATGCATGTTTACATACAGTGTGGTGACTTTAACTGGAATAAATTCAGTTAAAACTAATCAAATTTTATCTCGCAAAATTCCTGAGATCCGTCGATTTTTGTTTATTTTTTTTTCACATTTCAAGATAGTTTTTGTATTTTTTCACCTACAGGGGGGGGTCAAAATTAACCCAAACTTATTTTTTTTTAATGGAAAGCCACTTTTTTTAAACTATTATTGAAAAGAGCCCTTTTTCCTGATTAAATTGCCCTATTTACTTTTGTGATTATCTAAAGGAGAAATACGAAAAAAAAAATAATAAAATTATTAAAAGTTGCGTTTAATGTATAAGATGCTCAAAATGAGCACCATTTACTTGTTGGCAAAGCCCAAGACGATAATAAAATTCGTTTCTGACATTTTCTAACACTTCTGGAGATATTTGTCGGATTTCTTGCCTAATACGTTCTTTGAGTTCGTCTAGGTTTCCTGGTTTGCTCCCACACGGGGAGGCGGAGTAGCTATTTATATTAAAAATGGCCTTAAATTTTCGGTCTGTAAAAGCGAGAGTTTAGGATATATTGAACACCTATAGATCAGCCTGCTTATTGATGACAGCTCTCCTCTTATCTTGGGTGTAATTTATAGGCCTCCTAATACTAATTGTAATGAATTTTTATCCTGCTTTGAAGACGTTTTGTTGCACTTTTACACAACTTATAATAAACTATTGTGCCTGGGTGATTTTAATATTAATTTTTTAAATAATAATAATAATAATAATAATAATAAATATTTTTTATTTGCATAGAAGAAACAAAAAAAAATACAAGTTTACAAAATCTAGCAATAAATTTACGCAAATAAAAGGCCTACAAATTCAGAATTCTGCCATGGCAGATTCTGGTCTTTAACAGTGTGGCCCCACACTTCATTAAAAAAAAAATGGTAATTTCAGTAACGCTCATTAACAGTAACGCTTAACTAATAACTGATTAAATACAGCTTTTTCTTTAATCATATACCTAATAAACCTACATAATACTACATAAGAGTTCTAAATTCTAAATTTGACAGTTTAACATCAAGCAAAACAATACACACTGCAAATACCCAAAAAACAGATTAAATTTTTTGTTAAATAACAAAAAATAGAAAAATTATTGCAGACAATAAATAAATAAATAAAATGATCCCAATACCAAAAATTGTAATAAATTACTTAAGAAAACAACCATTCAAAAAGTTAAAAAAAAAGAACTTAAATTATATACCCTGCTGATTCATTAGATTCACAATCATCCTTCTACGAAAAGTATTACAAGAAATTAATAATTGGTCCGGATCCAAATTTAAAGAATTTATTTGATAAGCAAAATTGTAAGAAAATGATCGTTTAAATAACTGTGTTTTATGTCTCGGAATGAGAATAGTATTTCTTCTTAAATTTAAATGGTGTACATCATTTCTAAAAGTTATTTTTTGATAGAGATAGGGCGGACTACGATATATTAAAATTTTATAAAAAAATGTTAAAGAATGAGCAATTCTTCGATTATGCATATTAAGCCATCCAAGTTCGTGAAGTTTATGGGAAATGCGGTTTCTCCTACGAATGCCAAATATTAGTCGAATGCAAGAGTTTTGGAGCTTTTGCAGTCTACCCCTATCCTCATAATCAAGACACCAGCCATACACTACATCACAGTAATTACATTGTGAAAGGACCAATGAATCACATAAAAGCTTCTTAATATCTTTACTTAAATAGTGTCTATGCAAATAAATTAATTTCAAAGCAAGATATGCCTTTTTAAGAATATTAGACACGTGATGTTTAAAACGAATATTATTATCCACTATAAGGCCCAAACTCTTACATTTGTCAACAACTGGAATTCTTTCGTCCCCCAATTTAATGTTTATACTTTGAAGAAACATCACAAATAGCTTGTAAATCTTGATTAATTTTAAACTCAGCCATTTTAAAATCTCCTGGTAAAAATGAATAATATAACTGCGTGTCGTCTGCGTAAAAATGATGGGCACAATGCTTTAATTGAAGATAAAATCTAGACGTGTAAATGATAAAAAACAAGGGTCCTAAAATACTACCCTGAGGCACACCACTTTCAACTTCCAAAGGATCAGATATGTCGTTATCTATTTTAACACGTTGAATCCTATTATTTAAATAAGAGGCAATTAAATTAATAGCAGCATCAGAAAAGCCAATATAATGAAACAAAGACTTTAAAATTGAGTGGCTAACGAAATCAAAAGCTTTAGTATAATCCAACAACACCAGAGCAGAAATCTTACCCTCATCCCTAGCCCGAATTACGTCATCAATAACGTCCGCCATAGCCGAAGTACAACTATAATTTGTTCTAAATCCAGATTGCTTAGGTGGTAAAATATCATTATTAATAAGAAAGCTACGAATTTGAGAGTCTAGAATGCGTTCGAGAATTTTTGAAAACGTTGGTAAAATACTGATAGACCTAAATTGACTAAAATCTGTTGGATTATGCACTTTCGGCAATGGCAACACAAAGGCTTCTTTCCAGCATTTGGGAAAGTAGTTTTTATTAATACACTCGTTAACAATATGTAAAATAAATGGTATAATAAAAGGACAGCATAGTTGAATTAACGTAATATTAAGATTATCCACCCCCATAAATGAATACTCTACTAATACTGTGGCCTTAAATAACATCTTGGAAACATTTAATCTTACTCAGTATATCTCTGAACCAACTAGATTGACTCAAAATAGCGAGAGCTTAATTGAATTAATTTGTTTTAATAGTGACCTTAGAATTAGTGTTGAGGTGAAAGATATTCATATTTCTGATCATTATCTTACATGTACCGGGTGTTCAACTAAGAGAGGTCGCCGGCCATATCTCAGTAACTAGTCATCCCACAGCATAGGGAAAAAAATATTTTTTATAAAAGCGGCGAAGAGAAATCGTTGGAAATTATTTACAAGTTCGTACGATGACCGCAAGGGGGCGTAATACAACATTGAAATAGAAAAAATTGGTTTCATTGAAAATATTGAAAGTAAATCCTAGAGAAGAATTATGCTATTTTAAAGTATGATAAATTCTAAACATTTTTTATTTCAAACTTTTTTTTCTAATCTGTCAAATAATAGGTGGAGGAAGGGTTGAATATTTATATCTAAAATTCTTGATAACCTTGGATTGGCCTAACGAATTTTAACGAGCTTACTTTTGTTTTAAAGGATATTTATTAGGCTTTCATGTGATATAATTACTTAGCCGTTTTAGTTGTTTTGTTGAGGGCTAGAAGTCGTTTTGTTTTAATTTGTCTTTTTTCAGCGATTTTCGGGAAATTATTAAATACAACGATGTAATTTTTTTCACTTAGGCTAAAAGGGCATAAAAAAACCTAGAAACTGGCGCAAACCGCAACTTGATATCTTATTTTACTTCGAAATGATAAATTAAAATGTTTTTGAACCATGAAATCTGTCGCCGCGCTGGCATTATTACGTCACATAGTCAATAGTAAGCTTTGGAAACAAATGAATTTGATAAATATTTTCGGGGCCATAAACCGTTTATGATCGATGTCCAATGTAACGCCGAAGACAGTTTTTGAAATCATTTAAGTTTTTAAAAATGCCAAACGTAATTCCAAACGACATAGCTTTCGATACGCTAGCAGTGCATTTTGAGTTAATGCAAAATGCACGCATTGCAGCCCGTATATATGTCCAAAAATATCCTGACAGAAGACACTATAATCAATATACAGGGTCCTGCAACAGTGCGTCGGTCTTCCATAAAGCCTAAAAAAATAGGGTTAAAAATTTCTAACCTCTTAAAAAAATTTTGGGACCTGATAGCGCATGTCTGGAAAATATTTTGAAGTATACAGGGTGTTTCAAAAAAATAGGGCGATATAATCAGCATTTTTTTAAAATGGAATACCATTCTTTTTATTTTATTTTTAAGACCGCCTTAGGCTACCTAGTATACGTGCTAAATATGGCTGCTTTGTCATGCGCAGTTTGACTGCAATAATTTTTTTTATAAAAAAAATCTAAAAATCATTACATCATTTAATTTCATCTTGATACTAGAAATGTTAATCCAATGTCAATATTGCACTTAATTGGGATTCTAGAAGAATGGAATTATCGAATTTACGAATTTCAAAGCTCCATTTCTCGCTTTTTTTAAATGGAACACCCTGTATATTTTTCAATACATAAACACTTTTTATTATGTAAACATATTAGCTATCTTTAGTCGTTTTTAAAATATTCACGATAATAATTAAACAAGTATATTAAAAATATTTATCATTTTATTATTACTACATTAAGTGTTCAATATGTCCTCCGTTTTGTTCAAAACATAAATTAATACGTTCCTGAAAACTTCTTTCTACTTCATGTAGCATTTGTGGAGTTACTTGAGCAAACGCATCTCGTATTCTCTGCTCCATATCTACTACCGTTGTAGGTGGATTTCTACTATAAACAATTTCTTTTACAAAACCCCATAAAAAAAAATCTAATTTTGTTAGGTCAGGTGATCTGGCTGGCCAATTAATAGGTCTATTCCGTCCAATCCATTTTTCTTCAAAGGTTACATTTAAATATTCAGTGACATTTCGAGAAAAATGTGGAGGAGCTCCGTCCTGTTGAAACCACATTCGGTTTCTAGTAATTAATGGAACATTTGCAAGTAATCTAGGCAGTTCATTTTGTAAAAATTGACGGTACATTTCTCCATTGAAATGACCATTAAAAAAATATGGACCGATAATGGTGCTTCCAATAATTCCACCCCACACATTTAATGACCACCTATGCTGGTAGTCGATCTGCCGCTAAAATGGGGGTTTTCGGATGAATAATAATGAAATTTATGTCTATTTACTGATCCGTTTTTATGAAATGTTGCCTCATCCGTAAATAGGACATTATTATTAAACGTGGGGTCGTTTTGTAATTTATGTCTCCTCCAAGTACAAAATTCAAGTGGGTTTTGTATATCCCTATCAAAAAGTGCTTGATGTTCATGGATGTGGTATGGATGAAAATGATTTCTTTTTAAAATTCGTTGCACTGATCTTTCACTTATTCCAACTGCTGCTCTGATATTTGTCTGACTTAGGTGAGGATCTTCGGTTACCGTTAATAACCCATCTAACTCTTGCTCCTGATTAGTAACAGGCCTCATTCTATCTTGCTTGGGGTAACAAACACTCCTTGTCTCCACAAATCTTGCTAGTAACCTTCTAAAAGATTTTTCTTCTGGACATCTTCTATCAGGATAGCGCGCCCTTATACATTCGAGAGGCTAAAAGGCAATTCTTTTCAGATTCCCCCAACACAAATATTATGTCAACAAGTTCGTCTTTGCTAAAATGCATTTTATAAGTATGCAATTTTCGTTCAGATTAGATTTCTGAAACAAAACTCCAAATTTCTTTTACAAACAAAGTTACGATAATTCAAATAACTGAATACTTAAACTGATAATACACATACAAAAATTATATTCTCACCAAAATGTCAAAAATTTATTTAGAGAAACATGTGAAATATTTTGCTTGGCAACAAAAAAGGTATTAAAATACCTATTTTGTTAAGAATGCAGATTTCCTGGTTCTTATTTAAACATTTTATTATCTACGGATAATTATCGTGAATATTTGAAAAACGACTAAAGATAGCTAATATGTTTACATAATAAAAAATGTTCATGTATTAAATCTTCATTAAATGAATAAAAAATATACAAGCGAGAAATGGAGCTTTGAAATTCGTAAAATATGATTGCTAACTACGAACACCCTGTATTTATGACAGAAGGAAACAATTTAAGTCAAAGTAATTCTCCATTCTTCTAGAATCCCAATTAAGTCCAATATTGACATTGAATTAATATTTCTAGTATCAAGATGAAATTAAAGGATGTAATGATTATTAGATTTTTTTTATAAAAAAAATTATTGCAGTCAAACTGCGCATGACAAAGCAGCCATATTTAGCGCGTATACTAGGTAGTCTAAGGCGGTCTTAAAAATAAAATTAAAAAAATAGCATTCCATAAAAAAAAAAATGCTGCTTATATCGCCCTACTTTTTTGAAGCACCCCGTATACTTCAAAATATTTTCCAGATATGCGCTATCAGGTCCCAACATTTTTTTAAGAGGTTAGAAAATTTTAACCTAATTTTTTTAGGCTTTATGGAAGACCGACGCATTAATTATTTATTATTTAATTTAATTATTATTTTAAATTAGATTATAAAAATAATTTTATTTTTCCAATTTTTAATAACCAAACATCAAAGAGGTCATGTATAGATGCTGAAAATCTATGTCTCCTACTTTCAGTGTCATTACAACCCAGCACATACTTCTTGATGTATTTAAGCATTGTTCATGTAACCAAATTAATAAGGAGGCCAAATATAAGAAAGCAGTTACTGCCTCTTGAAATGCAATGCTAAACAAAAATATTTAACAATAAAGGATTAGTCCACAAATTCACAGAACACTTTTTATCATATTACACACCAAAAAACACTAAAAACAGTCAAACGTCGATTATCGTTTAACCTAACAAAACAGCAACAGCAATAAAAAAGAGAAACGCTTGATAAATCACTTGACTGATGAATTGACATGACAGCTGTCACCGATGCTAATGTCAACCGTAGATGGCCGGTCTCTAACAATTGTTTGACAGCTCCATTAAGAACATTTCGCTGTTAGTGATTGCTTTGCGGCCATAATATTCATGAAATACTTTAAAGAAGCCATTGATAATTTTTTTCTAAGGAAGCTTATTGAAGTCAAAAATGTGGATTCTCTCCAGGATTTTCGAGCTTATCTGAATTCTAACTTCACGTTGGTATCCGGTTCAATATAACATTGCTTGGCATAGAATAGTTGGGTTTCGCCGTAATGCTGCTCCTGATAAAAATAAGACGTAACGGCAGTTGAGAGTAAGTACACCTTGCCTTTTAATAGAAAACGGTATGTATTTCTTTACTACGTCTAAATCTTTACTTACTAAGCTTACACGTCACATAGTGCGAATTAGTGGCTAATGCGAATTAAAGCGAAAACGCTTTGGCATGTATTTACACAACGATGAGGTTTTAACGTTGATGTTTTTTATTGCTTAAATTATTTATTGATAAATTACTTAAGTTGAGGAGATTGAGTAAAAATATATGAAATAAAAGTATAAAATTTTTTAAACTTTGCGAAAAAATGGCGAGTGCCTTATCGTACAACAAAGCCAAAGAGAAACAATTTTTTCCCTGTCTCAGTTTTCAAATTTTAGTTGGCAGAACTGAAAATTAATGCGAATTTGGATCTTCTCCCTTAATGCGTTCTAATGCTCGGAATCTTAATACTTATTACAGCGAGATCATCCATACAGAATATATTATCCTTATTAAGATTATTTAATTTTATTTTTCCAATTTTATGTGTGTGAAGCTAGCGTCCGATCGATATCCAGCAACCAAAATCGAGAACGCAGCATATGCCGGTTGCCAGCGACCAATTTATAGTCCGCGCTCCCTGTTATTTAATCAATATAATGCCCGTATCTCCTGAAATTCCCAGGGGATTTTAATAATTTTTTGTCCAGATATTAACAATGAATAGCTAAATCAACTGACGATGGTCTCAAGTCTCTACAAACTAAGGTTTTGTTGTGAAAATTAATTAAAAAGTCAAATTGTAAAAAAATGAGAAAGGCTCTAACTCCCAAAATTCCCAAAGGATTTGGATAAAACTTTTTTTTATAAAAGATAATAAATATCTAAATTGATTTTAGATGGTTGCAAACCTCTACAAACGAAAGTTTTTTGGTAAAAATTTATTGAATTTTTAGATGTACAAAAAAAAATTTAAAGCTATAACTTCCAAAACTCCCAAAGAATTCGAATGAAACTTTTTTATACATTTAATAATGAATATCTAAATCGATTTGACCTGGTTGCAAACCTCTACAAACAAAAGTTTTTTGGTAAAAAATTATTGAAATGTTAGATTTAGAAAAATATAAACGACTATAACTCTCAAAACTCCCAAAGGATTTGAATGAAACTTTTTTAAGCAACTAATAATAAATATCTAAATCGATTTGACATGGTTGCAAATCTCTACAAACGAAAGTTTTTTGGTAAAAAATTATTGAAGTGTTAGACGTAGAAAAATATAAAAAGTTTTTTTAATACATCTAACAATTAAATAATTTTTTACCAAAAAACTTTCGTTTGTAGAGATTTGCAATCATGTCAAATCGATTTAGATATTTATTATTAGTTGCTTAAAAAAATTTCATTTGAATCCTTTGGGAGTTTTGGGAGTTATAGTCGTTTATATTTTTCTACATCTAACACTTCAATAATTTTTTACCAAAAAACTTTCGTTTGTAGAGATTTGCAACTATGTCATATCGATTTAGATATTTATTATTAGTTGCTTAAAAAAATTTCATTTGAATCCCTTGGGAGTTTTGGGAGTTATAGTCGTTTATATTTTTCTTCATCTAACACTTCAATAATTTTTTACCAAAAAACTTTCGTTTGTAGAGATTTGCAATTATGTCAAATCGATTTAGATATTTATTATTAGTTGCTTAAAAAAATTTCATTTGAATCCCTTGGGAGTTTTGGGAGTTATAGTCGTTTATATTTTTCTTCATCTAACACTTCAATAATTTTTTACCAAAAAACTTTCGTTTGTAGAGATTTGCAATTATGTCAAATCGATTTAGATATTTATTATTAGTTGTATAAAAAAGTTTCATTCGAATCCTTTGGAAGTTTTGGAAGTTATAGCTTTAAATTTTTTTTTGTACATCTAAAAATTCAATAAATTTTTACCAAAAAACTTTCGTTTGTAGAGGTTTGCAACCATCTAAAATCAATTTAGATATTTATTATCTTTTATAAAAAAAAGTTTTATCGAAATCGTTTGGGAATTTTGGGAGTTAATAAGAGGGCAAATATAAGAAAGCAATTACTGCCTCTTGAAACGCAATGCTAAATAAAAATATTTAACAATATAAGATTAGTCCACAAATTCACAGAACACTTTTAATCATATTACACACAAAAAAACGCCAAACGTCGATTATCGTTTAGCCTAACAAAACAGCAACAGCAATAAAAATAAATAAACGCTTGAGCCATATTTTAGCGAGTAAGCGTCTTACTCGGTTGCCTTACAATGTCTTAAGCGTTTCGTCATCATATGGTTGCGCTCGAATGACGTCATGTCTAACAGCTGTCAGAGTCTAAATATTAGTAAATATTAGCTATACCTTTCATCGGTATTGCATTCGCTTTGGAGACTGACCTAAACAATGAAAACACCCATTTGTCTAAGTTTTCAAAACGTTTTTAGTCTAAATACTAAACTAACTAAATCCGATCTCATACATTTTAACGATCAGATCAAGAAGAAATACAATAAACAAAAAAGTTACTGTCTTAAACATAATCTCACTCATATTTTGTTTCACACAGAAATAAACCCAAACTAATCAAAAATCAACTTAAAAAAAATACCCGCAACATCACCTTTACGTTCTCCACTGTATTTTTTGCAAATCTATTCGCTATTTTGATTATTTATTATTTTCTGCATTTTTATTTGGTTTGGATGTCTTATTAACTGTTAATGTATATGAGACATTAATATAAAATAAATAAAACTAATACTAAGAAATATAATGCTTCTACTCTAAAAAAATATCAAAAAATTGATATAAATATTTATTGTTTATTATTGTTTGTATAGCTTCCCTTTGACTTTGACATATCGAGTTTATTAGCGGTCTCGGGAGACCGCTAACAAACGCTTAAAGCGCCTTATACGGTGCGTCATGACTTGATCGCTCGAATGAGATGTCTTAAAGACGCTTAAAGCCGCTTAAAACCGCTTACTCGCTAAAATATGGCTATAAATCACATGAATTGACATGACAGCTGTCACTGATACTAATGTCAACCGCAGATAGCCGGTCTCTAAAGTGGCCCTCACACGATCAGTATTACTGACAGTATTTCAAAATACTGACAATAGTACTGATCGTGTGAGGGCAAATACTGATGGACTTTCAGTATACTGATAATACTTTCGGGGTCCTGAAAGTATTTAGGCGGAGCCAAAATACTGATGAAAATATTGATCGTCCGAGCGCAGTAAAGTAAAGTAATTCGGTATTTCAAGTGAAGGCATCATGGAATCGATGCAGTCTCCAGTAGGGTCACCTTTACCAGTATATCTTCTGAAGAAGAAGAAACAAGAAAATCAATATTATAGAGGTTTATTGCAGCTTATAAATCAATGCCAGAGTTGTGGAATATCACATTGAGAGAGTATTCCGATCGAGACAAAAAAAGACGCGGATACGAAGCTTTGCTTCAAATTTATGTAGGTTTAAAGGCACAAGCCACTATTGAATATGTGAAAAAGCAAATTAATACACTACGTAGTAATTACAAGAAGGAATTGAAGAAAATAAAAGACTCTAAGCACACTGGTAGTAGTGCTGAAAGTGTGTATAAACCTAGTTCGTGGATATTTTATGAACTTTCGGAGACAGGAAGAAGCTCAATAAAACAAAATGAGGTAAGTAAATAGTGTTTTATTGGAACAGGAAAGTTACATTTTACATTTTTTAAACAAACCAAAATACCTATTTCGATTAAGTTAAATTCAATATTTTCCTTTACCAATCCACTTGCCCCTCTTTATTTAAGTAGTTCCTAAAGCGTTCCCTAACTTGCTTAGCGTTTTTTGATGCATTTTGATATGATCCTAAACGAAGCCCATTCAATGTATGTTCGGATCTGTCTGTGCCAATAACGACGTCCCCTGTTTCCTTGTTTTCTACATTTAATATGTTATTATAATAATTATTTGTATTTGCTGTTTTCATTAAAAATATGTGTAGATAACAGCAGGCTAAAACAACAACGGTGGCGTTTTCAGGTGATAAATTTATAGCTTTTTGAAATACACCAAATCGAGTAACAAGTATGCCAAATGCGTTTTCAACTACTCGGCGAGCCCGTGACAATCGGTAATTAAAAATCCGGTTTGTCACTGATAAATCCTCTTAGCTCAATGGCTTCAATAAATGTTCACTCAGCGCAAAGGCATCATCCCCTATAAAAACGTAAGGAAATTTTTCGTCAGTATTTGGCAGTTTTGAGGCATCAGGAATATTCAACCGATTGTTTTGGAACATTTCCCAAAAATCGGTATTGTAAAGAACTCCTCCATCCGATACCCGTCCGTTAGTGCCAACATCAACCATTATAAAATTATAATTAGCATCTACAATCGCCATCAAAACGATGCTGTGGGTGCCCTTGTAAATAGTACCTTGATCCGGAATTCGCTGGTTTAATAATGTGAACGTGTTTTCCGTCTATTGCCCCAAGGCAGTTCCAAAATTACCACTTTGTCCCAAAGTCCTTTGCTATTTTCTCTTATTCGTATCCGGTTAATGGTATCTAAAAAACAAAGCATTTAATTCATTGATCTGTTTCCTATTGTTTCAGCGTTTTGAAGACATACAACAAAAAGAAAGCACTGATAGAACTGAGAAAGCAACAAAAAGAAAAGCCACTGGAAACCAGGATAACCAAGATCGTCAGCAGCTATATCTAACTAAAGACGATGAATATCCCATTGGAAAAATTTGGGAAGCAAAGTTGAAAACGTTTATTGACCCACAACAACGAAGGTTGGCGGAGAAATACGTAAATGATATTCTTTTCGAGGCGGAACAGGGCACCTTAACCAAAAGCTCCGTCAAAATAAATTGTGATGAAGCAAATTTTGTTGATGTATATTCAAGAGCACCATCAGTTCAAAGTTTATCATCCGCAAGTTGCAACTATAGTTACACAACGCCCATGTTCTCTCCACCAATGCCATTGGATGAAGCACACAACGTTAGTCAAAATCGACAATATTTAGAGCTTCAAAATGTATCCCAAAATCATCAACAAGCCCTTCAAACATAACACACATCACAATCACCAACAGACCTTCCTACTATACAGACATATTTAAGTTCATTTAAATAAATTGTAATAGCTTCTAATGTAAAATAAAATAATAAAAAAAACATATTTGTTTTATGTAAAAATAATGTTTACTTACTTTGATGTAGCCTGCCAATAATTCAATTATGGCGTTGCAAACCTCCATCACAATTTCACTTATGGCTGTAGGAGAAATGATAGTGGAAAATTTTAGATCTCAAACGATCTCCCAGTAGCTAAAAATCGTAGCGTTTCGTTTGCTGATATTGCTTGCCTCATGTTTGTGTCCTGTTTAGTAATAGAAGGCCTTAGGAGATTGAGGAGCTCATTGTACACATCACTAATCATTCGGAAATAGTTTCGATAATCATCTGGATCCGTGTTATTTATAAAATTTAACAAATTTAAATGAGTGTATTTTTGACGCTGACCTATCCATTGTTTCATCCAACGTCTCTTTTGCTTCTTGCGTTTAAAACTTGTACAGTACAATATAATGGCAACACAAGCTTTTTGTTTATTGCCCATTTTTTTGAAGAAGAGGAGTACGAGAAAGAACGATCACAACAAAACTAAATATTGTAGAAAATAACTGATAGAAATATTGATAGTGTGAGGTGAATTTCAAAATATTGATGAAATACTGACAATATCAAGTACTGTCAGTATTACTGATCGTGTGAGGGCCGCTTAACAATTGTTTGACAGCTCCATTAAGAACATTTCGCTGTTAGTGATTGCTTTGCGGCCATAATATTCATGAAATACTTTGAAAAGAAAGGCATTGATAATTTTTTTCTAAGAAAGCTTATTGAAGTTAAAAATGTGGATTCTCTCCAGGATTTTCCAGCTTATCTGAACTCTAGCTTCACGTTGGTATCCGATTCAATATAACACTACTTGGCGTAGAATAGTTGGGTTTCGCCGTAATGCTGCTCCTGATAAAAATAAGACGTAACGGCAGTTGAGAGTAAGTACACCTTGCCTCTTAATAGAAAACGGTATATTATTGTATGTATTTCTTTACTACGTCTAAATCTTTACTTACTAAGCTTACACGTCACATTAGTGCGAATTAGTGGCTAATGCGAATTAAAGCAAAAACGCTTTGGCATGTATTTACACAACGATGAGGTTTTAACGTTGATGTTAACCAGCTGTTTTTTATTGCCTAAATAATTTATTGATAAATTACTTAAGTTGAGGAGATTTATTAAAAATATATGAAATAAAAGTATAAAATTTTTTAAACTTTGCGAAAAAATGGCGTGTGCCTTATCGTATAACAAAACCAAAGAGAAACATTTTTTTCCCTGTCTCAGTTTTCAAATTTTAGTTGGAAGCGCTGAACATTAATGCGAATTTGGATCTTCCCCCGTAGTGCATTCTAATGCTCGGAACCTTAATGCTTATTACAGCGAGATCATCCATAATATATTTAAAACGTTTTAAAATACAGTGTGGCTATACGTCCGCCGGCGGTAAGTTACAGATAATATAATTATTCCGCCGCACAGCGACTTATTACGATATAAGTAACTTATCCGCCGTAAAACTTAAAGTAACGAGTAAGCGCGGCGGAACGTAATGGTTGAAAAAATAGTTTTCCGCCTTTCGGCGCGGATTTTAGTGCACAGTAGCTGAGATCCGCCGAAAATATTCAGAAAATTCCATCAAGCTTTAAGTTCTGCTAGTATGTAAAGGGTAGTATGTAAAGAAACAACTATTATCGACTTTTATTATAATATATTAGTTGGACAATATATTAGAATTTATTTCCTCAATATTTGTTTGATTTTTTTTGGTCAATTTGCCAGTTTTCCGGGTACTTTTCTTTGCTTTTTTTGTCAAACCAATTACAGTATTGTTATGACCTTTTGGCCTACCTCTTTTTTTATTGCAACAGGTAAAATCACATTGTTCATATTATGTACATCATCGTTCTTCTTAGGAGTGTCGCTTTTGTCGTTGTTGTGACCATTTTCTGATATAGATATCGAGTTGTTTTCAACCACTTGTTCATCTGTCATACAAATCTCATAGTTAACAATATTTTCTAAGTCAATAATATTATTTATTACAGGTATATTGTCTAAAATTAAAGTAGTGTTCAGATAGTTTTGGTTGTTGTTAACTAATTCAGAGGTGTCAGCTAGTGATTCTTCATACATTACACCAAGAGCACCGGTAATTGGTTCAGCAGGCAAATATTGATACTCACACTCTTTATCATCAGTAATGTTTTCACTTTCCCCGTCCTGTTCCACTATTGTAACTTGCTTGTCATTTTCCCATGCTGTTTTTAACTGAATTAATTGCCTAAGTTTAGCATGATATCTCGCGTCACCTTCTTCCGAAATTAGACTAGCTACTGATTTTAGTCCATGCTTTACTAAACTTCTGATGTCGATTTAACAAAATAGGAGCTCTTACAATAGTGTGACTGTTACCTAGAGGTTGTAACTGATCACAATCTGGTTCATTTAGTATATCATCTGATATAAATAATCGTTGATTAGAGTAATAGTGTTTTCTTGTTCAGCGTTCATTGCATAAAGTTTCTTCGTATGTATCCAAACCAAGCTCTTCTCGCTTTCTAAAAATATGCTTGCAAGGTAAAAGCATCGAAGTATGAGAACCACAATTACAAGACTGAGCTGTAGTCTCATAGTTGAACAATTTTTTCTTTGTAAAAACTGTTTTTTTACAAACTGGAAAGCGTAAGTGGTTAAAAATTCTAAATATTTATAAAGTGTAATATCATTTTTGTAGTAGCTTATTGGAATTTTGTATATAAAATTAGCAGCTTTATGGTCTCTTTCATCGTTCATACCCATAATCAGTTTAAAAAAATCATCAATAAAATCAGGTAGTGAACTGTATTTTTGTACTAGTGACTTTATTTTTCCATTAAGTAATTCGAGTCTGTTATTAGTGGTATTCAAAAAGTTGACCTGGTGAAATTTTGGACCAAGTGTCCATTCATCTTTAATATCATGCTAATTTTTGTTAAAATATTCAATAACCGTCAGTGGACAATTCTTTAACAAATCTTCATACAAAGTATTATATGTGGCTAGATCGAGAGAATAAACCATTTTCTGTAAAATATCTAAAGCTGTTTGTCATTGGGATAACGTTATGCCTAATTTGTTTGTAGAAATTTCTCTGTTAAAAGTTCTCATCGCATGGAAAATGCAGATTAGAACATTTGCTTGAGGGAAACTTTATTTCACTTATTCTTCGCCTCTCATTTAGATCTTTGTCGGCCATTATCGACTTTACTTCTGTCCATCTTGGATTACAAACTTTAAATGAAGATAATAACCATTGCATTGTGTCCTTGTTTTCTTCAACTAGTATACCTACGGCTACAATTTCAGAAAGTCCATTACCATCTTCATTTATAATTAATAACACTGGTGTTCTTATGTTTAATAGTTTGAATGTAGTATCAATGCAGATAAATTCAGGGTACAGTGACATATAATGTTTTATAATTTTAGTTTGAAGCAATAAAGCTTTAAATTTATTCTCTTCATCGCTTAAAACGTGACAGTCGGCTACTAAAATTACATGATAAGGGTATGCATTATTATTTATGAAACCCTTATATCTCAATATAATTACTAACTTACCATACTTATGCAGTTTTTCAATACTATTGCTTAGTATCATGTTTGTTGCTTCCGATTCTTTTACTTTTTTGACCACGTTATGAATGTCTTTCAAGAGAATAATTTTTTTCCATGTAACATTTTATTTCTTTGCGTTTAGTTCCTAATTTTGCCAGATTAATTATTTCTGCCTGTATATCCTCTGGAAGACGTCGTTACTGTGGTAAATGATCATATAGTTGCTAAAAATAGTATCATACAGTATCCCAGTAATAAATAATTAAATATTAGTATACAAAATTTGCCATAAAACTATATACCTTGCTAATTTGATGATTATGGTTAGTTTCAGTGCTAATTATTTGTAATTTAGTACCACACTGTGAGGCTCTTAATGTAATATCAGCATTGCAGCCATCTTTGTATGTGCTAAAAAAATATATCACATATATTAAGAAGGGGCAGGATATTCCAGTATAAAAATAAAAAACATAACACACAAAACATACATAAGTAACAATTAGATTAACAATAAAAATGTTGTTAGTCTTAAAAGTACTCAAGCTCTCGACTTAAAATGTGACGAAAAGTGTGACAAAATTTCTTCAAAATTTAAGTGACGTATTTAAATATTAAATTTCTTTATTTGTTTTTGAAATATAACTTAAACTTACCCTTTTTTAAATGGAACACCCTATATTTTATGGCCTCAATAAATAGCCCTTTTTATTACCTTTTCAACGATGTATCACACTTGCATATCGGATAAGTAGTTCTGGTACTTCCCATAAGAGATCCATAAGAAGAAGGTATATCTCTCTTGCTTACACGAGTTCTTATGGAAAGTACCAAAACTGTTTATCCGATATGCAGGTGTAATACATCGTTGAAAAGGTAATAGAAAGGGCTATTTATTGAGGTCATAAAATACAGGATGTTCTATTAAAAAAAGCTCTATCTTAAAAAATGACGGAGATACCCTGCAATTACAACCAATTTGGGACACAGTGTACAATTGACTGTATATTATACTTAAAATTATTATTGCTTACTACTATTTACAGACTTATCTGGTACTTCGCTCGCCGCTTCCGGATGACTTAAAACTAAGAATATGTATCATAAAATGATACATATTCTTTATTACAATATCTATTTAATGCTTCAACAAAATCTTTATAGGAATCGAAAACTTCACCAAGTCTTATATCTTTATCCATATCCATATTTTTTAATTAATCAAACCACAAAATACGACACGAATAACATACACATCTCTTGTTACTAGTTAACTAGTTAATAGTACTTCTATTAAAGAGAAATTTTAAAGAGAATAGAAAAAATTATAGGTTATGTCGGTTTTACCAATTATTTCTGCGGGATTTCAATGAAAAACAGAAATATTCCGCCGAAGGGTGGAAGTCTTTAAAAAATAGATCTATTGCGCCGGAAACTGTAAATAAAATGATTTTTTCGGCGGACAAATCATTTTAATGGTAATTAAACCGCCGGACGGCGGAACTATTCGCTTATTTATTAGATTTCCCCGGCGGGCATTAGCGGTTCCGTGTATACATGCTAACTGAGTAAAAGCGAGAGGAGGGTACTGTCCAGCTGTTCTGCAAAGGAAATATTACACCCTTTCTGTGATAGATAGGAAAATTCGCTGGTATTTCTTGTAACCAAAAATCTGTCAAAAATCACTTATTTGTCTATAATTAGCACACGCATGTACGCACCAGCGGTATTATAAACAATGTGAGTCAAGGCTAAGTTATAGAAAATAGCTTGCAATATTTTTGATGCATATCTTGATGCGTTTTACTATGTCAAGAATGCTGAAATGCCGGCCCTGGTATTGCCGAATATAAGGAAGTAAGTTTATATGAAGCGACTGTAGATACGGAGGTTCCACCTAGAAAAATTGGCTAGTACCTTTTTCTAAGAACATATAGAACAAAATTTCAAAAGAAACAGAGATTTTCTTAAAAAAAAAAAAAGGATAAACAGTGAGTTTTGGAGCACACAATATAATTAAAACGATCACAAATAGCCTTAAAAGTATTAAGATATAACAGAATACTCAGCAAAGTACACAATAAAGTACACTAAAAGTACAGGCGATGGTGGGATCCCACATACCAGTAGGGCATACTCACTGGGGGAGCACGCCACTGTCTTCCAAGCCGAAGTATTCACTGTATTAAAATGCGGACAGAAAATCCTAAGCTGCGGACACCGGAATACAGCCATATCAATATGCTGGGACAGCAGAGCTGCCATTGAGGCTAACACGGCCCTAAAGGTAAGCTCCAAGCTTGTACTAGAGTGCATAAAAGTCATAGCTGCAGAGTCCAACTCGTTTGGGTACCTGGCTACGCAGGCCATGCAGGTAATGAGGAAGTCAGACTGGGATCCGCGAATGTGCCGATGGGGTCGGAACCCATAATTGGTATCGCCAAATGTGTAGCGGTCGCGTCAATGGAGGGTTTGCTGGACAAGTGGACCCACCGAAAATGGACTAAGTCCCCTGGTATGAGACAGACCAAAGCGCACATGGCTGGGCTCTCTGCCTGTCTCACCAAAAATCTACTACGCCTAAAAAGACGCGAATTTCGGCTAGTGACAGGTCTTTTAACCGGTCACTGGCACTTAAGAAGCTATCTCCATACCATCGGTATTGCGGACAACCCGGAATGCCGGTGGTGCGGTGAGGAGGATGAAACTGTTGTAGTCGGGGAGTGCACAGCACTTACGCGCGCCAGGTTCAAATACTTGGGTAATACTTTCAGTGCACCGAGTGACTAAGTCCTTCAGACCAGAGACCCTTATCGTTTTCTCTAAGGCCGTTGGGCTCTGGTAACCCCCCGGTGGGGCATGACGGGTCCATCAGGAGACCTATATGAACAACAGCCTTGGCAGCCCACTGTTTCGACAATTTTAATTTTAAGTACACAATAAAATATCAGACTAAATTATTAGAGAACTCATTCTCAAGCTAGTACTGTAGGCAGTAGATTGCTTTGTCAAGTAAGAAATTCTTGACAGTTTTGACAAATAGCTTTTCATTCATCAACCTTATATGTATGGGTGAAGCAATTTAAAATCTAATACAGTCCCCCTCAGTCAGTGCCCCTCCTGAATCAAGCCAGTCTGTGGCAGGCGAGTCTTATGTTCCCACCCCTGTCTTATGTATTGGTCGTGGAGAAGGTCAGTGTGATATTAAAATTTGGATAAATTTGATCTTAGATATAAATCAGGCAATGGAGTATATAGGAACTGAGAAAAGTTAGTACCGTCAGGTACCTAAAACTCTGGCGAGAACAACTGCGATACCTAAGGCCACTTATCACATATACATCTTCTTTGTAGTTTGAAGATTTTAGATGCATGGCAGAAATAGCTTCAGTGGCATAGGTCATGTTAGATGAAAAGTAGCGTGAGGTAGATAATTTTGGAAAGTTTACCGGATAATTGCTTAAAATGAGTATCCCATGTATGACCAGGATCCAAAAAGACCCCAAGAAATTTAACGTGTGAGTTGAGTCACTGATCCCTCCTGTCTAAGGCTTAAGTTCATATTTTAAGTCTTGCACACATTGAGGCTGAGTTTGTTAGCGAAGAACCAGTCTGTTATTCCATTTTGTGCTCTCACCAACATAACAGTCAAGTGATTAATGAAAAGAGTATGGGTTATCCATAAAGTTGCTTAGGTCATTGATGTATATTAGGAAGAGCAGTGCTCCCAAGACCGAGCCCTGAGGGACACCAGGTTGCACATCTTCAATGCTGGAGCACTGGCCATTATGAGAAACATACTGAGTTCAGCCAGATAGGTAAGATTAATTCAGAGCAACATTTTTTATTGATTTGCAGGATCTCAGCTTTTTGATAAAAATATCTTGCGATCCACAATCCAAAGCTTTTGTGAGATCATAGAAGAATATATAGGAATGCAGCCTCCAGACATAAGAAACGTTTATTTTCTTCAAATAAGTGAGTTATTTGATATTTATTGATGGATTCGTAGATTTTATAAAGCAATACGGAAATGAGGTGGTAATTAGATAAATCATCAGCTGCTCCCTTATTTTTAAAGATAGGTATCATCTTGGCTTCAGTGCACTGGGCAAAATGCTCTGAACTATGTAGAGATTAATAAACTTTATGAGAGGATAAGTTATCACATTCTTCAGGGTTTTGACAATTTTTGTTGATATATCAAAAGAATCTTTACTGGTGCTGTTCTTAAGGTTGAAAATTTATTGTCGAACCACATCGAAATTAGTTTCATTTAAGGGAAAAGGGTCGGTTGCACAGTTTTTTTGGTAAAAACCATTAAAATGACTTATTGAACAAGATCGGGTAGTTTGCATTTAACGTCTTCAGCAATTTTTATAAGGAAGTGATTGAATTGATAATTCAGGCTAGATTTTTTTTGGAAAAATTCATGGGGTAGTATTTTGTCTTATAATATTCCAAATGGTTATCTATAGTTTATTGGTCTTGTTTATAAGATTATCATATGCATGCCTCTTCGCTTCCTGAATCTTAGTCTGATATTTAGACTTTTTTAAGTTGGGTCGGCTGAAACAGGGCTGGATACTGCTTGCTAAATAAGTGCAGGCAGCCTTGAGTGGATTTACTTAAGTTCATCGTTAAATCATTCCTGTGGTTATACGATCTGATTGTTAAAGGAAAAAATGACTCAACCCGACCGACTTATGTAGGCCAACCAATGGTAAAAGAAAGAAAGTTGCTTAGAGTTACTGTCCTTGTTTTGAATGCGAACATTAAAATCATCTGTTATGATTGTCTTAAGCAGCAGATCAGGTTGTCCAGGGCCTCAGCTAAAAGCTGGAAAAACACATCAAAATTTCCCAGGGGAGATCTAACAGTATAGAGATACAGTAACTGGGTTGCATTCTGCATCATACTAGTTATTTCACATGTGATCTGTTCAAAAAAACTGGTGCATGTCGAGGCTTCAAAAAGCACTGCCATTTTTGATGTATACTGCCACACCCTCATGACCATGTGTTCGGCAATAACCAAAAGCAGTATTAAAACCATATATCATAAAACTCAAAAGTTCAAGTTCGTTCAACCAATGCTAATTCACACAAAGATAATCAACATCATCCTTCCCAGGGACTATCTTAACTTTAGACATTTTATTACATAGATTTTGTATCTTAAAATTAGAGAAAAAATTTTTGTTAACAACCTTGGTCGCAAAGTCTTGTCTAAGGTCTTCCCTCTTGACATCACCGTCTCCGTTCCGGCGTTGATGGTTTCGAAAATGGTTTATCAGCTGACCATAGATTTACGTCCATAATCTTGTAGGTTAAATCCTTAATTCCATAAGGATTTAACCTACCTTGACTTGGTTATTATTTCTTAGCTTCCAAGTTATTCTTCTTGAGAAACTCGAGGATGTGTCCTACTTCTGTCTTTTTTGAGAGCCATGATGTAAAGAACCAGCCAACTTTTACAGCCTTTTAACAGCCTCTAAAATAAATGCCACTTTGTTAGACTTAAGAAAGTTCTTCAGTTTTCTTCAGAAAGTGAAAGCATCAAAATCACGTTTATGCTGAGCATGTAATAAAATGAAAAATTATACCTTTTAGAAAATATTTTCCAGCAGATGGGCGATGTATTTTTCAGGTGCTAGTTAATGTAGCCAGATTTAATGAAGCAGATATTCAAGGAATTAAAAAAATGTCGGCACAGGAAATTTACAGTTTCCTATGACGCATAATGCTGTTGAGGTCAAATCGTTTGGTATTACGAAACCTATAGACATATGATTCATTTGACTTCCTGGCCCGAAGGTAATTAGGATAGGATATTAAAAATGCATAATTTTTGTGTTTTAATTAATTATCGTTTTTTGAATCCTAAAATGTTGGCTGATAACAAATTGAAAAAAAAAATTATGGTCAATTTTATGTACATATATTTTGGTGTGTTTTATATACATAGATTCAAAAGTTTTGCATCACCCTAAATTTGCAAAAGTTCTTTTTTTAACGGCAAAAATAGATAAGAAATTAAGGTTTTGAGAGGGGTGGTACGGGGTGCATGAGTAATAGCTGTTGTTGGCTTCGCCCATATCCGTATCCGATGACTAAGCTGCATTAAACATATTCTTGTTTCGTCAGAAAAAAAACACCGAGTTCCACAATTGTAAAGCTAAAGCCATCTGCTCTTGTGCCTACTACTGTACTCTAGTCGACGAATTATGTGGTCAGTTTTTTGTGGTTGTTTTTTTTTGTTTATTTGGCACCTTTCTTCGCAGTTTATCTAGGCATCGGACTAATCCAAATGATGTAAAAATAACAAAATTTCTTCTTGACAAAGTATTTCGACGACTGGCAATACGTTTAAGAACAACGGGAAGTGTACATTCCCTTCATGTTCCAATTAGAACGCGTCCGGTAAGAAACCATGAAGATAATGTTAAAAACGTTCATTGAATCTGTACCGTATTTTAGCACGAGAGAAATGTCGCTTTATTCTAGTCACCCTTCGGTGTTCCGAATTTCAAAAGAATTCGAACTTCGTCCATATCCTTGCACCAAGCTCTATCAAAAAATTACTTTGACAAACGACTCGACTGTTGTTATTGGCTTGGAGAAATCATTAGCTTAGGTTTTCTACTTTTGATAATTTTAATTTACGTAACATGCATTATTGTTACTGGGACAATACTCACTGAATGCGGAAAGTAGATCTCCAAAACAGGCTGACGGTGGAATAATGGGAAATAGAATTATTGGGCTATTTATTATTAATGAATATTTAACTTATATTATCTTAACCTTTTACAAAATACCTTGCCATTACTGTTAGGTATTTCAATTGACCTAAGGATAAATATGTAATATCAACTATTGGGAAATAACCCAACAACACCGTTTTATGTCATCGAGATGTATTTATTTTTAATTGTTGTATGTTCATAATTTTAAAGACATCATCAATCCCTAGAAGGTTCCTACAGGTCAAAAAATTATCAATTTAAAGTGGTTACTTTTAAACGATTCAAACTTTTATAGACAACAAATAAAAGCCATAAATTATCATGAAACTGTTAGGTCTTAAGCCCTTTCTCATATCCCTTGTTGATAAAAGAGTAATTGAAAATAGAGAGACTTCACTTATTGAGCATCTTTATATCCATTAAGTAAAACAAGCTGGTAAAAAGGTCACACGGTCAAAGTTTAGTTACACAGTCGATCACAGTCGCTGTAGAAGTCAGGTTGGGTACTGACTTCTACAGCGTTCCAGATGTAGTGTGTAAGTCAAGTCGCGAGTCGTGGTCGCGATCGCAGTGAAAAGTTGCTCACGAGTTACCTCTATTCCCTTTACTCTTTAAACCCTAACATGGGTCTCTATCTCTCCAGACTCTTGATGGCCAAATACTGGCCCAAGAGTTGCAGTACTTAGTCGAGTTGAGTTACTGTCACAGTCAAGTTGAGGCACTGTCATCGAGAAGTAGTGTGTGAGTCGAGTCGCGACCGGAGCGAGAAGTCGCTCAAGTTTTCCCTATTATCCCTATTACCCCTAATACCCAAGACGGGTTTTTCTCTTTCTCTCTTCACACCTTTAGTGACCTAGGAAGGTCCGTAAGTACCCTTATACTCTAAACCCAGTTAAAACTACCTGTATCATTGTCTCTAGTTATGAGTTCGGTCGTCGTGTGTTGATACAATAGGTTAAAGTACTTAATCCATTGTGATTAGATTATAAGCACCTTTGTTAGTAGTTAGTAAGAAGTGAGTGAAGTTACCTGCTGAAGCAAAGTAAGTGTAAATAAGGTTAACTTAAGTATACAGAAAGACAGCAAAGACCAATCTATAGTTTACAACTGCTTTAATGAATAACTTTTCCATTTTCCCATCTTCGGATCTAATAAATGAGCATATTTTGATTGTGAAAGTTTGTTTCATTTATTAAGATAATTGGTTCAGCGCCATATAAGGTGTGGTCCTTCGATAAACATACAAAATAAATAAGTACAGTCCACTAGTACTCTTCAGTGGCACAATTAAACAATTGTGTCCCCCTCTATTTGGGAAAGAAGCCAGGCAGCAGTTCTCCCCCAAATATGGGGACGAATTGAGAACAACTGTATACAAAAATTCCATTTCTCAAGTGGAAATTGAATCAACTGCTACCGTTTGTAGGGAAAAATTGAGAACTGTATTTTACAAAATGGTGAATACTTGAATAAGATTTAAAAATTTTATTTTTTGTTATAGGTTTTGTTCTTGTTCTTTGGTTATAATCCGTTGACCTTTAAACATGCTTTAACTCTTTTAGGATTATGATGTTTTCATTAAATTATCTTTTTATTAAAATAACTTCAGAATTTTTATAAACGTAAATGTATTCATTCATACATTCCACTTGCTAACAAGCCTAAATTGAACAATTTTAATTACGTTATTGACCTTTTAATTACGCCCCCTAGAAATACACTGTACCATAAATCACTTTGGTGGACCATCTTTAATATATAATTTTTTTGGCGGTTGCTCCCGAGGAAATCGGATGCATGCTCACAGTTAATCGTAGATCTAATAATTTTATGTATTCTACCCCATGTATAAAGGTGAAAACCAAAGAAAATAAAGAGCAGCAAAATAAAGAAAGCTTGGTAAGATCTTCATTTTCTACAAAGGTATTGAGTTATAGTATTGGTTAAGATAGATTTATAGTCAACGTAACTTTTAAATGTTACATGATGAATAATATGACAAAATAGGGGAGGCCGAAAGAATTGGAATATAATAGAATATATATGATAAGTATGAAAACAATTTCATAGGGCCTTTTCAGGTAATAATAAGAACCAGCGATAAGAACATTGGAAGGTTATATCTAATGTCCTTAGCGACATGTTATTTGAACAAAACTTCAAAAATGTGAAAGTACCACATTGAGAAAAGGAAAAAATAAAATAATGGAATTTAAGAATTATATTGATTCCAATGAAGTATTAGATATGGAAATTATGGATATTTTAAAAATATGGGTTATTTTGCATATATGTGCCGGAATACAATGTTACTTGTAAAGGGATCGTGAGAAATGTTTATGGAGGGCTAACAGAGAACTATTAGAAGCAACGAAAACATTTACAGAGGTATTGAAGATAAAGAGGTTCAATAGAAGAACCGCAAATGCAAAAAATAAGGTAATATATGATGGTACCTATACGCCTATTCAGCTTCAAACAAAGAATTATCCCAAGAATTGAATTAATATATGGTTTAGAAATTATGGTAGATTCTTATGTTATGCCGGTAACGCAATGGTTGTCTGCTATAAGGATATACAAGTAGCAAAAATAGGCAGTTATATGTATGATGAAATAAAAATATACAGCAAAGCCAATACAGTACAGTAGTAAATTTACAGCAATGAAGAAAATAAAAACATCATTCCCGTATATAAGCATTGGATCCAATTGGAAAAGGATAAGAGGTGTCCGTTTCCCCAAAATGCGAGATGAGCCTACACAGGCAGCATGATCCAATATTTGGAGAATAAATCTACAGTTGAACCTGAATTTCTAGCAAAAGCTGTAATTCATGAGACTTCAAACGAGTCAGTGGCAATAAGCGTTAAGGATATACAAATAAAACAAAACTGGAAAAAGGATTCAACACAGCAGGTATAAACAGGCAAGAATCTAACTCGCCTGAAAGTGAACAACAGGGACAAGATACACTAGAATCCATTGAAATTGATGGCGAAGAAAGCTAAAAAGTTTTGCACAATAATTCAATGGAATATTAGGAGTATAAAATGAAATGTAGATAATTTTAAACTACTCATAAATCAATACAAACCAGACATAATAGCATTAAATTAAACTTGGCTTAAAGAAGATATAAATAAAAAGATATAATTCAGAGGATATGAAATGGTTAAAGCGGGTAAATATGATGGAAAGGAGGGTATAGCGTTTTTACTACAGGAAGGTATTACAAGCAACAGTGTGAAAATTAATGAGATGTTATCTTTAAATTTTTAAGTAAAGTATTTAAAAATAGAAATCTTAAAAATGTCTATTATTAATATATATGCTCCACCAAAGGAACAGTGGGATCAAAAGGTGTTGGAAAAAATAGTAAACAAAACTAATACCCCGAAAATATTGCTGGGGGATCAATGGATAGCACCCCACGTGGGAAAGTTCAAGGGAACACAAATTGTTGACATTTTAAATAAGGATGACTTAGTGATGTTAAATGACGGAAGTGACACAAGAATGACACCACCTGCCCAAAATAAATCGTTGCCAGATATAACCTTGGATATCAATTACATATGTATTTCAGAACTCATGACACGGGACCTAACACCTATTGTCGTAAATCTCGACATTGGGGACACCAACAGGACCATAGTAATTGCGTCAGCATATTTTGCTGGAGATGGGCCTATGACACCACCAGCAGAAGTGCAAGAGCTGATTCAATACTGTAGCAGATTGCGTCTACCACTCCTTCTAGGCTGCGACGCAAATGCTCACCATATCACATGGGGAAGCACAGATATTAACTTTAGAGGTGAGTGTCTGCTTGAATATCTAACGACAACCGATCTCGAGGTTCTGAATGTGGGAACTACACCAACATTCGTAACTAAATCAAGATCGGAAGTATTAGATATTACTTTAGTCAGCTCCAGTCTCAGAGACCACATCAAGGACTGGAGAGTATCAGCTGAACCATCACTGTCCGACCACAGGATTATCGAATTCAAGCTGGACAGCATTAAATACAATCGACCCGAAAGGAGGGTCCCAGGAAAAACAGACTGGGAATTATACAACACCAATCTGGAAAACAACTTAAATTATCTAAGCTTAAATGGGAAACCGCACCATCTAGACTTAGAGCAGGACTCACAAGCTGTCACACGTGCAATAAATGAGGCGTTCGACTCAAGTTGCCCAGTGACCAGTGAGAGACCCGTTAAAGACGCCCGTGGTGGAATATACACCTGTCAAAACTAAGGTCAAAAGTGCGTCATCTTTTCAATACAGCGAAAAGAGACGGTAACTGGCAGGTATATGCCGAAGTGCTTACTCTTTATAACAAAGAGATAAGAAAAACCAAAAGACAGCACTTCAGAACTTTCTGTGCGGAAATCGCTAACACTCCGACTGCGGCTAGACTGCACAAAGCAATGGCTAAGGGAGGCACATACCCAATAATGGCCCTCAAAAAGCCAGATGGCACCTACACGAAGGCAGAAGAGGAGCAAGCCATCCTATTACTTCAAACACACTTTCCAGGGTGCGAACCTATAGAAACGGTCCCAATAAAGTACACCAATCCTAAAAAAGAGGACTGGGAAGTTGCAAGGACCGTCTTTACGACAGAAAGGTTGAAATGGGCAATAAACACCTTTCAACCGTACAAGTCACCGGGAGTGGATGGAATTTTTCCTGCTCTCCTACAAAACGGACAAGAGAAAGTCCTTCCTCACCTGAGTAGAATAGCAAGGACGAGCTTAGCGTCGGGATACATTCCCAGTAGCTGGCGAAGGGCAAAAGTCACCTTCATACCGAACATAGGAAAAAAAGATGGGACTGACCCCAAATCTTTTAGACCTATCAGCCTTACGTCTTTCATTCTGAAAACAATAGAAAAAATTGTAGACAACCATATCAGGAATGACATTCTGGAGAGAGCACCTCTACATCAGTGTCAACATGCTTATAGAGCGGGCAGATCCACAGAAACCGCACTATATCAACTGACACAAATCATCCAGAAAAGCCTGAATGAGAAAGAAACAGCCATCTGCGCCTTTCTAGATATATCTGGGGCATTTGATAACACGTCACATGTAGCGGTAAAAAATGCCCTGGAAAAAAGAAATTTGAACAAAACCATAATCCGATGGATTTGTCAAATGCTTGCCACGCGTACGGCTGAGACTACTGTGGGCGAACAGACCACAGGCATCAAAACTACTCGTGGCACGCCTCAAGGAGGGGTAACTTCACCCTTACTATGGAGTCTAGTAGTCGATGAACTACTTGAGATATTGACAAATCTCGGTTTCACCTGCATAGGATATGCTGATGATATCGTTATTATAGTCAAAGGCAGGTATAAGGGCACTTTATACGACCTCATACAAAGAAGCCTAAGCATCACGGAAGAATGGTGCACATCAGTGGGGCTGAGCATAAATTCAGCGAAAACTACTATCGTACCATTCACTCGTAAAAGGAAAATGCAACCCACCAGGGACATCCACCTGGGCGGACAAGTTGTACATACATCGGATAAAGTAAAATATCTAGGAGTGACACTGGATAGTAAGCTTAGTTGGAACAAGCATCTAGAATTCACAGTAAACAAGGCCACTAAAGCCATTATGATCTGTAGGAACCTAGCGGATAAAAACTGGGGATGCTCCCCAAAAATACTGCGATGGATGTACACCATGATGGTTAAACCCATAATCACATATGGGGCAGTGGTGTGGCATGACACTACAAAGTTAAGTACAGTAAGGCGTAAACTTGACAAGGTTCAAAGACTTGCATGCGTATGCATTACAGGAGCTATGAAAACATGCCCCACAGCAGCACTGGAGGTCATAGTTGACCTGGCACCTCTTCACCTGGCAGTAAAGGGAGCTGCTAAAAGGGCCATGTTCAGATTAGCAAGGGATAGAACGAACAGTAGGGATATTGATCAGAGAGCCTGGGTATCTCAAACAAGATCCATTCCCCTGTTCGATCTTCCCAAGGACGATATAACTCGGGAATATCACTTGTTAGGAATTTCAGTACAAAAATTGACAGCAAAAGTGACTGGGAAAATTGATCTGTCGCCCGCTCACTTAAACAGAATACTATCAAATGGTACACAGATGGTTCTAAAACCGAAAAAGGAACAGGAGCTGGAGTATTTGGGCCTGGCACCAGAATTAATTAATTAACCAGCCAATATTCTGGCAAAAAAGGGATCTGGTTCTCAATTTGTAGGACCGGAACCTTTCTGCGGCATAGGAATACATAGAATACTTACCTATATGAGCTTACAAAAATGGAGGATCAACTCAGAGAAAGCCTCTGGGATGATCATCCAGGGTTGAGACACTCCAAGATGTTCCTTGGAACCCTCGACCCAAAAAAATCTAAAGCTCTAGTAAGTTTAACTAAAACTAAACTACGGATTGTAACAGGATTCCTAACAGGGCACTGTCACCTTCGAGAACACCGCAGGAAACTAAAACTAGAACAGACAGGTGAATGCAGATTCTGTGGGGAAGAGGAAGAGACCCCAGAACACCTAGTAACTACATGCGAAACAGTTGCCGAAAGTCGTGCCATGCACCTCGGTAATTATGAAATTCCAGAAGGAAATATCTCATTACTGGAACCGTCACAACTACTAGCCTTTATTAAAGCCATAGGATTGTACGAAGTAATTTGACTTGAGAATAACATCAAGCAGTAATTAGAAAGGGGCACACAATAGATCTTTTAGGTCGCAGTAAAACTTCACCCTTATTTTAATCTAATCTAATCTAATCTAATAACCTTGGCTTCGCCATGCATCGCAACACAGATAGAGTGAATAAAAAGTGAAGATCGTGGTAACAGTGACCATTATCCTATTGTGACCAGAAATAAATTTGGGAAACCCTAAAATGGAAAAGTAATGAGAAAAGAGAGAAGAATCATAAATAAGGCGAACTGGGAGCAATGTGGAGCTAAAATATTAATAAAAATAAATATTTGAAATCACATGATAACTGATGAGGAGCTAGACGAAATTATGCAGGATTCATCTAGGAAAATTATACCTTTTAGAAAATCAAAAAGAAAAATTAGGGCACGGTGGGACATTGAATGCGATGAGATAATTAAAAAAAGGAAACGAAACAGCAATAAAGAACTTAAATCAAAGCTATACTAATGAAACGATCTTCAAGCAAAGAGGGTAATAGCAAAACCGAAATTAGAATTGAATAGAAAGAAGAGCGACGGTTTTAGAAAATTACATTTCAGTTAAAAAAATATTGAAAGCAATCACAACTTCTTCTAAAAACCATACAAGAAAAAAGTATTGGACTCCCAGGAAAAAACGCGGCAATAAAAATAAAAAACTAAAATATTCGATAAATTGGGGACCATAGACATTGATCCCAGTTTGACATCTGGAAAAAAATTAGTGGAATTTTACAATGAAGGAAGAATCCCAGAGAAGTGGAGAAATCTAATATATGCATTTAAAAGAAGGATAGAAATAGAGCGAATCCACAAAATTACCAACTTCTAGCACTGAAAATCATGCATAGTTAAAATATTGGAAATTGTAATGTACGTGAACATAAAGAGCTTTTACCGAAAAATAAAATAGGCTTTAGAAAATCTAAGAGGTGTAATGACCTACTAGTAGTATTGACTACAACTATACAAAAAAAATTCAAAAAACGAATCATACTATTGGGATATTTATAGAAATTACGGGGGCATATGATAATGTGAATATGATTAAATTATATAGAGAAATAGAGGATATTAAGGGAGTAAATAAAAAGATGAATAACATAATCCATCAAATAGTAAACAAGAGAAACGTATATATAATGAACCAGGAAGGAACTATGGGGAGACCTAAATGTTCGACTAGAGGCTGACCTCAATCACCACTGATACGTTGTTGTTTAATATTTATACCCAAAAAAATTACAGGCCGAATTATATTGCTGCAGTACCTTGATGATTTGGCAATAATAGCAGAAGGGAATGACATGGCTGGCCATGAGTATTCTGGAATAATGAAAAGTTTGAATGAAAACGTATGTCCAACAAAGGAAGGAAGGGGATAAATGTAATGAAGACAATCACAAGACTCTGGTGGAGTGCCAAGACAATGATGAATATGATCACACCTGGATTATGGTAGCATGTTTTTAAGCACAAATATAAAAAGGAACTTTTTGAATTTAGATCGGGTCCAATTCTTCAGCAATTGAAGCAACCCTTTGTAAATAAGAGTTAACATTTTCTTTAGTCATGTAAATGTCGGCTAAGCTAAACAATGTATTAAAGACAATAAGTAAAGTGTAAGATATGACTTGTAGAATAGTACTACAAGTCCAAAATTGATTTTTTTTATCTATTTGTATAACTGACTTATAGGGCTAAAGCACGACGAACACGAAATAGCAATTTGTTATGACTAAGGTTAGTTGTCCAAGAAAAGGAATGAGTGTTGTGAGTTCTACGGGAGTATAACTGCTAATAGAATACTCATTTTTCCTTGCCAAACAAACATTTTATTTTTACCACCAAAAGGCGAAAGAACTTTTGAGTAACTGATTTGTGTCCAACATTCAAACAGACAAAGAAAGATTTGATTGAAAGATGATATTTCAAGATATCTAATTATAGCGAACAGATATTAGGGAGGTGGCGGACCGGAGGAAAAATTGTTAAATCTCATCTTATAACATTAATATTATACACGCCCGGCAAACGAAGATTTTGGATGCGGAAATCAATATATGTCTAAGTCACAGCTTAAAAAGAAAACGATAGAGGTTTCCGTTCTTCTTCTTCCTCTCTACTAACTATAATCCGATCTCCAGCCCAAATTCAAAGCAGATGTACGATGTATTGTATTTCCGTTCTCAGCGGCAAGCGAAACTGAGAAGCATTGTTGTTCTCTCTTTAACGCGGGTAATGAGGTTCATGCATAGACAATTCGGTAGCCAAGAAAAAAAATGCCGGGCATGTATAATAATATCTATACCTAAAGTTTAGTGCAGACCTAAAAACAAACTTAATATATTTTATTTTTATTAAAAGAAAACGAACAATTAAAGGAACATTATCAAATTTTCACGTTTTAGAAAACTATAAAATTTACGAGTTTGTATGGCCAAACATCAGTATTATTGTCCTTGACCTATGCGATTAAAAGATTTGAACTGTATTATATGACTTATAAGATATGAGAACTACATTTTATATGTGTATGTAGTATTTAAAAGTTTTGGGTTTTTACACTTAAATTTATTATTGACATTGAGATAAAAAACATGAGTTTAAGCTAGTCTTATGTGCTATTAAACCAGGAAAAATTTTAAAGTGCAGGTCGCAGATCGAATAGTAGTTAATCCTTGGTGAGCTACTAAAGAAGTAACTGTCGTAAAAAAAAATCTAAAAAGTAATAAGTTTCTTCGTTATGAAAATAAAAGACGAAAATTCGACACAATTCAAACAAGATTATCCTGATAAGCAAAAGGCAGGTATAAATTATTTATCGGAGATATTGCTGATGTTCATACATTTCCTGCCGCAAGCAAGTTATGAACTTGCAGAATATGCAGGGTGTTCCGAAACTTTTGTGCCAAAATGTAACGATGGGTAGATCTCGCCAAAAGAAACGCTTTTTACTCATTAACCCATAGGCGCATGCGCCTTATTTCGGTACTACAAGAAGGTATTACAGGAAAAAAGTTTAACATATATATTATTTGGTTATAATATCGATATTGAGTGTCCAGCTCTAACGATTTTGATGTTCGAGACCAATCACCGCGCGCCGGTCACTCGCATTGCGTAGGTTACTCATTTATTATTGCGTCGTGGCAATGTGTGAAACCTAACTTAATTGATCAATAAATAAAAATATCAATAATAAATTGTAGTGTGACCGTTTAATAGTTTAAAATGGAGAATTTTACATTCGCTGAATTTGCAGACCTACACCTGGCTTGTGGCGTTGCTGATGGTAATGGAAGACGCGCGTTGCGGAGTTACCAAGAATACTTTCCACAGCGGCGCTTACCAAGTCGGGGACGTTTGCATTCGAGATTGCGAGAGATCGGACCATAACGGTTAAGATTTGTTAATAAATTGTTATTCATCCGGATTGTTTATAGCAACCAAACATTTAATTTGCAGAAGCCTCATAATTTGAGGGGGAGACCACGTTCAGTGCGTGTACCAGGCATAGAAGAGGAAATTTTAGCGCAAATTGACGAATCGTTGTTCAATAAACCATGTTCGGGTGTAGGAGGTTTTAAACGGACAACTACATCCATTTAATTTTCAAAAGGTGCACGCACTTTTGCCTGAGGATTATCCCCAACGGATAGAATTTGCACAATGGTTTTTACAGCAAATAAGGCGCGATGCCGAATTTTCGTCTTTAGTGATGTTTCCGGATGAAACCGTCTTTACCCGCGAAAGGATTTTTAACAGCCGTAACTCTCACGTTTGGGCTGAAGAGAACCCCCACGCTATGCATCTGCGTAGTTTTTAACAAAAATTTATGGTGAATGTTTGGGCAGGACTTACATAATCCTCTGGTTTGACCGTATCTCTTGTCATTACGACTTAATGGAGAAATTTACTTGACATTTCTGCAATAAACGCTTTCTGAATGTTAGAAAATGTTCTCCTGAATGTCAGAGGTGCACATCTGGTACCAACACGACGGAGCCTCAGCACATTACCCGTTAGCCGTAAGGGAACATCTGAACCAGGGATATCAGGGACGTGATCGGCAAGGGGGCGCACCAAATGTATGGCTTCTACGTTCACCAGACGTGATCCCATACGACTTATTTTTATCGGGTGATTTGAAAGCGCTTGTGTACGACACTCCGGTTTAAACAGAGGAAAAGTTAGTAGAAAGAATTGTTGCGGCTGCTGCTGAAATTCAAGAAATTCCGGAAGTTTATCAACGTGTGTAGGAGGAAATGGTCCAACGCTGTCACGCTTGCATTGAATTGGTGGTCAGAATTTTGAACATCTTTTAAATTAAAACATGTTTTTTTAATAAACTCTCCCACTATCCACACTGGTTAGATACCACTGCGCGGACCTTAATGCGCTATTATCACTAAACCCATGCGCATGCTCCTATGGGTTAATACATAAAAAACGTGTGTTTTGGCGACATCTACCCACGCTTACATTTTGACACAATAGTTTCGAAACACCCTGTAGATATAAGTAACTGTAAGAATATTCTTCTGAATGAACAGTGGTTTACATAATTGCCTAGGTATTGTGTTGCAAATATACCAGAGCACGCGTTTTTGTGAGAAAAAGATTAACTGCTAGTATTTTTGTTTTACTGGGTTTCAAAGATAGGAATTTAAATAAAACCCAGTTTTTGTTCACTGCGTTAATTTTCTTCAAAATTTGTTGACATAGGGTAGTACATAAATTGGCTGGTTAGACCATGCCAACAAGAGTCGTTCAGTAAGCAAAAAAGGAAGCCGTGAAAAGTAGTACCGAATATCCACATTAGTTAGATCATTGACATAATATAGCAAAATAAGTAATGGGCCCAAGACAGATCTATGAGGACATCCATTAAGGCTAACCGCATATTGAATATAGAAGAGGCGCACAACCAAGATATAGCAAAGGAAAACTATTCCCATGTTCTGTCTCCGCGACGAGCGCATATTGAACATTGAACAGGATCTCTCTTGAATTTAGTAGCTATTTGTGCTTTTTAGCTGTATTTTCAACTATTTTCCCAAGAATCAGAATAATTAATGTATGGTAGATTTAAAATCATAACAGAAATGAACTGCTTTCCTCCAATTTCTCTTATCCCATTAGTCACCATTTTGTTGATTTTGTATCTCTGACACCCAACAAAACGACCCATAATGGCCAAGAAGCCACTAGAAATTATGAAATTTGTTAGTTTTTTTCTTAATATTTTCACAGTGTATTTGAGACAAATGTAAGGCCGACTTCATTCTCTAATTGTTTTATCATGTCAAATATTTTAAAAATAATCAAAACAATCATAATATAGGCTTTATCCCAACTACAATAGAAGTAAAGGTCTTAGCCCTGAGGGTTTTAAAGTCACTTTGATAAAATTTTTCAACTGCTAATTTTTCAACTGCAATCAACTTTTCTTTGATATTAAACTTCAAGTCGATCATAATCAACTTGGCTTTTTCAAAAGCAGCTCGATTCTTACCAATATGATGCCGTGTATTCAAAATAGTAACTATGGAGGGAGGACTGTAGGTGTGTACCGTGTAAACTGGTTTTTCTCAAGCGTTTCATAAAGTTCATCTGACTTTGCTTACTAAACTTGAGGAATTTGGTATGCAAGCAAAAGCCTAAGGAGTGCTCTATATTCCTTATGCTTTTGCTTGCATAAAAACTATCTTAAGGACAGAACTCGTATTTTTCGTAATTTATTAACCGAGATAAATGCCATAGTATGATCTTTTCCTAAAAAATTTGTAAGGCATCTTTATATCACTCCTAAACTTTAAACTGCAATGAGTGGATACTAGCGTTTTTACCCGTGCATAAGGTGTGAATTAAAACACTCGATGCACAAAACTAATCAACTGATTTATTTTCACACTTAAACTACTAAACACGAGCACTTAAGACTTCTAGAAATATTTATTGACTACTATTTATGTCCGATTTAAATATCGTGCCAATATTCCGATATCAACTGGTTTCTTGGCAGCGCGGGCTTTTATATACTCGGCAGACCATGTTCCAGAAGATTGCGTTATCGCGATGATTCCTGAATTAGGGAGGAAAGCTCATTTTGTCTCATTTCGCGACATTATGAAGATGGTGGATGTCGATTTCGACAGAAGGTTCCCCTTTTGCAACTAGACCTCTAGTAGAAATAACAATTAAAGCTTGTCTCCAACGACATGAACGACATTGAGGAGTACAACAGCACGTCTGTAGACGTTAAGATCACTTCTAAGATGCAGCGAATCAATTGCTAGGCTTATTCATAATTCATAGGTCTTCGGCAAGCAACTCCTCATTTAAAGAACACAAAGCGTCCGAAACATCCATATAGGTTGGTTTAATGCCTCTTTGGTAACTAGATAGGATATTTTTCTACTAGTCTCTTCATCAATTTTCTTAGGTGCTTGCCTGACTCTCGGGGTAGAACGACGCAGCTCTTGAATTTTTCCGAATTTTTTGGGGAAAACATTAGAATAATGGGTAGTGAATGTAAAATGTCAAATCTGATTAAATTTGCTGCAGCTCAGCGTTTTCTTAGTTTCCATAATAAGGAGCTACTTGAAGTGAATGACTCGAGCTTTACCACTCGGCGGCTTTTATATTCTGTAAAGAACATCGTTGATGGCTTCCAGCACTTTGGATGGCCCAACCCAGGATGTTCAAAGCGTGTTCGGTGACAGACCGTTCCGGCTCTTAGTTATAGACCTAAACCAAGTCACCGTTCCTATACCTCTGGTCTTTGGCGTTGACATCGTACACCAAAGACCAGACGCATCCTTTATCCGATCGCTGGCATCTTAAATGGAAATGTGAACTTGACTATGAATGATATCCATTCCTTCTACGCAGCTCACTGAGTTATTCTCCTTCCACCTCCTCCCCCCCGGCAACATCGGTTCCTGACGCACAAACAAACTTGAAATCACATGAGAGACGAAGTTCTCTTTCCATCACCAGGAACAAATGAAAAAACCTATCTCAGTCTCTTTGGTGGTTAAAAACTACTTTAGCCAAATACTGATTAATGGAGGTATTTATCTGTTCCACCATCCCATCTGACTATGGGTGTAATGCAGCAGTTCTCGTTTTCTTGATTCTAGGCGCCTTAGAGATGTTCTAGACCAAGCTGGATTTACGCACGCACAGCGCACCAGTCCTTTACGTCTGCCTTAGTATTGACTCACTAAAATTTTTTCCCTTACTTTTCCCAGGGTCTTTGTTTGTTATTGCTGACACACCGGCATGAATCTCCTCAAGCAACTCCGAAACTCGACATGTAGGCTCAACGATTTTCCTTCTTTCCTGTTTGCCGTTGTGGTAAACTATTTTCCGTCGCAAGAGTCCATCTTCCAAAATTAGGAAATTCCATTGTGCCCAATATGATTTGATATTGGACAACTTCTTTCCAAGTTGGCTTTTCTTAGTTTGTTATAAGATCCTCATTTTGTCAAGTATTATTGACGATCGTGGTTCTTTACAACTGAGCATGTTTTTACTCTGCCCGCTGACAATGTTTGCAGTCCGATGGGCAGAGTCTTCTTGATAGGGCATCTGAATTACCATAAATTCTCTCTGCTCGGTGTTTCATGGCAACTTCGAACTCCTGTAGCCTCTCTATTCATCTTACCACTTGACCCTTCGAATTTTTAAGCTGAAGGAGCCATTTTCAAGCTGCATGGTCAGTTCGCAGCAGGGACTTCCTCCCATAGAGCTACTTGTAGAATTGCTCCATCGCTTTGACAACCGGTAGCAATTCTCCGCGACTGACACACTAGTTACACTCTGGCTTGCACAGCCAAAACAGATGACATTTCTGTGGGCTTAACTTTAGTCCAACCGCGTACTCAGGAACACTTCTTCTAGATTTTTCATATGGTATGGAAAAATCTCAAAAATATAGACAAAATATTCGATCTGGCCAGCGACCCTACCCCCCTCCCCCCCGAGTGTCCCGGAAAATGTGGCGAATCTCTCGAATACAGGTAGAACAAAAAATGGAACTTTTTTATAAAAAAAATTCCTATAGGCCCTCCCTACGAAGATACGGCCCCTTAAAGACGCTGCTGGAAATCGGTTTTTATTGAGCAATTTTTGAAGTACTTGGTATAATTTAATAAAAATTTTAATTTAATCCGCTTTGCCATGTTTCCAATACTCCAATCTTCGGTCCTGGCGGTTACGTCCTTTACTAACCTCCTTAATGATCTGCTTAACCGATTCCTTTAAGTTTTCCCCTCCTGAAATCACTTGTCTGACACAAGCCTGACGTTTGTTCGTGTTTTTGGCAGCTTCGAATTCAAGGGCCCGTGTTAATGTTTCTACTAGCTTTGGTGGATGTGCTAGTTATAAATCCTGCCTCATTTCACCATTTCGGAGCCCACCAGGAATGCTTCAACTGTCAAACGTTCCATGATCCTTTCTTGGACATCTGGATATGCTAGTCGTCCCAAACGTGCAATATCAGCTTCAAGGTACACTCCAAATTCTTGCAAAGACTACCCTGACTTTTGGCACCGATTTTTCAGCTACGTGTGTTATGTTGCAGGTGCAACTTGCCATAACCCATCTCCAAATGCCTCACCAGGTGGTCGTAGCTTCTTATTCTTCGGGGAACATTCTTTGTAGGATTGCGGCAGCATTTACTCTCAAGGCCAACGTAAGGGTAGTCGCCTTTTCTCTCGGTGACCAACCGTTTGCTTTTACAGTCGCTTTAAACTGACAATGATAAATTTCTATGATTAGTGTTATCATTGGCGGTTTAAGCCGCATTAGCCCAACAGATTCCGTATATCCGGCAAGTTAAGGTTGCTTCCAGGTTGCCAAAATTTTCTAGCAATTCTTTTTTTAAACCTTTTTTCATCTTTGCAGTATTTTCCAGCAATTAAGTTTTAGCAAAACTTTCTTGCAATATTGCATCTTTGCAATATTTTCCAGCAAATCATTTTTTAAACCTAGCAACAATTGACTGATATTATTGTCTGGGTCATCGCATTCCTCAAGAAAAGCCGGTCCCGCAAGTCCGCTTTATTTCCCGTCGCATCGCAGTCCCTTTCCCCCAGCTCTCTTTTCTTACCTTAAATCCAGCAGTAATAATATTAGCAAATAACCGCTTTGGAGTTTTCACACACTTTAATCTGATTTACTTTAGTTCTCTGTTATTAATACTAATGTCTAACTAACTAACTTACTAATTGACACCCCACACCAATGTAGCGTTTTTTACTTGTTCGTTAGGTGTGAATTAAAACACTCGATGCACAAAAATAGTTCACTGATTTATTTACACCCTAAACACGATCACTACGAGAAATATTTATTACTATTATCATTTATATCGATTTAAAAAAATCTTCTAAAACTGCTCGTCAAATGAACCGGTTTTTAGGTATTCCGTGCTTTTTTTCCTATAAACATGTGTTCTAAAATGCTCTCCCTCAGACTACAGTCCGCGCAAATTGATTCAAGAAAATTGATTATGAGGAACTGTGACTTCAATTATACGTCAAATTTCCTTAAAATTTGCAAGTTCCAGTTTTTTGGGTGCTCTTTTTACTTTCCGTCCCAAAAAATGGTGTAAATCCAATTTTAGGAGAGGATTAAGAAGGCTTACCCTTCTCATGGCTCCTATCTTATATTTATGATTATATTTGAAGACATTTAAAAATCTAGCAACACCATCCAGTTATCCATAAAAATATAAAAAATGTTGGTCTTTTGCATTTTTTTGATACACTTAATCGTTTTCGAGAAAATCGCTGGTAAATTAAACCCGAATAAACTATCAAATTAGAAAAAAAAAACGATGGTAACGAATGGTAACCATAACTGCTTAGATAAGCCCCCCTGAATCCTTCCCTTTACTTTACTGTTTACCCATTACATTACCCTGAATACTTCCCTTTAGTCACAATTACAAATAATCGATTTTCTTGAAGCAATCTGCGCTGGCTGTAGCTCTGTGGGAGAACATTTTAGAACACACATTTATGAAAAAAGAAGTCTTATTTTGACTCCAACAATATGCTCTTAAAATATTTGCATTGAATGTTGTAACACCCCGCAGAGTCTGCTAATTAATATTTCAATAGGTTCGTATACTGGTGTACTCGTATTCGTTCACCAACTTCTAGACCCATTATACCTTTTTACGTACTGAGTACCTATAATATGCACCGAGTACAATGCAGTGAACTCAAAGGGTTGTCATGCATAAAAAATACCACTTACTAGTTTAAATTATGAGTGAATTATAATATAAATAGTAAACCACTTTCTGATTAAATGTAACTAGATTATTAATTTGTATTATTTTTTATATTTACCAAAATAGAAAATTTTAATAAGGTAAACTATCGCAGCAGTAATAGCGTTCAGTCGCGTTAAATTAATAGTTCTATTTTATTACGCAAGAACAATGAACTGAAGACTTCCCACCCGTTGTTGACTTTTCGACCGATGAAGCCTGGACGTAAATTGAATACATTTAATATACGCTGTCGATCATGCTAATAGCAACTGTAAATACTAATGATGGAACATGTCTTCTGTCAACAGATAGAATAAATTTTCCAGTTCAGTGGTACCATTGACACGAGATTATTTGAAAAACAAAGAATTGTATGGCAAGACGTTAGGGCAGATCTGTTTTGAAGTTTCTTAGGGTTGACCACCATCAGTATACCTCCAGAATGCTAAACGTCATGTGTATGATTTATATCTAGTGTCCTGTTAAAACATTTAGGAGGATTCTGTAAAAATAGTAAAAACATTTCACCACAATAAAAATGTACACATTTGTTCTTTTAATTATAGGCTTAAAACGAAAAGAAAATTTAGATACAGAGAGCACGTAGTAAGTTAGTCAGCATTATACAACATAATTACTTCTCGGATACTTTCCCTTTGGAAAAAATGGTTTATCCTTTTTGCTATATATTGCCGTTTATTTTTCCAATTATGATTCTGATGCTAATCATAAATGAAGAAACAAAATTGCTTAATCATGTCCAGTACCAAGTAACAATTAGTTTTGTCACTTGTCGGTCTTTTCCAAAGTGAGATAAAATCGTTGATCTAAATTATTTTCCGGCCTTGATTTAAATTTTATACTTTCATGATCATTTTCTTTTAGCAATTAGATTAGTCGATCGGTAAATATTAGAAAACATATGTTTCAATCTATATGATAAAATAGATGAAGTAATGACATAATGAAATAATCTATAATGACTTTTCGCAATGTTTTTAAAGGCATAAGTTGTTGACATATTTTCCCGATTACTTTCTAATAATGAGTCACACTATTTAGTTGATTCGATTAACTGCGATGTTACAGTTTCTGAACTGTCCATGACTGATTTTAAATAATGTTTTCTTAATTCATTGGATTTTTATTCAAATATTCAAATTCAAAAATAATTCAACATTTTACTTATTTTGGTTCCTTCAAAGAATGACCTAAGAATAGCTGGAATTTCTTTATGTGAACCTAACATATTATTTAAGTTGTGTGCTGAGTAGCGAAGTACATTTTCCTGCATCTGGACGATTTGTTGTTATCTTACTGGGATTTATAGTTAGTCAAGTTTTTGCCTCCCATCAGTATGGCATTTAAAATGCAAAGTTCGATGTATAACCATTGATTGTTGCTCCAGACAGTACCAGCTTCTCACCAACAAAACTATGAGACATTGGCCATAGCCCTAGAGAGAAAATTTGGCAACCAACATCAAAGGAAGCTATATCAATCTCAAGTAAAATCTACACTTCAAAAAGCCGAGGAAACTTTACAAGAGTTTGAGATGGCCTACCCAATAGCCTCTGAGGAATTCCAAGATGAACTTGCTACCCAGTCTTCCGTAGATGGCATTAGAGAAGAAGAAATTCAACTAATGCTGCGAATTACGAAATTTGAAAACAGCAGTAAAGCGCTGGATAAGACCCTTGAAATTGAAGCAGAATATAATATTTCCAAACCAAAGATCAGAGCTGTTTTCATCAAAAAGATCACTATTGTAGAGCATCACGCTTATGATGCTCTACAATAGTGATGGTCTACAAAATCTGTTTATAGAGATATCAAGGTAATAAGGCAGGAATTAAAATAAAAAAGCAACAGGCTCCTTGTCGCCAAGGTATTCAGTGCAATGTAGACCCGATGTAGATGCACTAGACACATGAAACGTGACTGTCGAGTCCAGATGCGACCTCGTTAGCAATCCAGAGATCGCGGAACCTCTCGAACCAATCAAGAAAACTAAATAGTCGGCACTAAAAGCTTGTGAAGATAAAGGCGCCAGAATTATCTTCATCAAAAGCCTCGAAAAATCTGCCAAAAGCCTGACCATCCAAGGGGAAGTTAATGAAAGGGCGGTTATCATTACGGTTGACACGGGAGCAGGCTTAATAAGATCAATATAGCTCGTGAACTAAAGATTGAGCACTTATCTTGAAGATCGATGCTGCGCACGTTGACTGGAGACTCGGGGAACGTTAGTGAAGAGATGAAAGTCCATATCCAGCTGGGAAGTCTCACTTTAAGTCACACGGTATTGGTGGCTGATGTAGAAAATGAGTTTATTTTAGGAATGGATCTCATCAAGCATCACAGATTCTGATTTGACAACAAGCTAAATATTCTTATATTTGGTTCAGAAGAATTTATTTTGTCCAGGGCAAGTGAATGCGCAGTTGCTATAAGGGTTGGGGCAGCAGATTCTGTTCGAGTAGGTGATAATAGTGCGAAGATCATTTTTAGAAGATAGGAGAAACATTCTGGGAGCCGCATTGGATTGATCCAAGGAGAATACAATGCCTGTAAATACCTTGTGGCAAAGTCACAGGTCACATAATAAGGTGACATTCTCATAAGGATTTCTAACATACTCCTCAATAATCTTGGAAACATCTTTCTCCGGACGAATTGTTGAAAGTTAATCACCAAGCACAGCGAGATCTTTGAAGAGCCTAATGGTAAAATGGAGTAGTAAAGCATAAAATAAATAATGGAAATGCTCTATCAATTCGTCAGCTACCCAAAAGATTATCTGTTACCAAATACCAGGAGGCAGAGTCCCTTATAAAAATTCTTAAGGAGGGGATTATTGAGATATCAAACAGTCCATAGAATATATAATTCATCACCAAGAAAGAAGTTCCCAGTTTCTAGAATTGACAATGCGCTTTCGACTCTTGCCAGTTCATTTTCGACATTGGATCGAAAAAGTGGATATTGGCAAGTGGGCATGCAGGAAAAAGACAAGGAGAAAACTGCATTTTTTACTGGAAATTGCCTCTCTCATTTTAATATTACCCCATTTCGTCTGTGTAATGTTCCCGCTACGGTCAAGAGGTTAATGGAATTTATACTACGAGGACTTACATAAAAGACATGCCCTGCGAAGAAGTGCTCGCTCTTCCAACAGAAAGTGAATTTTCTTGGGCATGTGGTATTATCAGAAGGAATACAAACTGAACCGGGAAAAATTGAAAGCATAAAGGACTGGTCGCGACCTCTTGATAAACCTGAGTTACAAAGTTTTCTTGGTCTCTACACATATTACCGGAGGTTTGTCGAAGGATTTGCCATTAGGTAGCCCCTTGCATAGGTTGACAGAACATAAATTTAGTTTTCAATGAAGCACGATGTGGGATCTTGCTTTTTTTTTTTTTTTTTTTTTTTTATTCATTAAACGGGAAACCCCCATTACAAAAAAAAACAAATTATAAAATACAGTTATGTCAATAATTAATAATCCTTACTTAAACTATTAAGAGTTAAAGTACTTAACTAAAAAAAAAAGACTCTAAAGTAAATAAACAAAAAAAAAATCTTTGTATTAACTAATAGATTAGGAACATACATTCTCACTTGGTTTACCCATCAAACAACATATTAATTAAAAATATTAATTGAACAATACTAAGTATTCAAAATTTTCATTAAACTACCCTTAAAAGACCCATATGAATTGCCAAAAACATCTAGCCTCTCCTCCCGATCCAAAAAATCTAGAGATCTCACCAAAAAAGAGTTTTTACCATAATTGGTTCTATGGAACCCAATATGAAATAAATTATTTTGTCTAAGTGTTCTCTGAGGAATAGAAAATTTAACCTGGGAAAGTAAATCCGGACAGGATGTAATACCATTCAACAACTTATAGATAAAACAGATGTCAAACATTGTTCTTCTTTTATCCAAAGACAAAACTTTAACATAATTCAATATTTGGGAATAATCATGATTTGCAATAAGATTTAAATTAAACATGTAGTTATAATATCTTAAAAATTTGTTTTGCACACTCTCCAGTAATGACTTATAGACATTATACTGGGGAGTCCAGATAATTGAGCCATACTTAAGCTGTGATCGTACCAATCCCACATATACCGATTTGACAGCCTGCAATGATAACCCCTCACAATTTCTAAGCGTAAAATCCAACATTCTATTAGCTTTTACTACTATTTGGTCTATATGATTGAAGAAGTTTAATTTCGTGTCAAACAGTATTCCTAAATCCTTAGCAACATCCTTTAATTGAAGTTTCTGGCCGTTAATTGTGTAAAATGATGGTATCCTACTTTTTTTCCTATGAAATGAAATTTGGAAGCACTTATTAATATTCAAATCCAACAAATTATTTTGGCACCACAGAGAAAGGCTATCAAGATCTTTCTGTAAGAGGCCGATATCAAGTTCATTCATAATAACCAAGAAAAGTTTGAGGTCATCAGCAAACATTAAAAATTCACAATACTCCAAGACATCCCTAAGGTCATTAACAAACAAACTAAATAGTAAAGGAGAGCAGTGTCCACCTTGTGGCACTCCAGAACAAACTTCAATCAACCTAGATATAAAATTACCAAGTTTAATCACTTGCTTTCTATCACTAAGAAAGCTAAGCAACCATTTTAGCAATCTATCAGAAAAACCTATATTTCTCAATTTCTCAATTAATAACAAATGATTTACCTTGTCAAACGCCTTGGAGAAGTCTGTATATACAGCATCAATTTGATATCGCCTCTCCAAGGCATCTGACAACTTGTTGTGGTATATGAGTAAATTTGTAAGAGTGGACCGACCACCTCTAAAACCATGCTGTTCCTCAACAATAATTTCTCTACATTGCCAATTTAAATGGGCAAACATAAGGCTGTCAAAAATTTTGGGGATGGATGACACTATGGACACACTACGATCATTTCTGACATCATCCCTCGACCCTGATTTAAAAATAGGAGAAATATAACCTTCTTTCCATATGTCTGGAAATGTTCCAGAAATAAGAAATAAGTTAAAAAGTTTACATAGTGGCTGTGATAATGCATATCGACAGTTTTTTAAAAGAATATTGGGGATTCCATCTGGACCAATCATTAACTTATTAGGCAAAGCCCTTAGCTTATCAAACACCTCAACCAGACTTATGACAGTCAATATTAATTTGGCTAAAAGACTTTTCAGGTGGGGTTGTGTTTGCATTTGAATAGACTGCAGAAAAGTAAGTAGCGAATAAATCAACAATCTGCTGACCATCAGTTGCAACACTATTATCTAAAAACATTTCCCTTGGTACAATGTTAGATGCTCTTTTCTTATTAACGAACTTCCAAAAATTTTTCGGATTACTAGTCAAGTTCTCATTCAAAGTAGCAAGATAATTTCTGTAGCACTCTTGACTTAACCTTTTACACTGAGCTTTCAGAACGGTAAATTCATGATAATCTCTTTCATCATGGGATAGTTGGTATTTTTTATGCTTACTTTTTTTGAGAAATACCAATCTTCTTAATTCGGTAGAAAAATATGGAGGAAAGCTAGATGTCTTATATTTTTTTTGAGGCACAAAACATTGTATACCAAAATTTAAAATGCTATAGAATTCTGACACCATAATGTTAATATCGCTATCATTAAAAATAGTATCCCAATTTATAGAAAAAAGATAATCATTTAAACCCTGATAGTTCCCATTTTTAAAATCAAAATAAAATTCCTCAACTCTAAGTGAATCTAACATTACATTGTTGTCTACTCTAAAATTACAGGTATAAGAAATATGATGAATTGAGTCACAAAAAAGTGGATCTGGAGACTTAAAACATTTCATGGCGCTATCGTTGGTAAACAGAAGATCCAGGAACACATCCCTGCTATTTGGCATATCAATCATTTGGTACATATTAAAAAAACCATATATTTGTGCTAGAAACACGGCTGGTGAATTTGTTGGACAGTCTACTTGGACCCCATTATGAGCATTTGACCAATGTACCCCTGGCAAATTGAAGTCACCCATCATGTAAAACTTAGTGCTAGGATACATAGAACAGATTTCTTCAATTGTGATGCAGTGATCACTATAGATATCATCAGAGGACCCTGGGGGAATATATACACCGCCAACTACAAAACTTGATCCTGAACATTTACATAACAAAAACAGCTGTTCAAAGTGAGATTCTGTCTTTTTAATAATTGAAGCTTGTATGTGATTTTTTACCAGTATTAGCACTCCACCACCTCTACTCTTTGATGTAATCTGCACATATCTATCAGCACGAAATATACTGTAATTACAGCAACTAAGTTCTTCCGAAAAAATGTCCTCATTCAACCAACTCTCCGTAATAACAATAATATCATAACTTGAACAATCCAACATTAAGTTCAACTCAGCAATTTTGGTACGAAGCCCTCCCACATTCTGGTAATACATTTGTAATGGGGTATTGGCTAGTTTTTTCTCGTGTTACGTGTGTTATCTCTTAGGCTGTCTTTCCTTACAACCTTGGGACATCCATTAATGTACCTAATGATGTAACTATCATTTTCTTCGGCATTCCTCTCTTGCAGCTCAGTTTTTACCTTCCTAAACTGGTCTCTTTGCATCATCGTCTGATCTAGATTAATGCTGTACTTAGTCCCCGACATTTTTTTCTTAACTTTTAATACCTCTTTAACAAAAGCCTGGTCAGTACAGACCACTTTTAATGGCCTGCATGAGCCTGTCTTTTTAGTGCCAATCCTAAGAACTTTTTCAACTTTATCGAGTCCTCGATCTACCTTCATCAGCTTAAAGACATCTTGTAACGCTTTCTTGTCATATTCGATTCTATCAGTTAAATCGGTTCGATTAGACTCATTTGCACCATAAATGAATAAATTTCTAGATCTAGTTGATCTTTCCTGCATCTCGTTGAATAACTGCTCGGTAACCAACTCAGCAGATTCATGCTTACACTTCTGATTTTTTACTGATTCCAGCTCCCTTTTTATAACTTCAATTTCTTTCTTTAGCTCTCCCACTTGTCTGAAAAGGGCTGGGGCGCCTTTAAATGCTTCTCTGCATGGTTTACAGAAATACATCATAGTTCGTTTCTGAATGACAACAGCCCTCAGCTCTGATGCATTTAACCCAGTGCCCCTTCCGTGTTGTGCATAACTATGTGGCAGCTGTCACAAACTACTATTTTAGATCCGTCTGGTATGGATTCATTGCAAGTGTTGCATAAATTGACCATGTTTTCGCCTTCCTAACCACACTTTCACAAAACTCCAAAAATACTTATAGATCCTGTACACTAGTACTTGTGCTGAAGCAGGATACAAAATACTACTGATTACATACTTTTTTAGTTAAAGTTTGATTAAAAAACTCCCAAAAATAATGGGGCAAAATTTTTATAAACACAAGGTTCAGACATCAAAATCTGAAAAGGGGATAAAAGCTCTTTTATTTTCCAGTCCCATAATAGGTTACCCACAACAACAAGGAAAGTTTATTTTGGATACAGAAGCAAGCAATATTGATATTGGACCTGTGCTATCACAACTCCAGAATGGAGAGGTATCATCGAGTATTATAGCAAAGTGTTGTCAAAGCCAGAAAGAAATTATTGCCCCATGAGGAGAAAGCTTCTAGCTATTGTCAGAGCGGTAGATCATTTCCACAAATCTCTATATCGACAAGAGTTTCTGATTAGGATAGACCATGCAGCCCCAAATTGGCTGTTGCAGATAAAACAACCAGAAGGGCAAGTCGCAAGATGGCTAGAGAAGTTGCAGCAGTACAACTAGAACATTAAAGATCGGTCGGGTAAACTGCATAACAACGCAGACTGCATAACATTCAGAAGACCTTGCCAGGTACAATGTAAATAGTGTGCTAAAATAGAAGGACGAGAGGGCATATATAAGAAGCTTCAAATTTGAGGTTAGTGAAGGATGGAGTACCGCTGAGTTAATAAAAAACCAACGCGAAGACCAAGATATATCAGCAATTCTTCAGAAAAAGGAAAACGGCAGACCAAGACCGAGATGAAGTGACGTTTCGGATAGAGGATTGACATTTAAGGCACTATGGACGCAGTGGGACTCACTAGTCATCGAAGATGGGTTACTGATAACAGGGTGGGAGAGCCCCGATGGAAAAATTATTAAAAAACAGTTAGTCATCCCAAGGAAGAAAGTTAACCAGGTTCTGGAGGAGATGCATAGTGCAGTAAATGGAGCTCATTTGAGAGTAAATAAGACTCTAGATAAAACCGGTTCTACTTGGTTAACTTTTAACTATCGTGAAGATGTAAAATCATGCTGCCGAAAATATCCGACATGTGCAACTAGTCAAGGCTCTAGTACAAGATCCAGGGGTAGGATGAAGAAGTATAATGTAGAGCTGCCGTTTGAAAGAATCGCCATCGATATAGCCGGTCCATTTCCCGAGACCAACAAATAATAAGTACATCCTGGTCGCCATGGATTATTTGTCTTTGCTCTTCTCAACCAAGAAGCGGTGACGATAACTGAAGTTTTAGAGAACAATATCTTCAGCAGCTTTGGGGTCTCTCTAGAGCAGCATTCTGATCAAAGACAAAATTTAAAATCCAAGCTATTTCAGCAACTTTGTGAACTGTTTGAGATTTACAATACACGGACAAAAGCCTTAGATCAGCTATCCGATGGTATGATGGAGAGATTCAACAAGACAATGGAAGAACATTTTTTCCAAGGTGGTGGATAACCATCAAAAGTATTGGGAACTCTACTTGCCAATGTTTTTGCCGGCATACTGCTCTGCAGTTTATAATACGACGGGGTTCATAGCAGCTCAGGTTTTGTTAGGGAGAGAATTTAGTTTACCATGTGACTTGGTGTTTGGTACCTGTGTTTGGGAAACTGCACGATGTTTACGCATTGGTCAGAGAATGACTAAGGACTGCAACCGCCCGGATGAAGCCTCAAAAAAAAAGATAAATCACCAAAGCTGATGCCAGCCTGGAAAGGTCCATATGCGGAAGTAAAGAAGATTAATGATATCGTCTATAGAATCCAGCAAAGTCCTAAGACAAAGGTAAAGATAGTAGAAATAAAATTATGAAGATATAAAAATTGATAGAAATAGTAAGTATTTATAAGTGAAGTTGTCAATTAAAGTTTAGTGTTCAAATAAGCTTATTTATTGAACCCACGAGAAATCCGTAACATTAATAACAATGTCTTCTTGTTTTATTTCTATGTTCATATTTCTAATTTTTTCTTTATGCATTCAGAAAAACGTATCACATTATGGTCCCTTGGCGTAGATGTTATTATTGTCTCCAAAGTTGGAGGAACTACAATTATCGCACAAAATGGTTGCTATAAGCTCAACTGTCGGACTTCGTCAAACTAAAGAAAAAATAAAACGGCATAAAACAATAATCAGTTTGGAAATCAATAGTTTAAAAAATCATTAAATTCAAATAATGCATGATGACATAACTTTAACTACTTAAGTTTAAACTTTTAATGTTACAGAGAACACTTATCTTGAAACGCTTGAAGGTATGATTCAAAGCCCATTGGTTCCAAACTGATTTTGTAATCATTTCATAAGACATTTTGTTATTTTTTTAAAAATTTGCAGAGATGTTTTATGCCTCAGGCGGCATTTTTTGACGTACAAGAAAAAAAAATTACCAGTGGCGTCCGTAAGGGGTTTATCAAAAATATTTTTTAATAAAAAACAGTACACCACTACATTTTTCTAAATTAAATTTTATTTTTTAAATTTAATTTTGAGAAAATTTATATTCTTCAGTTTTTCATTTTTGCGTAAATTAATAAACCATTTTTGGAATGGTCAAATTGGTAATATTTACCCAACAATTATTAAAAATATCTTTCTATAGTTTATTAGTTTAAAGTTAATTAACTTTATCTCCTTGCAAAATCAATGCAATTTTTCAGCATTTTATACGATAACTGGGAGAAAAAACAAACCGCAAGTGATTTTTAAGTGTAAATTTCGAATAAATTAAAAATGTCTGGGCACTTATTTTATTTATTTATTTTTTTATTTAATAGATGGGATCAACCCCATTACAAAAAAAAATATTACAAAGATCAGTAGTTACACCTAACCATAACTTAAAATAGCTAAAATACAAATATGTTTTTACAGGCAAACCAACATAAAATCAACAGAAGAGTTTACACAATCTCTCTAATTTGATTCCTAAAATCCATGGTTGATAATATTTAATGTTCTTTCGATAGGGGAGTGAGTGGCATAGTTGGTACCGTGAAAAAGTCGGGGCATACAATCAGACCATTAAGAAGCTTAAATACAAAGGTTAAATCAACACGAATACGTCTTTCTCTCAATGTTGTCATAGCCAGCACTTCCCGTGCATCATCATAAACATGATCGTTCGGTATTTCCAAATTTAATTTAAATAGACAAAATCTCAAAAACTTATTCTGAATCCTTTCAAGGGCCAGACAGCTGTTCATGTAATAGGGGGACCATATCATTGAGCCATACTCCAATAAAGAAACCACCAAAGACATGTACACTCTCTTACAGGTCTCGACTGATAGCTCTCTACAGTTACGCATAACAAAACCCAGAACCCTGGAGGACCTAACCACTATATTATTTATGTGTATATTAAAATTTAAATGATCGTCAAAATAAATGCCAAGATCCTTGATTGTATCAGAATACTGAACAGGGCTTCCCTCTATATCCGACTACTATATCCGAACTACTATATCCGAAAGTAAGACGTTTTAGGACATACAGGGTGGTCCATTTAACTTGAGACATCGCAATATCTCGAAAACTAAACATATATCCAAAAAATGTTTCATGTAAAGTTTGAATAATGTTGAAGGCCATAAAATGACGTCTTTGGTTTGACCTTGAGTGGACGTCTTCAAGGTTAAATAAAGTACAAATTTTTTCGTTGACAATGGCATTAGAAACAGGAATAGCTTTGGTTCAGCAATTCTTCAATATTGTTGTAACAAGGCATTGTTGATCAATGATCAATGCAAGTTGTTATGATGCGAAAATTTTCTATAGTGAACAGATCTGACGTATTTATCCCAGGTATTTCAGGCGATTGTAAACAAATACTAATGAATAAAGTAAATGAGAGATATTTTGGTTCACAGCATTCGTGCAGTTATCAAGTATTTGACTATTTTGTTGAGTGACTATGGAATGCCTAACAATAAATGAAAAAGTTGAAATGGCCCTTATCTATGGTGAATCTGAACGGAATATTAATAGAGCCATTAAACTGTATACCATGCGATATCCTCAACGGCGACTTCCATCGCGAGCATCATTTTATCGTGTAGTGAACCACTTTATAGAAGATGGAAGTGTGAGAATGATAAATCGATCACGAAAGAGAAGCATTACTAGTCAAAATAATGAAATTGATCGTATATAGCTATCCGCCAACGACTCCCGAAAATATGAAGCTGCGAATTACGGAGGTTTGCGGGCAAATAACTCCACAGATGCTGCACTCTGTTCATCGATCGCTTAGAAAACGAGTCGAAAAATGTATAGAAGTGGAAGGTCAACACTTTGAACATTTATTGAAATAATTTTCTAACTTTTTTTGTTTCAATTTCTTTTATTTGAACCTTGTACGTTTTATTTTCAATTTTTCGATTCTGTTGATAATAAAATTCTATCATAAGATACTTTCACTCCTTTTGATAGATCATCAGATACTACCCACAAGGGCAAATGTCATTGTCAAGAAAAAAATTCGTAAAAGAATCAAGAATTAATATCTTGAAAAGGAGAGAACGCATGTAAAAAAGTGTCAGATGAAAGTTACTTATTTTTTAACGCTAAATCAGATACTATTAAAAAAATAGAGGTTTCTATGCAAAAAAGTGAAGTTGACCTTCATTTGACCTTGAAGACGTCCACTCAAGGTCAAACCAATGACGTCATTTTATGGCCCCCTGAAAACCATTCAAACTTTTTCTGGATACATGTTTAGTTTTTGAGATATTGCGATGCCTCAAGTTAAATGGACTACCCTGTATATTCATATAAATTTTTTCTTATTTTTTGTTAGAGAACTAACCTATAAAGTTTATTGAGAGTTCCTGGACACTCGATATATTACTAAGTAATACTATAATTATATAAAAAATTTAATTTTCAAAGGTACATCAGCTGAAACTGGATGATTACCAACGTCGCGTTCGGTATTGTGAGACATTCTGACACGCACTCAAGAGGATCCAAACTTTGTAAAAAAAATAATATGGACAGATGAAGCAAAGTTTTCTGGAGAAGGTATATTTAATAGAAGAAATTAACATTTTTGGACTAATCAAAATCCACATGCGGTTAAGGAAATGGGATTTCAAGAAAAATTCAAGTTTTAATGTTTTTTGTTCACTAAAAGACAAATAAATAGCTTTTTTCATTTACGACGGGTAATGAAACTCTCATAAATACCTTCAGATTTTGCGCTCAGTAGTAGAAGATTTTCTGGAAAATTTAACGCTTAAAGATTATCGTACTTGCTGGTTCCGATTGGATGGGGCACCCGCTTATTGCACTGAGGAGGTGACACGTGAGTTATTTGAGAAATTCGATGAGCGCTGGTTTAGGCATTTGGGACCATGGGATTGGCCTGCGAGATCACCTGATCTTAAACCACTTGATTTTTACTTTTGGGGTAATTTGAAGCAAATGGTATACAAGACACCGGTAAACAGTACACAGGATCTACGTCAACGACTTATCAATTGCATTGGTCAATAAGATCCTTCTGAAATAAAAGCAGCGACAACAAGATGCTGTACAAAGGATTTTGAAGTGTTTAGAAGTCAATGGCAATCATTTTGAAAATTTATTGTAAATTACTTATAATCTTAGGATAACTTATTAAATCATTCTTAAGTTATGAAACAATCTGTATAAAGTTATTTTGTGTTCGCACAAGTTTTCTTTTATTCATTTGTTGTTAATTACGGTAGATTTTGTTGAACTTTCGGCATGTTCTTGCTACAATTTTGTCACTTTGTCCATGAATAATAAATAGATTCATTAACTACATTCTAATAAAACAAATTTCTTTCCATTTCAATTACTTTTTAGGTAACAATTTTGAAGAAACACCCACGTGTATTACTATTATCGATCAGCTAAATGTAACTGTCCAACGTCAATAGTATAGCATTGTTTAGTCATGACCTTTCATGGCCGCGTAAGGCAAATATGTCAAAATATTCCGATTTTTACAGAAACTTGCTTTTATTTCAGAAACCGAACTACTTAAATATAGGAACATGATACCTTGTTAGAACCCTGTATAATGTAGAACAAATTTTTATAGTGAAGACCCATCAATCACCCTGTATGTCTTTGATTTTTAGTCCAGTGTAGGTAGTGTATGTATGTGCTCATCAGTAGCGGGAGACTAGACCATGATATCATCCATATACACCAAACACCTTTCGTTTAGAGTTCCCTTTAGAATATTGTCCATCACACGTTAAAATGTTTCAGATAATCGATATGGTTCAATAATGTCTGGTGAGCCTTGTGCTTGTGCATTACTTTTGCTCCTGCGCGTTAGGATTAGAGCTGTAAAATTCTTAACTTTTATTTGTTGTAGACATTTTTGTTTACAATAAACGAAAATTCAAAAATCAGGGAGGAGTTAGAAAATCGGACATTTTAAGGAGAAAAGAAAGTCGAAAAAAAAGTAAACAAAATTAAAACGTATGATTTAATGTTTCACTTACAGAAGAGCCGTTTTGAGAATTGCCTTGTTCTCTGCTTGTTGGATACCAAGAGCTTCACTAAGTGTTCCTTCCGTACCCTTGTTGCTGAGTGAGGACGCTGGTGGTGTGCCTTCGGGCGGTTTCTTAGGGTGCTACTTGGTTCTTCCTAATAGCTGATATCACACGCGAATTAGCAAATCCTTGTTTTCGGGGCGTTTAGCTAATCTGCTCCCACTGCATCAATGTTACGTCTTGAATATATAAAACCTCTTTTTAAAAATAATTTTTATTTCAAAATTACAAATTCAAACTGACATAGTAACATGCTTATTTAATACTGACTTGATGTTAAAATTACGGAGGCTTTTTATATAAAAATTGTAAACTTCAGACTAAAAAGTGTGGGAATGCAACGCTGGATATTCTTAGAAATGAATTTGTGGTAAACAAGGCGTAGGTTTATCTAAGTAATGTGGGAACTGATATTGAAGCAATACTAGCTATTTTTCGTATAACATGTATATTAGAGGTTGTGTCTTCAACAATTACGCATAGTGTGGTTTAGGGACGCAAACAATAAGATATCAAGCTGAGGTCGCGTCACCTGAGATGATAACTGAGAGCACAGAACACAAATGTAGAGAAATGCGTGTTGCCTAATGAACACACAGAAAAATCTGTTGGTAGCTTTATTGACGTTGTTGACAAAGACGGGGGCAACCATCTTGGGTGGCGCGTGGCGGGAAATTTAAGCCTGATCTATTGCCAGATATTTAAATTTGAAGTAATTTGCAGAATTACAAAAGTTGATGCGTTAACTGACGAGTGATGAGATATATTTAAATAGAATTTTATTTTATTTTAAAAAAACTTTTTAAAATAAAATAAAAAGAAAAAAAAGACTTTCGATTTTTTGTAAGTCACGCTCGGGTAAAGATGTCACAAGTCAGTGGGGTGGTCTCCAGTATGGAACATGAAACATAATAAAACAGATTAAGGCAGTATATTGTGTATACAATATATCCTAATCGGGTTAAAATTAATTATCTTAATAAGTATTTCGTCTTAATGATTCAAAATATGTAAGTCTTTATTATTAGTAAGTATTGATTATCACAGTAGTTGTGATCACAATTTTATTAAGGTTCTAAATAATACTTTAAAGGGTTTTATGTTAGTCTATAATTTTACTTTAAGCTAATAACATGACTTTAATTATGGGTCAGTAAATAAAATAGGACTGTAAAAAGCATAGCATTTACTATCAAAATGTCTCAGGTAATTTAGGTATTTTAAAAAATAAGATATTACATACTAAATCCTAATATATAATATCTTATTTTTTAAAACTTATCTTTAGTATCATTAGCTAAAAAGTTAAAAAAAACAAAATTATTCTGATTGTGTATCATGAGTATTAAATGAGGATATTGAAGATTTTTGTCTTTTTGAAGGCATTTTAGATTGTCAAAACTTTTTCTGTTTTCTAGAATGACCAACACTTAAAGATTGTGGTTTTGAAGTAAGCTTTTGATTTTATCCTTTAAATATTTATAAACCAACCAAAACTTTTTCTCTAAATTGACTAAATGACCACGGCTATCCATGTGCATAACTTAAGGTGGATTAAGTCGATTAGGGAAATCAGTTTTTGAGAAGGATGTCAATTTAGATGTTTCATCATTTTCTTTTAATTGAACAAATAGGTGTTTCTACTCCATGTGAATATCATTTCTACTCAAGAACCAGAAAAGTTTTTGGAGCAAACTCGATAATTGGTGACATTTTTAGTCGGACTTACATGACAGACAAGATTTTTATACGGATGATATTTTCGCAGTGAAGGTTCAAGAATTAAAACTGAATTGTAAAAAAAAAGTTAAATTGAGAACAGTGACATAGATATGTCCAAAATAGGATTAAATCTATAATTAGATCCTGGAAAATGATAATACATCCAAGATGCACCTAAACATCATTAGAAAACACTTAGCTATGTCATAATTGAAATTTACCTGTTTCCTGCTCTATGTAGTTGCACGATGATTTGATGTTGGCACGTTTATAAAATAATTTATGAACTCAAAAAAACTACAAAAAGCTATAAAATTACTTAAAAACTTTAAATTGGAAGAAAATCATGAGGCTTGGTTTGTTTTCCTCCCAAAGAGAACTTAAAAAAGACAATCTTCAAATACGACAGTTAAAATGTCATTAACGTCACTATTGTCATATTTGATGGATGTCAAAAATTAGACAATCAGAATCAATCGGCCATCTTGGATGGCAGACTATTCCGCCCCGCCACATTCAACCTTCATACCGATGACTGAGAGCCAACACACCTACCTCAGTGCTGCTATTTTCCCACCTAATGCGTAATCGTTCTCAATACAACCTGTATAGCAAACTGATCTTTGGCAGTAAAAATTACCATTTAATATTAAAAATGGTACACGTTTATTTTGGAAAAGAATTAAATTGCAAGGATTGCAACTCTTGCGTATAATAATTAAAAAAAAAAGGTATACTATAGACACATATAATGAGGATACTTTGCTTGATTGCTAAGGTAAAAGGCCTGTGGTTTTAGTGCAATAAGCTTAAATCTCGTACCATTATATATCAAAATCGAAATAAGTTGTATTTTACAACAATTGTCTTCCTATGAATCAGAGAAAGCTTCTCATTGGAAGACTTGATGAAATAATTGTTCTGATTAATAATGCTATGGCGACAACATTCTGTGATTTTGATTGAAAAACGACTTGAAAAATCAATCGCTCAAGGTCCATTATATCCATTAGCGTTTTTAATTCCATTAAAATGTCAAACATTCTGTATAATAAGGTTCAATAGATACCGCGTTGCTATTGCTAAAAGTATTTAATGTAACAGTTAGGAATCTATATATAATAATAGTGTGCTAATTATTGAAAATAAAACATAATGTATATGCCATACTACTTACTACTTTCAAAGCATCAGTAAATATTTGAAAAAAAGTATTTGAACACCGGGTTGACTTGGGTCATCATTTAGTAGTGCCACGCTTAATTTTCGCTACTTGCTTTAAAAGTGATTTTAGTTTAATTCATTTACTTTGTTCTGTTCGCTATTCTCTATGCTATTACCCACAATTACCTTATATTGTGTTGTCTCAACTACCATGGTATATTTGGGCTTGTTAGATTTATATACGCCAAACAGGTGAGTATGTGACAAATATTTGTTATTGGCAATATTAAAATATTAGTACGCTTATAAGTTAGCTATGATGTTCAAGAAGTTTTACCTCATAAACGTTATTTTAATTCTATATTAGAGGTATATATAATAGAGGCGAAATTTTGCAACGTCGCGTCGCGCGTGTACGAGTGCCTGCGACAGAGCACCGCCCCGGCCGGCCCGAGGACGGGATTAGAAAACATCTGACTTTCGTGGGAGCTGCGTCGTTTGGCGACAAAATGTCCCAAAATATTACGCGAAAATCCAGGCATTTTTAAAATATTTATTCTAATGCGGGTTTTACAGACATGGCAATGTGGAAAACCCGCATAGAATTGTAATCTTAAAATGTTTAATATGCTGTGTTTTGCGTAATGAAAATTAAAGCGTTATTCTAATAAAAAATAAAATATCAACTCTGATAAAAAATCAGAAATAAAACTCTAATAAACAAACTTAACAACATATTTTTTAAATAAAAGGCTCAAATAAACCGCCTTCTTTCGCTAAACAAAAACTTACCCTATTGTAAAAGCTATTTCGCACCTCCAAAAGCGTTTCAGGTAAAATGGAATTGGCATCTTCGACAATTTTATTTCGCAACTCCTCTAAATTTGTTGGCCTACTAAATTCATGCTGGTAAATGGTCTGCTTAAGGTAACCCCACAGATAAAAGTCGTTTGGAGACAAATCTGGAGATCTAGGAGGCCATTTAATATCGCCAGTCCCACTAATAAGGCGGTTAGGAAAAGTATTTGTCAAAAATTCTTTTACCCTAGCCGCGTTATGAGCAGGACAGCCATCTTGCTGAAAATAAATCGATCCCAGGTCTACATCAGGTAGGATTTGAATGGCAGGAAGAATTTGGTTTTGCAGCAACTAGGTACTTTTGGGCGTTTAAAGTGCCATCAATAAAAAATGGCCCTATAACATTGTCGCCCAAAATACCTGCCCAAACATTCAATTTCTGAGGATACTGGGTACGAAACTGAAAACTTCTATGCTCGTTTTCCTGAGACCAACAACGAACAATGGAAGGATTGTGTTTGCCATGTAATGGAAAAGATGATTCATCAGAAAACAAAATATTTTTTTTTAAATATTCGTTTTTATTTGCCTTTTCCATCATGGTTTCACAAAATTCTATTCTTCGCCACTGGTCTTCAGGAAATATTTCCTGAGTTTTTGAACACTTGAAACATTTGTACCAATATTTTTTCCAGATACGAGCAACAGTTTTATTGCTCATTCCCAGTTCCTCTCCAACACTTCTAGTGGACCGTGCCTAATCAAGTTCTAGGGTACTGCAAACCATTTCTTCCCGCCGTTCTATATCCTGGACCACTTCAACAGGTGGTTCTTGACGTTTTGTGTGGCATTTTTTACAATCTTGAAGACAAAAAGATGTCTCAAAATTTGTAACCACATTTAAAACCGTTTTTGCACAAGGAATCGGTCTATTCTCAAATGTCACTGAAAACAAATCTCTACATTGTACTGCCGAATTGCCTCCATAAAACCATTTAATTAGTTAAACTCTTTCGGAATGGGTATAAACAGCCATAGTGAAAAAAAACACAAAAATAACGCTCAAAAATTATTAATGCAACGTGCAGTAACACAGCAAAGTGAGGTCTGCTGACTCCCGGTTCAAAAAATAAACACGAAAAATTCAGCCTCTTGCAAGCCTCAACCAAGCGGTGTTGCCATTATTTTGGGTAATACGTAGCTCACGATAACACGATCTGTATAAGAGCACATATTGAAAGAATATTATAAGAAAAAAAATCTTGCTGGTAAGAAAATTAAAGTTTTATTTTAACTGTTCATGTGAAAATCGAAACCCCTCGATTTTATGAAAGAGTATGGTTACTTTTATTTCTGAAATAAAAAAATTCAATGCATCGGATTATAAAATATATATCATATAGTTTCAATGAATTTTAAGTATTACTCCATCTTTCGTCGTTTAATTTAAGCCTCGTATCTAACTATCTCAGCGACGCGACGTATCTAACTACACATCGACGTAACTATATACGTTTTTAAGTGTGGTTCGTTTTGAAATGAAAGCACCATATACAGAGTGTTACTTAAAGGTACGTCATAATTTAAAAGGGGTATTCCTGGACCGATTTTAAGTCAAAAAGTTCATTTAAACATGGGTCCTAAAATGATTAGTTTTTAAGATATGGGGTGTTAAAGTTTTATTTATTTTTTCGTTTTTAATAAATTTTTACTACCCACGAACTTAATAATTATACCTGGACTGCCAATTCAAGGGAAAGTAAATGACCACTACGAGGGCCGCCATTTTGCGTGATTGTGTCTTTTCGATGTTGTTGATGTTTCGTAATTTATAATACAGAGAAACAAGACAATTAAAATTTTTGAGAGGTTATGTTTACAAATACAAAATAGAAATTTACATTTAGTTAAGAATTTAAGATAGTTGCGTTAGATCTGTGATATTTCTTGTCTCCTACTTTAAGAATTTCGTTAAAATTTATGAAAGAAAGTAAACCTCACCTAAAATGAGACAAAGTTTCAATTAACTTGGGATAGATGCATGCACTTTATATTATTTGTTTTATTATTCTGATAATCTTGAATGTTATAAATCTAAACTTAAACTTCAATCTTAAAAATCCTAATACCATAAAAATGATGATCTTCATTTAAATTTTCTTGCATTTACTTAACAAATTCAGTTAAAAACACTTTTATTTTTTCTATTTTTACTATTACGACTTTTACTTTCCTTCTATGTGCCACATTAATAGGTACAACCATCTATAAAAATCAAAATATAGATGATTTTAGGAGGGTTTCTAATTAGCAAGGGTTTATATAGTAAAAATAAACAACTCTATATATTATTTTATCATAAACACAGACAGGCGATTCACAATAATTCGGTTTTGACAAACAGTAAACTAAATACGTTTAAATAAGGGTAGTGATACATTATCCACGTATTAAATAAGGAGGAAGGTAGATCGCCTGTTGCACACGATATACCCACGCGTCGTTTACAAATCGCCAAAAACTAGGCAATCTGCTATACTCACACGTCGAACGTCAGCGTTCAACTTCATTACCGTTATTTAATATATTTTTTGTTAGCAACACTAAAAATGGTCAGAGTGACCAATATCAAAAGGACACAACCACTATAAAAATGGCGGCCACGAGGCAGTGGTCATTTTTGGGTATCGTGGCCACATGCATTAGCAGTCCAGGTATTTTACTAAGTTCTTTTTAATATTTACTAAGTTCGTGATACTACCCAATCTACAAACATTAGCCTATTTTTATGACTAATGAGATTTATCCCAGCCAACGTCAATTACGGAAATGTCATTCAACATTATAGATCTTTTAAGTTAAGTATGCTTTGTTATTCTGTTTTCATCCGGTGTCCACGTTTTGCGAAGAAAGAAGTCTTTTTTTATTTTTATTGTTTTTTATAGTTTTATTATTATTATTATTATTGGTTTTTGAAGTAGATTTTCTTATAAAGGCTATCCCTTTCCCAGTGTGTATTTATTATAGTTTAATATATTTATAGTTCATTAGGCTCTGTTCACACAGTTACCACATTTCATAAATTTCATCAATTTAAAATGAAAATATTGCATAAGAGTTAACCGAAGACGATTTCGATAGGCGAGTTGAGTTTTGTGAAAAAATTGCTGAAGCGATTAATGATAATACTATTCATGTAAAGAATATCTGCTTCAGCGATGAATGCACATCTAAATGGATTTGTTAATAAGCATAACTGCAGATATTGGAGCAATGAAAATCCTCATGCATTTGTAGAAGGGCATACCCAGTACCCTCAAAAAGTTAATGTATGGGCAGGCATTTTAGGAAATAAAGTGATTGGGCCATTATTTATTAACAAAAATTTTAATGGAGACATTTATTTGGATATGTTGGAAAATACCGTCAATCCGCTTATCACTGAATCCATTGAAAACCAAATCGATGATGATGGAAACCCTATAGTTGATGAGGCTGAAATATATTTCCAGCAAGACGGCGCTCCTCCTCACTATGTTCTTCCCGTTTGGCAATGGCTAGACGACGAGTTTCCAGATAAATGGATAGGACGAAGGGAGCCTATAGAATGGCCTGCTAAATCTCCTGATATAACGCCGTTAGACTTTTTTCTATGGGGTTATTTGAAATCTATTGTGTTAACTCCCCAACCTAAAAGTTTGGATAAACCTCGTCAACGCATCGTCGACAGCTGCCATGATATCCCACAACAGATTTTTGAAAATGTCCGTCAGGAATTTGAACATCGCCTATATCATTGTTTGGCCAAAAACGGGCAACATTTTGTACACTTATTGAAATAAAAACTGATATTTTCAAGTTTTTGTTTTCTATCTGAACAAATTAAGATAAACAAAGATTTTTCTAATTTTCTCGAAAACGAATAGACCGATTTAAAAAAATCAAACGTCAAAATAAAAGACTTCGAAAGACCTTTTAAACAAGCAATAGCTTGTAGCGAGTAATAACTCGATACCTCTTGCTATTTAAAATTTTTAAGGGGATGACCCTGGGGGGCAATGGGTGAAAGGGGGTGAAGTAATTTTAGGTTAGAAAGTTGTCCCCCTTGACAAACCTTTTGACGTATTTCGGCGTTTTTTTTAAACAGTGGTTTTCGATAAATCCGTGGTGGGAAGTTTTCAAATGAACACCCTGTATATATTTTTTCAATGTACTAAAAAGAGACGAAAGTAATAGCAAGACCATACGGAAAACAGGTAAATAACACAATGGGCATTCGACACACTCCCGAAGCTTCCCCCGAAGCGACTCCGCGAGCGCCCGAACAGGGTGACCTCGACACATAACACACCGCTCGGAAATACTCGATTATGTTGAGACGAGGAGACGGGTGCATTCGACACAATCGTCATTCGAGATAATGGACATTCGACACAATACCCGCGAAATATTTTAAACGTTCGAGTATGATCGGTTGGGTCTTTTACACGTCAGCCAATTTTTATTCGAAATAGCTGTAGTGTTGTCATCTAACACAAAATAGGGTTAGGTATAGGTATATTATTTTGTTTACATTCGAGTCGTGCTTACAATAATTAGTTTATATTTATCGATAGTTTGCCAAAAGTTATTAATTTGTGACTTTTGAGTTCTTCAGTATATTTGAAGCTTTAAAATATAACTACAAAGGACCTGGGATGATACTTCCTGATACTGATTAAGAAACACTATAACTGACTTTGTGTAATTTACTACTTGGCCTCCTATCCTGTGATTCTTCTTCTTAGAACATTAAATACCTGCATTATACTTATTGCGAAGTGAAGAGGAATTTGACGCCGAAAAAACGTACTGTCACTTGGGAAAGTGCAAGTTTTTGATCTTGTGGAAGCATGCTTTTCATTAAAAATTGTGGCAAACAAAGTTCCATTTGACTTGCATGGTGTGGTGATATTTACTACTTTTGACTAATAAACTTAAAAACGTGCAATTTAGGATAATATGCTGGAGAAACTGGATGATTTTGATGAAGTCATATGCCTCCGAGGATTTTTGGATTATAAACTATAGTGTGTCAGCTTAAATATAACATACTGAATAACCAAAAGGACTGTAATAGACTATACAGTTGTTAATTTACTTATACACACACTTATTGCTATCAAGTAATTTGTGACTAACATTATTTCTGAATTGGTGTCGTAAAAAAGTGCAATGAGTTATTAGTTAATAATATTTATAAGTAGGAAAAGAAACAGGTTCTTAGAGAATATCATATATTACAGCCTTATTCAGATTGAGCCAAGTTTTCATTCATATTGTTGAGTTTTGTCAGGGCTGGAATGTATACAAATTACGGTAACAGTTTACTATCTTATCGACTACCCATTTTCAAGATTAAAAAAAAGACAGGTACATAGGATAGTGAATATCGTATTCATCATAATTTCATTGTCGGAGACCAAAAATTTCAATTTTTTCAATTTTATTATTTTTTTTAAATTGTTAAAAAAAAAAGTGACTATATTAAATAATTACCCCTGGCGTAACAGTTTACTATCCTATCGAACGCCGTTTTTTTGTACGAATTTAAAAAATTAAACAGTTACAAAAGTTAATGTATGTCGTATTTATTATAAATTCGTTGTCGGAGACTCAATCATTATTTTTCAATCATTTGAAAAAAGAAAATAAAAAATATTAAAATTTTACTCCTGTTCGTTTTTTTTTTGCGCAATCAGTTTTTCTTATGAAAAATGATTATTCACCCAACAGGTTCTTTTTGCACCCAGTGCCTTTTTATATAAAAAAAAATCACTACCAACCCAGCTCAGCCCCAACCAACCCAACCCAGCCCAATACAACCCAACCATACCTAACCCAATGCCATCCAACCCCACCCAACCCAAGAAGGCAAGCAAAAAAGCAAAGCTGAAGTTTTGGTTTCGGGGAATCACTCGATGGATATTACAGAAAGCGGGTTTTTAGGGTTGTCAAGAGCCAAGACTTAGAAGCATCGGTCTTAGTCTTTCATAGGAAACATACACTAAAAAGAATAATAAGACAGCTATTGAAATTAGTTTTGTTTTTTAATTACTTTTTTTTAACGATTTATCGAATGGTATCATTAGATCACTTTAAAAAATAGTATATTACCTGTAAAATAATAGCGCTGGCAACCCCGATAATTCAGTGTCTCGAAAAGTTTTTTCGGTACGTATTCTGGTAAGTGATTTCCGATTTGTTGTCTCTCTCGCCTCAACATAATCGAGTATTTCCGAGCGGTGTGTTATGTGTCGAGGTCACCCTGTTCGGGCGTTCGCGGAGTCGCTTCGGGGGAAGCTTCGGGAGTGTGTCGAATGTCCATTGTGTTATTTGCCTGTTTTCCGAGACGAGAGAGACAACAAATCGGAAATCACTTACCAGAATACGTACCGAAAAAACCTTTCGAGACACTGAATTATCGGGGTTGCCAGCGCTATTATTTTACAAGTAATATAATATTTTTTTAGGTGATCGAATAGAGTGATACCATTCGATAAATCGTTAAAAAAAATAATTAAAAAACAAAACTAATTTCAATAGCTGTCTTATTATTCTTTTTAGTATATGTTTCCTATTTATTGGTTGGGTTGAGTTGTATTGGGCTGGGTTGGGTTGGTTGGGGCTGAGCTGGGTTGGTAGTGATTTTTTTTTATATAAAAAGGCGCTGGGTGCAAAAAGGACCTGTTGGGTGAATAATCATTTTTCATAAGAAAAACTGATTGCGCAAAAAAAAAAACGAACAGGAGTAAAATTTTAATATTTTTTATTTTCTTTTTTCAAATGATTGAGTCTCCGACAACGAATTTATAATAAATACGACATACATTAACTTTTGTAACTGTTTAATTTTTTAAATTCGTACAAAAAAACGGCGTTCGATAGGATAGTAAACTGTTACGCCAGGAGTAATTATTTAATATAGTCACTTTTTTTTAAACCTTTTAAAAAAAAAATAAAATTGAAAAAATTGAAATTTTTGGTCTCCGACAATGAAATTATGATGAATACGATATTCACTATCCTTTGTACCTGTCTTTTTTTTTAATCTTGAAAATGGGTAGTCGATAAGATAGTAAACTGCTACCGTAATTTGTATACATTTCAGCCCTGAGAAAACTCAACAATATAAATGAAAACTTGGCTCAATCTAAATAAGGCTGTAATTTATGATATTCTCTAAGAACCTTCTTAAGAACTGTTTCTTTTCCTACTTATAAATATTATTAACTAATAACTCATTGCACTTTTTTACGATACCAATTCAGAAATAATGTTAGTCACAAATTACTTGATAGCAATAAGTGTGTGTATAAGTAAATTAAAAACTGTATAGTCTATTACAGTCCTTTTGGTTATTCAGTATGTTATATTTAAGCTGACACACTATAGTTTATAATCCAAATATCCTCGGAGGCATATGACTTCATCAAAATCATCCAGTTTCTCCAGCATATTATCCTAAATTGCACTTTTTCAAGTTTATTAGTCAAAAGTAGTAAATATAAACACTATCACCACACCTATGCAAGTCAAATGGAACTTTGTTTGCCACAATTTTACACAAAAAAACTTGCACTTTCCCAAGTGATGGTACGTTTTTTTGGCGTCAAATTCCTCTTCACTTCGCAATAAGTATAATGCAGGTATTTAATGTTATAAGAAGAAGAATAACATGATAGGAGGCCAAGTAGTAAATTACACAAAGTTAGTTATAGTGTTTCTTAATCAGTATCAGGAAGTATCATCCCAGGTCCTTTGTAGTTATATCTTAAAGCTTCAAATATACTGAAGAACTCACAACTCACAAATTAATAACTTTTGGCAAACTATCGATAAATATAAACTAATTATTGTAAGCACGACTCGAATGTAAACAAAATAATATACCTATACCTAACCCTATTTTGTGTTAGATGACAACACTACAGCTATTTCGAATAAAAATTGGCTGACGTGTAAAAGACCCAACCGATCATGCTCGAACGTTTAAAATATTTCGCGGGTATTGTGTCGAATGTCCATTATTCCGAAGGCTGCCGACGGCAACCCGAACTCTACCCGATCGGAATCAGTTGAGCAGGGTTTAGACATTTTTTCTATAATAAAAAGATATTTTCTTTCTATCGAGGTAGAGAGTTCGCTCGCAGGAGATCTATTATACGATGAAAATTACCAACATTTTTCTTCCCTGTTAAATTCGTATTTGTTCTATATTTAATAGTATGTAAATTCAAATAATATGTGATATATACTAATATGTCATTGTTAGATATTTTATATGCCTTACAAGTTCTAAGCAAACGGTCGTCATGAGCATACATACATAGTTAAATCTTTTAAACTCACCCATTTAACAAAACTTTTCTCAATTAGATCCGTGCCGAGCTAACAACTAATTAGTGTAACTGCTCTTTAAATCTCCATAATTAACAAATGACGACAATGTTAGGACCATTAAAAATACTTGTTCAATTTATTTTCAAAAAATGACACTTGTTTGAGGAAAGTAGGTAATTTATTTTTTATTGAATGAATTTCGCAACAACGGTTAATGAATAATAAACTCCTGGACAACATTATCGCACTACTGATTATTTTGTCAAGAAAATTTAAATAAAAATAAATATCAGTTAAAACAGTTATATCTGTTTTCTCATACAAAAGGCAGAACTAGACAAAAACTATGTTTATGCTTTATCATGGAACTTGTTGCTCGTGAGGAGTAGGAAAACATTCCGCAGGAAAGTTTTTTAAAATTTAATATGAGGAATGCCGCGAAGACTTTTAACGGTCATTGCAGCTAGAGGTGGCAATACACGATATTAACAATTCATTATTGTTTTTCTTGGGTCTATTGTTTTATTTTTGTATCAAAATTAAAGTTACTTAAATCTCATTCTGTTAAATAGAATATAATTTTTTTTGTTAATAAATAATGCATAGTTAACAATGCTTATTATTAATTTTTTTTATCTTTACTAAAAACAAAATCTCTAAAAATCAAGTGGTGCGATAATTTTGTCCAGGAGTTTATTTTAATTTACTAAAACTCTGTATACAAATTTGTGGTTTTCAATGTTTATAAATCCTAAAAGTCTTTTCTGTGCAGTGGGTAGATTCCATAGCAATGGGGCAGAAGTTTGTTTTCCAATGCAAAAAAAACATATACAGGGTGTTAGTAAATAAGTGCGACAAACTTCAGGGGGTGATTCGGCATGGAAAAATAATGAGAGTTTGCTGTATAAACGTATGTTCGCAAATGCTTCGTTTTCTCAGGTACTATAAAGTTTTTCTTAAAAATTGACGATTTATTTATTGCTCTGAAACCGATCGAGATATGCAAATAAAATGTGGAGGGTTTAAGAGGTAGTTATTGCGCATTTTTAAGCATGCAATTAAGAATTTTATGTTCACCATTGGCACGCATACGGGTAATAATCTCAATTTCTTTAAAGAAAATAATGGTACGCCACTGAGCTATTTTAAATTAAAAATAATAATTTTTGAATTCCTTGTTTAATTTGTGACAAAAAACCTCTCTCACCTTTTTTTCGTATGTGGCGCCGTTTTTATGCAAAAAAACATCTTGACGCGTATTTTTCATTTCTTTAATACATTATAAAAAACTATCTAATACAACAACATTAAACCAGAACAATAATAGAAAATATAGAAAATAACAATACTAAAATTTTAAATAGGCGCAAAGCTACAAGTGTTCAAAATGACCTCCCTCAGACGTTACACAAGATTCAACTCTTCGCCTCATTGATTCTTGTATTCGCGCAAATATTCCTAATGTATTTCTTATTATCTCACAGCCGGCTATAATTCGATTCCTCAGGTCATCAACATTTTCGACGGGAGTGGAATAAACTAATGGCTTAAGAAAACCCCAAATGTACAAATCTAGAGGATTTAAATCTGGCTATCGAGCAGGCCAATGTTCTGTACCTCCCCTACCTATCCAACGATTTGGAAATACTGTATCTAAGTGATTACGTACATTGATGCTAAAATGGGCTGATGCACCATCATGCATGAACCATAAGTGTTGCCTCAGCTGTAGAGGAATTTCTTCAAAAAGAACAAGTAACTAACTCTTCCTGTAGGAAATGAAGCTAAGATTCTCCTGTTAGGCGTTGTGGGAGGAAATATGGGCTTAAAACTTTAACACCCCGGAAAACGAAGCATTTGCGGACTTACGTTTATATAACAAACTCTCATTATTTTTCCATGCCGAATCACGCCCTGAAGTTTGTCGCACTTATTTACTAACACCCTGTATATCTTTTGGAAAGTCTTGGTTTGTCTCCCTAATTGCCGGCACCTGCGTTTGCAGGGCCTTGATTGGTTATTGATTGATTCATCCAGACCATTCGTCGAGGTCCTTTCTGCTTTCCAGTATTCTAATTTTCATATGACTATCATACTGATTATAACATCACACTTGTAACTGAAAAAAATAATATAATTCTTATCCTATTTGGCATAATCACAGCACTCTAAGTTTTAAGGTACAAATTGACACATATAGAATTTATCTTGCGATATAACGTTAAAAGTGTTATCGAATTCTTAACAATTTCTGAATAGGGCGTCACCACTCAATCCTAAAGAAAATGTCGAGGTCCTAAATTTTATTATTTGATTTATGTATTGAATATACCGCCATATTCCATCACACGAGGGCAAACAAGAGACTCTACAGCAGCGTTACTCAAAGTGTGCTCCGCGAAACCTCCGGTAGTCATAATAAATGAATGCATGTATTAAAGTGGATCCTATAAGAATAAAGTTACCTAAGATAAAAATAAACAACCAAAACGAAACGCCTACTTATAGGTGTTACTCGTACATATACGAAAATTTAATATATGTATGTATTATTAAGTAAATGCTCGACCTATTACATCGAAATGCTACAGCGTTACTCGTACGCCACCATTCGCCCCCTGGACTATAAGCAATCGAATGAACTCGATTCGTCGCGCTCGTGCGTCGACGCGTACTTCGGAGATAATCGTCTGGCTCTCCGAAGTTTCTGAGGAATTCGAGATGATTCGATGGTTGCTGGTATAATATAAAGGAGGATTGTTTGGCGCGGAGAATTTATTAATCAAGCAACGTACCGCAAAATTTACTCACACCGCGCTCAGTATTTTATGTTCGCTTGTCTTGTTGTTGTTCGTAGTAGTAAAATCTTCTATTTCGTGCGTCAAGATATACTAGGTATTTGTCATAAAATTGACCAAATCAAATTAGTGTTAAAGAAGAATGGAGCGCTGGCTTAAAGGTGTTGCAAAAAATGTGGTTCGTATGAACTATCGGGTCCCACTTTTAATTAAATCAAACAACTTAATTAGCAAAACAAATTATAATAAATAAATTAGGAACTAATTTAAACGCGAACACACAGGCAAACGTATGGGTCTAACGATCCGACTCCACTAACTCCTCACACTTCAGCCGCTGCATCGTACACGAGAATTCCAAATAGTGATAAGGAATCCCGTAGTTCGACGTTTTGCATTTTTTGTTGTACCAGGTTGTAATAGTTTTTTTTACATTCGTTTGGATGATGCGTCAAATTCAAATCAAGGTAATATGACGGCGTCAAGTTCTAGTTTTATGGTTTCAAGTTCAAGTTGTAAAACATCTAATGTCACACTGAAGGTGAAAAAACGAAAGTATGACGAATCATACATTAATCTCGGATTTGTTAATTCCAACGGCTCACCTCTTTGTATGTTGTGCAGCAAACTCCTTCCCAATAGTTTGATGGTACCTGCTGAGATGCGCCGACATTTAGTAGCTGTATATCCCAACTTCAAAAACAAAAGTAAAGAATTTTTTCTTCGTAAAAAAGAACAATTATTAGGAAGCTAAAAAACTATGACGTATGTGACTCAGACTGTAAATGTAAAGGCCACGGAGGCATCGTATTTGGTTAGTTACCGCATTGCCCAAGCAGGAGAAGCGCACACTATAGCTGAAAAGCTAATAAAACCATGTATGGTAGACATAACAAATTGTATGCTCGCCGAACCATCTGTAAAGCTATCTTTCTACAGTGCTGCTTTCGAACGATATAGTTACGCGCCGAATTGGGGATATCGCAGCAACATAAAACAAGAACTGGTTTTTACGACTTCAAAATAACAAATTCGTCTTGCAAATGGATGAGTCGACTGATGTTGCTGGACTGGCCATCTTGCTAGTAATTGTGCGATATCCATATAAACATTCACTCGAAGAACACTTGCTTATGTGCTTATCGCTGCCTACTAACACAACCGGAGAAGAAATTTTTAACACGATTAACATGTTTTTTTAAGAAAACCAACTCGATTGGAATGATTACATTGATATTTGTACCGATGGAGCCAAGGCAACTGCATCCTGCATAGACAATCACTCGCGGTTAAGAAAATGCCACCAAATCTAAAATTGGTTCTTGATGAGTCAGTAAAAATAATTAATTTTGTCAAGTCACGTCCACTACAATCCCGATTGGTTTCAATATTATGTGAAGATTATGGTAGCGATCATAAAACACTATTGCTCCATACTGAAGTGAGATGGTTGTCTTGAGGTAAAACTTTAACAAGGCTTTTTGAACTAAGAACAGAATTAAAAGCTTTTCTTACATCGTTTGTCCGATAAAAGCTGGTTATTTAGACTAGCATTTTTAGCAGACATGTTTGGAAAACTTAACGAGTGAAACCTGTCACTACAAGGAAAACAGACAACAGTTTTCAATGCTAACAACAAAATAACTGCCTTTAAAAGAAAATTAGATTTTTGGATTACTTGTTTTGGTAAGCGAGAAATCGAAAGCTTTTCATTGCTAAGTGAGTTCCTTAGTCACCATAGTCTTAGTGATACAAAAATATTTCAAAATGAAATATTTGTTAAATTGGTGCAATATCTCAATGATCTGCAAGGGACTTTTAAATCTTACTTCCCTGAAGAACAAAATACAAAACTGAAAATAAACTGATGGATTCAAAACTCTTTTTCATCTAAATTGCAGAAGCCCGGAAATATGTGAAATCAGATCTGTGAATCATTTCTAGAAATGACGTCGGATACAAGCATGGAATCATTGTTCAAAACAATTTCACTAAATGATTTTTGGTGCAGGGTTCGTGATGAATACCACAACTTGCCACAGAAGCTTTGAATGTTTGTCTGTCGTTCCCAACAACGTATTTGTGTGAAACGGGATTTTCAGCATGAGAATTCAACTTTCTTCTAACAAGCCTGACATTACCCAGTTGATGAGGAATAAAAAACAATTACATGCCTCGCATTAAATAACTTGCTGGGTCAGGTGGTCAGGTGTGCATCAAACTGTACCGTAGACCCACAAGGCAAAACACCACCAACTTTGCCAAAAAAGGTTCTTTCGATGCCAGAGATAGTCTTCCTCTGTGATGGCAATCTTAAAAAAGTTCTTATAAGCGTGAACACTAACAAAGCCCCGGCCCTGATGGAATACCGCCAACTGTTTTGTCTTTCATACAGAACAGGTCTCTTCCCTGGAGACTCCAAACTAGCGCAGGTTTAACCGATATACAAAACTGGAAAAAAGATGGTGTCCATCAGTTACCGTCCGATTGCTTTAGTCCCGGCAATCGCCAACGTAATGGAGAAACTTATTAACCGGCATATTTTAAACTACCTGGAGTCCACTAATATCATTAATGACCGTCAATATAGTTTTCAAAAACGCAGGTGTACTGGCGATCTATTGGCCTATGTCACGCATTTTTACACCGAGGCTATCGAATTATGGTGAATCTGGATATTTCAAAGGCACTCGATAGAGCCTGGTATAGAAACCTCTTAAACAAACTCTATTCTTGTGGTTTACCACCAACTCTCGTTGCTTGGCTTAGAAGCTTCCTCGAGAGCCGATCCATCTAGGTTTTCGTTAATCGACACACCTCGCAGAGGTTTTAATTTAACGTGGATGCCTAATTAAAACCTCCTATCTTGTACCCTACCCTCTTCCTATTATATATCAACGACCTTCTCGACAAGACTTCTAATGCAATTTACATTTTTGCTGACGATATAATGAAGCACATTTGTGTTTTCTAATGTTTTCTCTATAAGGTTCAAATTCGTCCATCTCTTAACTATTGCTTTCATATATAGATAACACATTTTGAAGCTACTTGATTCCATTCAGAAGACGGCCATACGTCTTATAGGAGATCCAGAGATAACTAGAAGCTTGGACAGCTTGGCGCATAGAAGGAAGGTGGCGGACTTAGCTATTTTGTCGACAGCATCTCGATAAACGCTCTTCCGAACTAGCCCATATCATTCCACCTAGAGCAGTACATGCAATCTACGCGACAGGCATATACGACTTGAATATGATGAATATCAGGTGCAGATGCACCTGATATTGACTGATGCCTAAAACGTTGCTATATCGGGACTCCTTTTTAAAGAGAAGTGCAAGTTTGTGGAATCAACTCCCAAAGTACGGCTTTACCGAATAAAATACTTTGTTTGTGTTGCTTTTTTCAGAGAGTTTTTTCAGTTCTATAAACTTTATCAAATCGAAAGAAATAAAAAAGGAGATATAGCAATTCAAAAGCTTGCCAGGAAATCCACAACAATATAGCCTTACTCTGAAATTTTAAAGAAAGGCTAAACTACTAAGCCAACCAATAACATACAGTCGTTAATAATAAAAGCCATAAGGAGCAAGTTCTAACAGTGCAGTGGGAGGAATAAAAAGAAAAGTGGATCGTAGCAGGATAAAAGTTGTAGTAGGGACTCTAAGAAACTCCAAGGAGGGCAATATCATTATTAGATGTCCAACCAAATGAGAAAGTGAGGATTTTAAAAACACAGCCATAAAAGATCTGGAACCAACTTACATAGTAGCTTTTACTTACCAATAAAAATAGCACCAAAAATCAAGATCATTGGGTATACAGGAAACTTCTAATGACAGAAAAACCTGTATTACGAAAAAGGAACTCGTGGATTAATAATGATGACAATTTTTGAGTTACCTATGTGAAACAAATAAAATACAAAAATTACGCAAATATTCTGTTAGGATGTTCACCATGTGCCAAGGATATTAACACTCTCGAACTACTTCTAATAACAAACTAATCTGTGCAGAATGTTTTCGAAACCACGAGACAAATACATTCCAAATAAAAAATAGTGTCATTGCTTACTAACTCACTACTTACTGTATCTTTTTTTGTATAATCATTAATAAACAATTCACATATAACTACTTTTGCTTTTAGTTTAGAGTTTAGGGTTCCATTAAAAATTTAGTTTTTTAAAAGGGTTCCGTCACGAAAAAAGTTTGAGTAACACTGCGCTACAGAAACAAACAGATCAAAATTACGTCATATTGTTAGGAAGCATATCTAATGGAACTGGAAAAACTGAGAGACCGTAGCTAAGTAAAACTTATATGGGTTTCGGAATACAACAGAATGCTTGAGAACATTGACGCACTTGCAAATAGAGGATCTGCTTCCAGATACATTGGACTGCAATCTAGTTTAATTTGTGGATATTGACAAACTGAAAACTATAATAGCAATTAGAATAGAACGCATGATTGTTAATATTAAATAACAACTGGACCTAGAAGAACTACATAAGTACCAACGAAACAAACATGTATATTGTATAGCCTAGTGCAAAGGGGAATGGGCGGATTAGGCCGCCTTCCACTGCATTGGTCTGTTGCGGCATTTTCAGGCTGACGTCTTCTTAAAGTTATGGACGAACTCAAGAATAAAAGTAATTTAGTTCAAATTGATTCCAAAACAGTTAATCAGATTTAAATCCCCAATGTAAATACAGTGTGGCAGACGGATCTGTAACACTTCGGCCTGAGGTAAGGGGAATGCAGTAGTGGAGACAACATGGCCGACTTCATTCATAAAATGGACAGTGGCGTGTGGTATTATGTGAAACTATTTAAATTCGATTTAAGGAAAATAATTTTAAAATTTATCAAAATAAATTTTCCTAATTAATTATTCATTTGTATGTTTTATGGTTTTAGAAATAAGTTCTTTTTTTTTTTGGTATACAGGGTGTCCCACAATCAACGTCACAGGCTATAACTTTTTTATTTTTAACTATAAAAATAAAAAAAAAATAATAGCTATAGGACCACTACCCAAAATTACTTAAAAAAACTACCCTAACAAATACATCCCCCAAAAATGAATTTGTCGGGGGTAGTTTTTTAAATTAATTTTGGGTAGTGTTCCTATAGCTATTAAAAATATATAAAAAAAAAATATACTTAAAAATAAAAAAGTTATAGCCTGTGACGTTGATTGTGGAACACCTTGTATAACAGGGTCGCACGCAAATATCTCTGTTGCTAAGCCGAATTTAAAAACAAAGTTTAAACAAAAGTTGCTAAGGTCACAGGGGGCCACGTCACTGCAATAATACGTGTATTTTGAAGGTCATTAAAAAAAACAAAACAAAAGTCAAACGTCGACTAAAATGAGCCACCTGGTATAGATTATAAAAAACGAACAGCATAAGCGTTTGATAAAAGTTCGGTTAAACTAGACACGGGAATTTTTATGCGAAATTTTCACTCTTTTTGGTATTTCCGAAAAAGTAAGGTAATTTGAGAAAAATATAAGGTAAATAACTTACCTAATTTTTCGTTTACTGTTATTTATATTAATGTTTTTTTTAAGTCTCACTTAAACATGTTTTTATTTCTGAAATTTTCTGCCAATCATTTTCGGAAATCGAGGATATAGCATCCTCAGTAACCTCCTTTAAGGTTGAAATGTTAAAATTGCCAGTAGTATTCCGACTTCTTATTAAAAATTGGGGTCTTGCCCAAGCTAATTCAATTGGGTTTAACTCGCATAAATAAGGCGGTGTTCTTAATGGAGTATGCCCATGGGACCTTATAATCCGATCTACTATATAATTTTTTTGGTCACCAGGTGGTTCGTGGCGTAAAACCAAATCGAAAAGATCAAATTTTCTGGCACTTGCATCGTGACTTATACCTATAACATACAGTATATGTAATACATAATAATATACAGGATAAACCTTATTCAACCCCATTTTTTTCAGCCATTTTCTTAAAAAAACATTTTTTTGCCAATCGATATTAGACTGCAAGGGACAAATTTATTTGGTATTTTTAACCCCTTAACTTTAACCCCACGCAGGGGTGACTTCAACTCCAAAATCTTAAATGGTAAGGGTATCACTCGACACCCCTTCCTATTTAAGATTTTGGGGTTGATAGTCATCCCCGCATGGGGGTTAGAGTGAAGGGATTGAAAATACCAAATAAATTTGTTCGCCTGAAGTCAAAAAACGATCATCAAACATTTTCTTTTAAAGAAAGTATCTGAAGAAACTGGGGTGGAAAGTTTTCATTAGCTCACCGTGTATATACATATTATGTACGTACATTTATATATTTAAAATTTAAAATTTATCAGTTCAAAAGGCTTAATTAAGTTGTTATAGCTACCTTTCTTAGTTAACCAGGCGATAATATCCCTTTTTAAAAGAGAATTTTGTTGGGGTTTTAACCTCCTGCACCGAATGATAAGGAGCATTGTCTAACACTATTACCGAATTGGCAGGTATTAGCAATTTGGGAGTTTTTCCGTGAGCCATCTAGTAAAATTTTCCCTATTCATTTGGCCATGGTAATCACCTGTGGCCAATCCGGCTTTAAATATTAAACAGGTATTGTCCACAAAACCCTTGTCGGAACCTGCATGAACAATTATTAGCCGACCTAAAATATCATTTAAAATATATATATTTCTCAAATTTAACGGGTCCTTGTCCGTGAAAAAATATATGACTGTAACTTATACACACTGTTTTGTATTGTATGATTACCCGTTGAACTAATTTTTTTTTAAACCACCAGTAACCGTATAACCGTATCGCTCTGCCAACATTTCTTGAATGTCAAATCGTTATCCACCCAAGTTTCGTCCAAGTAAATAATGTTTCGGTCTTCTTCACGATATTTTCGTATTTCGCGAAGATATTTGTATCTCCAGAAAAGAATATTGGGCCTCTCCATTAAGATTTTCCTCTTATTTTGACACTTACGCCAAAAAAAACCATTTGACTTTAATAAAAGCCGAAGCGTTTCCCTGGAATAAGAAAAATTTGCCTCTTCTTTTAATTTTCTTAACAACTTTCTAGTTGTCGGAACCACCCACTTTATATTCCAGGTAAAATCTGGTGATACAATGCCTAACTATTTGAAAATGAAAACTGTCATCTTTTTCGACGACAGTTTTCCGTGGCCGTTTTTTCCCTGGACTGGCTAACATTTCATCAGGGTTATTTTTGTCACCTTTCCTCATCTTCCTTGTGAATTTTTCTCACAGATGATACGGAGACTCCGGTATAAAGGGAAACGCGATCAAGCTTACGCTTAAGAGGCAATTTCATCGAATTATTTGCAGCTTCTTCATCGCAAATCCTAATAACAACATTTTGAATGCATAGTTGGTACACAAAAAGCAATAAAATATAATATAAACTACTGTTTTTTTAAGAGGCACAATGTATTTCACTTTTTTTTAAATAAATTATTATAACTTACCTGTAAACGTTTGCTATCACTTCCCTCGTTTGACTATGAAGGATCTTACCCTCAGTGAATTTATTCATTATAATAAATGTTATTATTCGTATATATGTAGACAATAATAAAACAAACTAAAAAATTAAATATTAGGTATTTCATGTAAGTATTTTTTGGACAAACATTTAATTGTACCATATTTAATGGTAAAACAGTTGCGTATTAAAGCCAAAATGGAACAACTATTTAGATTATAATTCTTAACATTTTATCCACTATATCTTGTGATTGTAAAAAATCTTATATTGCATATTATTAGAAAGTAAGTCCCGCACAATTACGTTATGAGGTTAAACGTGGCAACGTCGAATATTTTGGCCCACATTCCTGCCGCTGTTTCAGATCCACTTGCCAGACTATACTTATTGAGTAGGGCGGTACATCATATAAATCACTATAAGAAATGGACAATATTTGTATATCAAAGTTATTCTCGTTACAACGTGACGAACATAGGGATAATCTTGATGTTTATATTTTTATGTGTAGTCCCTAATGACTTGTTTTCATTCTAGGTGCGCTTCTATTAAATAGAAGAAGAAATGAAAAAGCCATGGAGAAATGGAAACTGGTCCCTCCGGATGGTGGGTGGGGATGGTTGGTGCTATTTGGTGCCACACTTGTTAACATATTGGTTCCTGGTATGATCAAATCGTTTGGTGTATTATTTGTCGAGTTCTTGGAGGGATTTGATGCGTCCACTTCTCAAGGAATGTGGATTCCAGCACTATGTTATTTTTTGTATAGTTCCTTAGGTAAGCACTTTTAATTTCACTTACATTAGTACAATAAATGTGAAAAATGTATTAATAGCTTATCTTTAATGCTTTAATTATTAGCTATTCATATAACCGTGGCACGAGCGGTTTTTTCTACGATCTGATAATTTCTGGAAACTCTTAATGTGCAGTATAATGAAACGAGACACTTATAATTAATGAGGTACTTAAAATAAGTAGACACTTATTGTCAAATTATTATTTATTATAACACGCGTTATCAGACTTTCGTTACTTTTTATGTATGCGAAAACTGTGGTCAAATATAATCTTCTGGTAAAGCTGGAAGGCATTTCGCTGCTAGGACAGAAAAATAAAATATTATATCCCTATTCTTTTTCTTTGCGCTCTTGTAAGATGGGCTAATCGGAATATCACTTATGTCTGTCATTGTTAGGGAAAAGGGACAGTTTCTATCAATTTTAAACTATGAATGTTTTTTTGTTGAGCTTATTATGAGAAATTGCAAGCTCATAACTCGTGTCTAAGCGTATCTAACTATCGCTCCTCCTTCAAAATCAGAGTAATACCTTAATATAAGTTGATTAGTAAGGCTTATTTAGGGTTCTACTTATGTTTAGTTTAATATTTTGTTCTATGTTGTCTAGTTTTTAAGTAGTTCATCTTGTTTGACGACACTATTTGGGCCCCAATTTAGGTGTAAATCCTTGTATTCTCCATCGGCAAAAACAATGAAGAAAATTCTAAAAATTTCTAAATTGTTCCATGGGTCTTTAAATAAGTAGGGTAAAATAGTATATAAGGGACGTTGTAATCACTTTAATTAGTTTTGTTGTTTACCTTGGAAACAATTAAACGTTGACTGTCGCGAGTTAAGTTAGAGTTTTTGACGTTGTAAATAAAGGTGTGCTGACATAAAAGAGTATTCCTGGAATAAGTATGGGAGTGTCTTCCTGAATTCCGTTACAATCTTATTGATGACTAGTTATGTTAAAAATATTAAGATTAACATTACTTTTTCCGTATTTGTATTGTATATTATTGGCATTATCGGATATACCATGCACCGTTTTATCTAGTTCATAAAATGATAAACTTGGTGAATTACCATCATCATGTGCTGCAATGATTAGTTTTCTTTTGATTGATTTCTCAACAATAGTGGTTTAAAGGGTTTAACTATTTGGAACCAATAAACAAATATTTTTTGCTGCATAACTGGGAAATTTTTATGTAATATAAAACCAGTAAAATATTTAATTCAGCAGTTATTTTTATTAAGTTCGACTATATCGAACCAGAAAAAATTTATTATCCGCTTGGGCGCGATAAATGATTTATCTTGGCTTTGACGAAGGGTTCAATGACCCAAAATCGGAAAAGTAACTTTGTTAGTGACCTGGAACTGACAAAAAATGTTATAATAATAATATGTTGTAATAATAATAATAATAATGGAGTTCGATGGAACAAATCCGCTGCTTACACACCCCCAATACCAAAAGTGAACTCTTCACGTAGACTGGCAACAGTTCTGGAAACGTTGAACAACAATATTTTACCAGAACACCTACAGGAAGCTGGCAGTTTAGAACAGTTACACCTGCTGATCTACTGTGCAGCGACAGTTGTCACCAGAACTCTGGGTGTCAAGCCTAATGCTAAGCGTGGTAAAAACAATTTGGTATCAAGGGGACCACCACCATGGGCAAGAAGGTTGCAGACCAGGATCGACTCCATTCGGAAAGATATAGGGCAGCTCATCGCATTTATCGGAAGGGTGCGAACATCTAAGACACGAAAGAACGTAACAGCAATCATGAGCCGTTACCAGCATCATGCCCAATATTACCCAGAAAATCGAACACCTGAAGAATGTTTGGATACACTGAAACAAAAATTATCGGTATATGCAAGACGGTTTAAAAGATATAAATCCAGCAATAGCAGAAAGCAGGACAACGCGCTTTTCGTACGCTCGGAGAAATCTTTTTATAGAAAACTTAAGTTTTCAACCAGTCCTTGCGAAAATAACTATCCAACCAGCGATGAAATTTCAACATTCTGGAGTAGTCAATTAACAACGACAACACCATGTAATAACCAGGCAAGTTGGATAGATGAAGAGCGACAAAAGTCTCAACTTTTCGAGCAAATGCATCATCAGCCATTTACCGTTGAAGAGGTCTCCACTATAATTAAAGGCCTTCAGAACTGGAAAGCCCCTGGTCCAGACCACGTACATAATTATTGAATCAAAAAGCTGTGGTCAACCCACAAACAACTGACCATACTAATAAATGATCTGCTGATGGAACCGAACAAACTTCCAACGTTCCTCACTCAGGGATCAACTTTTTTGCTATCAAAAGATCCACAGAACACACAAGATCCAGCGAAATATCGGCCAATAACATGTTTACCAACACTGTATAAGCTGATAACCGCGTGTCTTACAGAGCGCATATACCAACATTGCGAGGACAACAACATTATTGCTGTTCAACAGAAGGGATGTGCTAGGGGAGACATGGGCTGTAAGGAGCAATTGACCATCGACTCCGTAATTTGCAACCAGGCCTATAGTAATAAGAGAAATTTCTACACCGCCTATGTCGATTACAAGAAGGCCTTCGATTCTATCCCAAATGAATGGCTTATTGATGTCCTTAGGATATATAAAATAGATGAACGCATTGTGACTCTACTGGAGAGCACAATGGCGATATGGAGAACAACTATGCATCTACAACTTCTTACTGGAGAGAATATTGAGACAAACACAATACCGATCCGTAAGGGTATATTCCAGGGCGACTCTCTGAGTCCACTTTGGTTCTGTCTAGCCATGAATCCTCTATCATCTCGACTCAATTCCACCTCTTACGGCTTTGCTATTAAGAAGAATAGTAGGGAAATCGCAAGAGTCAATCATTTGCTCTATATGAACGATCTAAAGCTAATGAAACTTATAAGTACTTGGGCGTACATCAGTCAGCCCATACAGAGCACAAGAAAATGAAGCAGAACCTCCAAAAGTTATATATGAATCGTCTTAAGCAAATTTTAAAAACTAAACTGAATGGTAAGAACATGATTAAAGCGGTTAATACCTACGCTATCGCTGTCTTAACGTATTCTTTTGGAGTCATTAGGTGGACAAAGACTGATATAGAGGAGATTGAGAGGAAGACCAGAACAACCCTCACGACGTTTCGAGCACACCACCCTCAGTCAGCCATCGAAAGACTTACTCTTCCCAGATCCAAGGGTGGCAGAGGACTAACTGATATTTCTTTTCTCTTCAAAAAACAAGTAGCAGATCTTCAGAAATACTTCCTCACTATGAGGAAAACCTCTTCTCTTGATAGAGCAGTGGTGCTAGCGGATAACGGATACACACCCTTGAATCTCCATGCAGGTATAGCAGAACACATTACTGTAACAAGATCAGAGCACACAGCCATTAAAGTTAACACATGGAAGCAGAAGGCAATACACGGAAAGCATCCTCACGAACCTAATGCCGAACATGTCGATTATGAAACGTCGAACTACTGGTTGACTCGTGGAGACCTATTTCCTGAAACTGAAGGCTTTATGATGGCTATACAAGACCTGATTGCTACAAGAAATTACCTTAAGTACATTACCAAAGATGAGAAAGTAATCGACGATCGATGTAGAAAATGCCTGCGCGTACCGGAGAGAATTCAACATATAACATCAGGATGCACATCTCTATCAGCTGCCGAATATCTGCACCGACATAACTGTGTGGCAAAAATTATTCATCAAGAACTGGCAAAACTTTATCATCTAATTGGCGAAACTTGCCCCTATTAATAGTACAAACCAGAAACTGTCCTTGAAAATGACGACTTTCGCCTCTACTGGGACAGAACTGTTTTGACCGATAGGACGCTGACTTCAAACAGACCAGATATAATCTTAATAAACAAAGCCCAAAAGGAAACCTTTCTAATTGACATACCAGTGCCAAATACCAATAATGTCCTAGAAACGACACACACTAAACTTGCTAAATACGCAGATCTAGCTCACGAGATAAAACAACAATGGAGACAAGATAATGTATATATACTCCCTCTAGTTATTCCATCCACTGGAATTGTCCCTTTAACACTGTCCAAAAACCTTAACGCATTGGGTCTTTCCTCCTGGACGATTGTCACTATACAAAAATCTGTCATACTAAATACATGCAACATTGACAACACCGCTATCAGCGAGCTAAAACAGAAAAAAATAATAATAATAACAATAATAATAATAATAAACGACTTTTTATTAAACTCGGCGAAGAGCAGCCAAAGCTGTTTGCTTAACCAAGCATACAGAAATCAGCAATACTTTATAAATATAAGCAATACTTAATAAATACAGCAATATATTATAAATTACATGGTATAAACAGTCCTAATTAGTAACAATAATTATGATAATGAGAAATTCACAAAATTCAATCCAAATATATTTAAAAGTTCCCAATCCTGGTATAGAACTATATTTACTTAGCATAAACCCTTTTATGTTTTTTCTTAAAACTTGGCAAACTACAATTTTGAAGTTTATTATGCAACACATTGTTATATACTTTTGAAGCAAGAAACGAAAAGCTACATCGAAACATAGCTTTACGATGCTTTGGTATATTTAAAAGGGTATTTTGGCGTGTGATACGATCATTGAGATCATTGTGATACGCTCATTGAGTGAAGAATCTAAAAGTTAAACGATCTCTATGATACTCAGGCGCTCCACTAGAGAAGATTCTATGAAGAAAGCGTGCGAAGTGTACCTCTCTCGATCCTGCATATTTAACCACTTCAGTGCAGGTAACTTGTATCTGACGTGATCACGGACCCTTAAATTGTAAATAAAACGTATACATGAATTCTGCAAGCGTTGTAATCTTTTTTTGATGTTACATCCAGGGCTGGGCCATACACAAAATTACAATAAGAAGTATGGCAGAGAACCAATGCTTCGCACAAAACCTTTCTCAACGGCAGTTCGAGTATACTTTACTTTTGTACAGATTCTGCAATGACATATACGACCTTTGAAGGACCCTTGCCAATTGGCTGTGAAATCGTAATTTAGAATCAATTATAATGCCAAGATTCTCACATTCTCTCACGATCGAGATTGGAATTTGGGATATATTAATAGCCAAATAACTTGTTGCCCACTCATGATCAGGACCAATGTATATTACGACCGACTTCGACGGATTCAGTCCGATCCATTCGCAACCGAATATTTTTAGAACATTCAGCTACTGACTCTAAACACTCATTCAATCGAAGAACAGCTTCGTTCGCATTTGCTTTAGAACAACTGGTATACACTTGGGTGTCATCCGCGTAGCATTAAATTATACGATTATTGACAATAGAATCCATGTCACACGTATAAATAACAAAGAGCAACGTCCCAAAATTGATCCCTGTGGCACGCCTTTAGTCAAAGCCCTCAAAGATGATTCCCCATCCTTAAAACGCACTGACTGAGTTCTACCTAATAGGTAGCTCTCAAAAGAACAAAAAAGAACTCAACTTACCATGCAGAAGCTTGTGATCTATCGTGTCAAAAGCCTTGCTGTAATCAAGCAGAACCAGTGCTGTAGTATTACCCTTATCAGCTGCTTCATATATGTCGTCTAGGACGCGCAATAAAATAGATGTTGTACTATTTATAGCCTTTACGAAAGCCTGATTGATTAGGACTAAGGAGAGAGTAGTGCTTTAGATAAGTAGTCACTTGGGCGTAAATTAGTTTTTCCAGGATCTTAGAGCACACACATAACAAACTTATAGGTCGTAAGTCAGAAAACGTTACTAGTTTATTATTTTTGGGCAAAGGAAAAACCACCGATGATTTTCACAGATCAGGGAATTGACCACACAGAAGGCATTCATTAAAAAGATTGTGTAAGAAAAGGAACTATAACCGGGCAGCAAAGTTTAATTATTTGGATCGGTATACTATCAGACCCACAGGCATTTGATATAATAGTAGATATTGCATTTAATAAATCAACTTCTAAACACGGTGTTAACTGAAAACTGCTTGTCGGATGTACATACCTGTTTTATTTATTTATACAAACGTCAGTGATATCTATCGCTAAAGCATCAACTGATTCTATAAAAAATTGTTTATATCTTCGGGATTCCTTAAATGATTTGATATGGTTATATTGTGTTTTTATTTCCCATAAATATTAAGATCATCTAGAGCTTTCCATGTATCTTTACTACTATTATTTCGCGCTGCAAATTTTAAATAAGCCTTTTTCTCTTTTTGAACAGCATTTGTAAAATAGTTCCTGATTTCTATATAAGCTTGTCAATCCTCTAGTTTTTTTGTTCGCTTATATTTAGATAATGTTTTATTTCGCTCCCTTTTTATAATTTTGAATACATCCGTAAACTATGGTACCTCTGGTTTTATCACACATACCTTTTGAATAGGTGCGTGACAATTAAATAACGCCAATATTTGGTCTGTCATAAACCTGCCTTTTTCATTCATACAGGCAGGATCAAAAATCTGTCCCCAGCCAGTGTTTATCAAGTCAGAGTTAAACGCCTCAAAATCAAAATATTTAAAACTCCTAAATACAACAAACTTCGGCTTCCTGCTAGGTATTCTACATTAGATTTCACACGATATAAGCTGGTGGTCTGTTAACCGCGCGTTGGATGTTTTACGACTTGCGAGAGAGAGGAATTAAAAAAGATATCAAGAGTAATAGTAAAACTATTACAAGCCAAAAAATCGACGTTCATATCACCCATACACACTAACTCATCACACAGAGAAATAACTGCAGTAATAGTCCGTTCAAATGTCGTGATACCATCTAATAAATTAGTTTTAGGCGGACGGTAAAAATTACCAATAGCAACATTTATCCCTCCCACTTTGACCATCACCCAAAGTTGTTCAAAGCTTTCTACAGATACAGTATCAATTGGTACCGCTGAAAGGTCGTCTCTTATGTATATACCTACTCCCCCTCCCCGAGATCTGCGATCCTTCCTATAAAATTTAAAACCGTAAATAGCTGAAACCTCATCACTTATGGCGTCGCTCAACCAAGTCTCCGAGAATGTCAAGTTTCAAATGATTTAATTTATCTTTTAAGGCATTTATGCTAGGCAAAAATGAACGTATGTTTAAATGACTTGGATTTAAATTTTTTGAGTTTTTTGAGCCATAACAGAAAAGAATTTCCAATGTATATATAGAATAAAATATACAGTTTGAACTTATATCTAAAGAAAAAGGACAAATTATTATATAGAGATAAATACAACAAAATATTCATGAGGTTAGCTCATTTAAAAAGACCTCGCTTTTTATAAATATAGCATTTTCTCCGTAATAGGTGATCCTTAGTTAACTCTTTATCTATGTAGATTGCAGCATCAGACATTCCCAAATCACAAACTCTAGGCGTAATTTTCCCCTTTTGAGACTGAGCAGACAGGATGCGGTTTTTAAGTTTTGTCTTTTAAAGCTAAATATATTTTGGTTTCAGCCTTTGTATTAAAAGAATGCACTCTAACAAAGTCTTCAGGTACCACCTTGACATTCAAAGTAGAACAAAGCTTAACAAGATCCCCAGTGATTACCCTTGTATCACTTTGACCATTAAGGGGATATCCAGAAAGGCAAATATTTTATTGGATTTTTTTCGTATTCTCCAAATCGGCAGCTCTTTTTAGTCTCTCCACTTTCTCTTTTAGTATCTTATTTTTCTTTGGAGAACATTTCAGACATAATTCGATTACGCTCTCTTTCCTCTTCAAATTGCTCATTAATGAAATCCACGGATCTTTTCACGTTTACGTACCTCGCTCTGTAGTTCCTTTATCAGCGTCTTAAGTTCCATCATGTCACCTTCGGACTTAGAAGATGAAGCCGGTACCGCGGATAGTCGTCTAATGCTGCTGTCACAGTTCTTGCAGTTCCAGAGTGTTTTTGGCGTTTTTGGCGACTTCGGCGACAAACCTTGCAATTTTTATTAGACATGCCTGTAAGGTATATGAAGAAAGCAGAATATTTTTGGCAGCAATGTCGGACGGGTAATTGATATGCGACTAACTAACAAACAGTCCCAAGTCCAATATGCCGTGCTTAATCTCGGTAGTTTACAGGTTATTCATAAAAAACCTTACAAAACCAGGAATAGCTTACCAGTTACAGGTTCTTTTGCAAGAAGGCATCACTCTAGTCCGATGCGATAATAATAACGGTTATTTGCTTCAAAAAACCGGTTTTGAGCAGGACCACATTAAACAAACAAACACAGTTTGGGCACTGTTGCCGGATCTATGCCAAGAAAAAATATAAATAATTTTTCTCAGCGGTAATTTAAAAAAATCGATTACCGGGAATCCGAAAAATGAATTATTTACTCTGCTTAGTTCATCCAACTTTTTATATGCTCGCAAAGGAGAAGAATAAAAAACATGAATATAACTTACAAAAATAGGGAATTCTACGCCCGGACTAAGCCCACTATAGTCGGTAAAATATTTCAGAAATTGTAAAAGACATTAAGGAATATTTTCAAAAATTCGGCAATGCAAAAAAGCGGCATATTTTTTCACAATCCGAGCAAGTAAAAGAAGCAGAAGAAAAATGCGGAGGAGACAGGGGACTAATCACTCATAGGGGTGTTTTAGTAGTAGTAGTAAGGGTAGGAGAGCTAGAAGTCGGTAAGTAGGCATAAAATTCCCTTTTTGCCAACCCCAAAATCAATCGCCATTACGTCTCCACTCAGCACGGCTTTCACTGATTTGACTCACCCTCTTAATAAAGGCTTGCACGTTGTTCCAGTCCAGATCTTTAAGATCTTCCCATTTTACTCAGTATCCAAAAAGAAGCTGGTTCGGAATCTTTCCTATTATTTGATAGATTGTGCTATTAATCGCTATTTGAATAGGATTAACTTTCGCATCTCATTTGTCTTCGCTAGTAGATGAAGTTGAAAGAGCAGATAAAACTGTTTGGTTTAACGGTTCTACTTCTCCATTTGCTCTAGGGGTTATTACTGCAATGAGAACTAATTGAATATTGTGATTTTTGCAAGGTGTATTTAACGATCGTGAAGTAAAAGCTGTTTCTCTGTCGATGATAATGCGAGTTTATAGAACAAAAATATTAAATTGTTTTTCTAAACAACTTATTACCGGTAGTCCTATGGTTGGAACCTTTAGTGTGTCACTCAAATTACGAGACCGCTAAATTAAATGACGACAGAGTTTTACAACTAACCAAAACTCTTTATTTTACTGTCGATATGTGTTTTGTTAACGATGTTAGCATCTTCGGGAGAAGATTAAAATATAGATTGAGATTACAATAAAGAGTTTTGGTTAGTGGTAAAACTGTCTCATAATTTAATTTATTGCCGGTTTACTTTTAATTGATTTTACAGCCTATAAAACTAAATATTTGGTAAAGGCATCTATAATGCCTGTCACGTGACTATTTTCAAATAATGTTTTTTTGGAATGGCCCCAAATGAATTTTATGCAATGGGATTGGCTCTTTATAGGATTTAAAAAAAAAAACCTTCCCGATGTCTGATGGAATCTTATTATATAAACATGGAATACAATTTGCTATGTATATTTCCACGGACTCTTTCATTCGAGGAAACCAATATTTCCTACACAACGTTTTTAAGGTTTACTCTACTGCAAAGTGTCCTTCTTTCTCATACACCCAACGAACCACTTGATGTCTAAATCCTTGTTGGATCATATTGGTCATACCAGTAGAGCATATATATATAATATTCAACTTATATGACAGTGATTCGATAAACTCTACTGTTTTTCAATACGTTATTTTTATAAACTGATAGAGTTACATGAAATAAACAAGAGTACCTTTTTATTCAAAATTGAACTGCCTTTTAGATTTTCTAGTCGTTTTAGCTATAACTGACTAGGCAAAAAATGTTGTAATTTACCTAAGTAACAGGGTGTAACTAACGCCCTGTATAAAAAATGCTAAACTCACCACAAAATTCATAATTTTCATGTCAAAACACATAAAGTCGCCAATTTTTAAGACGATACTGCTTAAAATCACAAAATTATTAAGACATTTCAAATTAAAATTCCAACTTTAAATACCCTGTATCTCTTAAACCTGCAACATTTGTATAAGACATGTGAAGCTTATACAAATGTTCGAAGTCGAAGTCGCCATATTTTGGTGTGTAGTATCTCCAGTTCAGAGATTGCCCATTTTTAATGAATCACCCTGTATAGCAATATCTCTGTATAAAATGGAAAATAAAAATGCAGCATTGAAAAAATAATCATCTTATAAATGTATTTAGGTCTAAAAAGTAAACAATAGTATTTTGTTCAAGCACGACTACTTTAGATCTTAAGTGTCGGATAATCAAGATTGAATTGTTTGTGTTTATTTTATTATAGAATGGAATACCACTTGACCTGTATACATAGATACAGATGAGATAACGTGGTGGGTGATCCACGCACTTATAATAAATTCCACCATATTTAGCTATTACCAATAGTTATGTGGTTTCTAGAACTTGCCTACCATGTGCTTGATATCTAATGATTGTTATAAATCTTCTGCGTTTAAAATGTTCTATACAACCAGAAACCCATTTATTTCTAATTTTTAATAGATATAGAAGCTATTTGTGCTAGATGCAATCTTTATGAGTAATATAGCCTGTATATCGTTTCCGAAGTTGAGTCATGTTTTCGTGTATCGTGTTCGAAGTTGAGTCATTTATTTTGACACCTTGTAGAATTCGTTAAAAGAAGTTATACCAAAAATTATATATATAAAAGTTGCATAATAAGAATGTTACTTCACATATTAAAAAAAAATCTTTATTAAGTTAACTAGTTACCGTTTTTACAAAAATAGTTTAAAATTGTCTCTATTTATTTGAATAACATACAATCTTGCGTGGCGAATCCACGACTCTTGACAAGCTTCTAAAATAAAATCCAGGTGTACACGAATAAAATCACAAGAATTTTTAATCCGCTTTCGGAGTATTTACTACTCATCCATCTATTCGGAAACTTTAGCTGTTCATGAACTTCTCGTCTAAAATGTGGTGGAGTACCAACATATAGGAACCACATATTCTGTCTCACATTTAGAGGAACATTTATTAATTGTGGCGAAGAAAATTTAAATAAATTTTACCGGTTAGTCGAGGTGGAAAAAAATAGGTTCCAATAAGCATGCCATTTATCACACCAGCCGTAACAATTATTGAAAATCTATGTTGCGAATTAGACATTTTTGCAGCAAGTAATTTTCTAATGTACTACATGATTGTTGTGGAAGTTTTGCATTCCATCGTTGTGCATGTTTTTGCATCTTGTGTAAATGTGGTTGTAACAGGTTGATAATGATAATACTACTATGTTCTTGTCGTGTTGTCTTACTTAATTTATTTAAGAGACTATTAAAGAGACTATTTTTATTTAGTACAGCCCTGTTTACAAGGATTTTGTGGGTTAAATTAGTGCAGGATTGTCTCTAAGATCAAAATGTAAGTTGAAGGGAGTTTATCAGTTTAGACGAGGAATTATAGGGCCATAACCTTTAAATCTTAAAAAGTTTTATTGTTGTTTAAAAATAATAAAGAAACTTTTCTAGTGTCTTTATAGAACACAAAACTGTAGGCGCTGCTATGAAAAAACGCTTCTGTTTTTTTTTTCGCGTTTTTATTCGCTGATCTAAGGCGATGCTGCCATATTGACAGACAAATAAGCAAAATACTTAAAGTTGTTTTTATATGGGAAAAAATGTTGAAGCTCACTGAAAAAAAGAGACAGATAGAAACAGAACGAACAGCTTACAAAATTTTGCCGATTTTATTGGAACCTTTTGTTGCCCTAATTTTTATAAAGTATTTGTGAAAGTAATACCTAACATTTTAGGAAAACGGATAAAATATGTCGTTATTTAGTGAATTAGTGTCCAAAAATTTAATTTTAAGCCAAACCAAACACTGCCATTTGCTTTAAATGCCGTAAGTTTCGGTTGTTTTTTCCATTAAAAAAAAACAGGCTTTCATTTACAAAAAAAAGAGCAAATTCGTATTTCCGCCAGCGCACCTACAAACTTCATACTACATACAAGTGCCTAAACCAGAAATATTCCGTTTATTGGTAAAAAAAACCGTTTTGTAAATAATTACCTCCTTCTCTTAATTACTTAATTATTTTATGTTAAAATATTAGATAGGCTCCTCGTTTTTTTTAATACTTTATCACAACGTCTAATAACAAATTTTCCAAACATAAACCAATTCCAGCGGTCTATCTATATTCCTGTTGAGGTACGTGACGTCCTCAATTAGCCCTTTATACGTCATCAATTTGGAACAGTAATTACCCACGTCCGGAGCTGTTTTCTAAATCTCAATTTTGTCAAATGTCAAAAATATTGAAATAAGTGCAGAAACCGGAGAAAAATAAAAACAAACAACAAGGCACCAAGGCACATGTATGTTATAAATAAACATTTTGTAATTTTTGAAGTGCGCAGATATTTTATTTTAGTCATCTTTTCTAAATAACTGTCAGGAAGTAAAACAACTATATATATTTTTAAATATGCAAAATATGTATTTATTTACAAAACACAAATTCACCTTAACATTTTTTAAATTTTCAATAGAATTCAAAAATGTATCAATATTGGTGTTAAAAAAAAAACAAAGTTGTCACTTAAATTAAATAATATAATATAATAAAACTTGTCAATTAAATCTAATTAGTAATGTTTAAATATAATTCATTTTTAATCCCATACATTTTAATAATGCCTGTTGCGCATACATCTCCTTGCTCTGCATCATATTCTTCATCTCTTACCTTCGAAATTGGCTCAGTAAACACATCATTGCGTAATAAGCAGAAAAACACAAAAAAAATTATTAATAGTTACATTTTCGGGCCAACAGGAAAATGTCCGCCACTGAACTTTCTTTGCAAGATTTTATTGTTATCTCTTTTTGTCACTTCACATTCCAATTTCTCTAAAGTTGTTTTCTCTAACCGGAAAAGTTTAAAAAACTGATTATTATTATACCGAATATACAGGGTGTCCCGAAATTACATCGCAATATTTTACCAGCTGCATCTTTGTCTAAAAATAAAACAAAAATTTCATATACAAGAATCTTGAAAAGGGAATCGTTTTTATGTTACAGGGTGTTTTATAATTCTTATTGAAGATGGTTTTTTTTTTTGTTAATATTTTCGAAACGCCTGGTCGTTATTTTTCGAAATTTTTATCGTACTCTACTGTTATTGTTACTAACTGATTTTATAGCATTTTAGGGAAAAATGTATACAGGGTCGATTAAAATTAGTGGTCAGCAAGGTTAAAAATATCAAAACTTTTTTTCTAGCTACTTTCTAATAATTTTGGTAATAAAATTTAAAAAAAATCAGAAAAAATGTTTTGCAACCTACACTCATAAAGTATTTTTGATCACGTTTAATAAAATTAAAAGTTATCTTACAAATCATCAGGTATAAACAGGACATAAGACTATTACAAATACTCAATTTTAAGTTTATATATTACAATATTATTACATATTACAATATTAACAAAAACTATTTTTTTTTGTTTAAAAGTTTTTAATTAACTTATTAGCTAAGAAAAAAAAACTTAAAATACCAAACAAAACGAACTAACAAAAGAAAGCAAATTATAGCTAATGTTCGAAGTGGTTGCCATTTTGTTGGAGGCATAATCTTGCCCTACGCCTTATTGCGCGAGTAGCCCTTAAAATAGAAAATGGATTTCTCCTTATCTCATTAACCGCCCAAGTAATCCTCTATGAATTAATTCTTCACGGGTTATAATTTCTACACCAAATACCAATTCGTTTAAATGTCGCCATAAATAGCAATCTACTTAAGATCTGAAGATCGAGGAGGTCAATTTATAGGCCCACATTTATAGGATATCCATCTACTGACGAACATTACCTCCAAAATGAGCAGGCGCTGCGCCGTTCTGAAATATTAAAAAAGGGACTAAGTTTGGGTTGTTAATTATCCATTTACAAAATTGGACCCTCAGCGCAAAATCGTTTGGTGCCAACTCTTGAACTCTCTGGTAATGATAGGGATGTAAGCCTTGGATTCTTGCCATTGTTCCTATCTAAAAAAATATTTTTTAGTTTTTATTATTATCAAGCGGGGGATATGTGTGGCTAGTGACACTGTTCTGATGTTCGTTCCAGGATTTTCTTCGAAATAGTTTAAGACGTTTTCCAAGTTATGATTTGCTTGTGGCCTGCCTTGTCCACGAGTTCTTCGAAAAATTCCATTTTCACATATGTTACGGTGGATGTTAACAAAAAGTTGACGATCTGGAATTCGTCTGAGGGGAAATCTTCGGTGATACTCACGGGCAGTAGCTAAGGAGCTGCCATTATACAAATCATACACAAAATGCATATCGCCCAACTCTTGATTCGTAAATCCATCCATAGTTTTAAAGAAATAATTTATACAAATATCTATTTAACTTTACCAACGTAAATGTAAAATAATTAAAATATGAATCAATGCGTCGAACAAAATTCAAGCAATAAACAAAATGTCAACAAACACTGCCAACTGCTATTTTTTATTTTATACATAGTTACCTTTTTAATACCAAGTCATGATTTACTTAAAACTTAATAATTATTTTTCTTGAAACCGGAGGCTTCTAACGAAATAAGGCAAGACTACCTTTTTTAGTTTTTTTTTTAAATTTTACTATCCAAATAATTAAAAAGTACGCACAATAATGTATCACCATCTTTATTTAAAGGTTTTTGGTTCACTTGATTGTTTATTCCAAGTTGATTGAAACTTTGTCTCATTATAGGTGAGGATTACTTTATTTCATAAATTTTAACGAAATTCTTAAAGAAGTACAAAAAAAATCACAGATCTAACACAACTATTAAATTCTTACCTATAAGTAACTTTCTATTTTGTATTTTTATAAACATAACCTCTCAAAAATTTCTTTATTTTCCTACAATTGGCACAACTAAAATTTGTCATAGTGACCAACATCGAAAGGACACAAGCAAAATGGCGGCCCCCTAGTAGTGGTCATTTACATTTTATTTAATTGGCAGTTCAGGAATATTTATTAAGTTCCTGCCGATTCGAAATAATCGAGACAAATAAAATATGCCCTATTCAAATCACTGTTTTACAACAATTAAAATCACTCTTTTACAACTAATCGAACCAAAGATTCATATTGAAAATCATAACATAACATACATTTTGATAAACGGTAAGAGCAGTAAACAAAAAACGTTAAGAATTTACACGGCATTTCCCGAGAATATTAAAAAAATTGTTTCATAACATTCTTATTTTTTCAAATTTGTAATGTTTTACTCTTTTTTTATTACCCAACTCCTTTTCTCTTATCAAGTCCTTAAAATAAATAACTCAACTTTAAATATACCTTGTATATCGAATGTTTTCATGCTTTCAATACAAGCGATTCCTTCACCATATACTAGATTTCGAATAGAATACTAGATTTTTGGGTAAATATCTTATAGCTGAAGTGGAGGACAATAAAAAAATTGCACTTCTTAAGTCGAAACATTGCTTTTCCTTTGGGTAACACCTTGGGTTTGGGATTTAAGAAAATTCTAGCTTGATGATTGGATATTTCTTCCGATAAAAAGTTGTAAATGATATTAAGCCTGCTGGCAGAATCAGTTTTCTAGTCTGTTCAAGTGTTTGCCTAATCTCTTACTACGTGATTTGCAATTTATCATCTCTTTGATCTTTTTGAAGTCGAGTGTAATATAACTTAAAACTAATCTTTTATAGAGTGGTTGCTGGTTATGAGTATGCTGATATGACTTTTACTAATAGCCTTCCGGCATTACGGACGGACAACGGAATCGCCTGCTAAGCATTTATAATGCAATTAAAAATTACTGAAGCATGTATTCATCAAGTTCGTCGAAAATCCGACATCAAATAGATAAAAAGTATAAAATGGTTTGTGTAAGATTAGGTTTTAAGACATACTGTGAAACTTCTTTATTTAATTTCTCTAATTAAAAGAGTTTAGAAAGATGCACGAATTTACAACTCAACACTTTTCACTCAGCCCATTGGAAAGATTGACTAAATGATTACTTTTTTAACGTGTAAAAAACATGAACCAGTATTCTAAAGATAAACATGTTTTTTTGTTTGAATTGAGAACTTTTATAATTCATTTGTGATTTATTATTTTTAATATATATATTTATTCTTTTACAGGTCCAGTATCCAGTATTTTATCGGTTAAGTATTCCTACAGAACTGTAACATTTTTGGGAGGCTTATGTGCTGCAGGAGGAATGATATTAAGTTATTGGGCTACTTCTTTACCATACCTATATTTTTCATACGGAGTACTTGTTGGATGTGGAGCAGGATTATCTTTTCCACCAACTGTTTATATTGTTACCAGTTATTTTGTTAAGCGAAGAGGAATTGCTAATGGAATTTGCATATCCGGTTCCGCTTTTGGTTCAATTCTTTTACCTCCTTTACTACGTGTACTATTAGAAGCGTATGGCTACAAGGGAGCGTGTCTTATAATGGGTGGGGTACTGTTAAACGTTTTCGTAGCAGCACTCTTCTACGACCCAGTTGAGAAGCACATGAAAAGAGAAGAAAATGATAATGATGATATTTTAGAAGAGTTGCCAGAACCGGATCAAAGCAAATTTATTATAAGCGAAAACAGTCTGACGTCTCTACCTCAAATACCTCATAACGAATCATTCCTAGAACAAAGTGATATTTCTGATTTAGGATTTAATAGAAGTGCTTCGAGTGCTGCAGTACAGAATTTAAAAAGCCCACACAGAGAGAGAAAAATTAGTATGCCAACAGGAAAACACGAAGTTATGAAATATAAGCAAGGATATATAACTTCGAAGCATAATATAAATAGTAGTTCAGCCCTTCATGCTGTACCGGAAGGCTCAAATGGGAATGGGGATTTGGAATTGTCATCTCAAAGAAGACTCCCTAGTTCTAGAAGATCCACGAGGCCAGGTAAATTTAGTATTTTGAATTTTTTTCTCATAGGTGTGAGTGTTTTGCATGCTAGCTTGTTTGTGATGTTAATCTAGTAGTGGGCTTGAGTTATATTTGCACAACCAAAGATAGCAACTTAATTGTTTTTTTAAACTTACTTATTAGTGAGTTAGGAAATGGTGGAGTTGAGAGATTTAATTAATGAGTTCTTTAAAAACGGTCAAGAATACTAATTGTTCGCAACCAAGCTGGATTGTTAGTTTTCTTTTCTTCATAGCCGGACATTTCTCAATTTAGAGAGTATTGTGGCATGTTATCATAAGCACTACACTACCGCTCAAAAGTATTTGCCCACATATGACTGTTTTAAAGTTATAACTAAAAATAATAAACCCATCAGTTATTCTTGTGAAACGGTTTATTTATAACAAAATGAATATAAACAATACATTTTTCAATTAATTAAATTTAAGAAAATCAAATTATGGATTCATCTACATGTCCGCCTCGATTTTTAATAACAGCTTCACAGAGTTTCGGTAGTCTTCTAATTAATTTGTCCAAAGTTTCCTGAGGTATCTTGTGCCACTCTTCTTGGATGATCCTCCACAAGTCTTCTTTTGATGTGGGGCATGATTTTCGCACTTGTCTATCCAGTTCATCCCACAGTTATTCAATAGAATTGAGGTCCGGTGATTGTGGAGGCCATACCATAACTTTCAGAAGACGTTTCCTTTGTAATTGTCCTAAATATTGCTGGCACAATTTCGACGTGTGCTTGGGGTCATTGTCATGTTGAAAGAAGTTTTTCCCAATTATTCGAGTACCAGAAGGAAGTACATTGTCACTTAAAATTGTTTTGTAACCCTCTTTTCGAAGAATTCCCTCTATTCTAATTAGATCGCCCACTGTAGATCCTCCAAAACAACCCCACACCATCACCGAACCACCACCGTGTTTAACTGAGGCCACCGTACTGTTTTCAGCGACCGTTTCATTGGCATAACGGCGAACAAAAACTCGCCTCTTTGTTCCAAAAACCTCGAATTTCGACTCGTCACTCCAGAGAACTTTCTTCCAGTTATCAATGGTCCATTCTTTGTGTGATTGGGCCCTTAAGTATTTTCTTCTTATTAACATCCTTCAGTAGCGGTTTTGATACAGCTAAACGTCCTTTAAGATCAGCATTATAAAGTCGCCGTTTGACTGTCGAAACACTGACCGCTTTTTTTACACTCCTTGTTGATTTGTGCTGTGATTTCAGGGGCGGTAAGGCGTCTATTGCGTTTGCTTGTAATTATAATAATATTGTTGCCTTTGGCCTTCCCGATCGAGGTTTGTTGCTAATAGTCCCTTCTCTGGTGAATTTCCTATCGACAGTCCGCCTTGGAATTCTTAAATCCGTCGAATTTTGACGGTTAGTCTTTCCATCTTTATGAAGTCCAATGATACTACCTTTTGTTTCTACCGATAACTCTTTTGTTTTAGCTATTTTAAAGAATGTTGAAAAACCAGCAAAGAAACGGTGACAATCGTCAATAAGCAAGCGAAATTATTTACCAATGTTACACAAAATCAATTCTTGAAGACTAAACACCTTTAAATGTTTCAAATTTCATCGGAAACGAGCTGTAAACAGATTAGTTTTTTAGAAGAAGTGCATATTCACTACATTGTTTGTTATTTGCAAGACTATTTTTAAATACTCAGTGTTTTTCAACGAACCATAGTTGATAGGTATGCTGTTTAAGCATATATGCAATTTACAAAAGAGATACAATCTAAATATTGGTATAAAGATAAGATTTTTGTATATAATTTAAAATATTAAAAAGAATACATGGTGGGCAAATACTTTTGAGCGGTAGTAAGTATATGTATAAAATGAGAACATGTTTCGGGTTTATTTCTCACGATTTGTCTCTTGATACCAAATTGATCATTTTATCCGAGATAATCCCAAAATAATTCGATTTTTCGCAAACAATAAAGTTTCGCTTTTGAGAAGGGTTCTAAACTTGCCTAGTTTTCTCCTTCTGGAATAGCAATTTTACCATTTTGGTGGGTTATTTGTCATTTTTCGCATTACTTAAATACAACCTTTAATTTAGCAACTCTTAAATGATTGAAGGTTGATACCCATTATTTTTCTTGACTAGGTCATGAAACAATGCCTCCGCATGATTGAGCAATGCACGCTTCCAACAATGATTCCCCATCTGCGCTTGCCGCTGATAAAGGGAATGCAATAAGCCGCACGTCTCGCTAGAAATGTCTCTTTTTTATAAACTTAAAAATTGAGATGAGACTTCTAAAACAGATTGGTTGTTTTAATTAACTTTTTAGCCTAAGTATATTTAAATACAACAGAGAATCATTCTGTTCAACACTGAAAAATAATTCTATATGCCAGTAGAAAAATTGTTACGTATATTATAACTGATTTTGAAGTCTCCTACATAACACTAAATAACGCAAATGGTATTTTGTGTTTTAACAGAATTAGTTTTTGAATTTAATAAAAATCAAATTATATAATTTTTAAACATAAGAAGGTAATGGAAAAAACTTCACTTTTTTTTTGGTAAAATAATCAAACTTATTTACTAGAATATATAGGGGAGAAGGGGGCACTTTTGGACATATTTACTAAAATTCAAGTCCTGAAAAAATCTAAATTTCAATATAAAAGTGAGAAACAGCTTTTCCAGATGTAGAATATGTTTACTTTAATCTCGGACTGAAAAAACTATTGAAATTTTAGTGTGTTTTGGTTGACACGCAAATAAACAATAAATGTCATACTGTTCAAATGTACCCCAGCTGTGGGGTATATTTGAATAGGCAAAGGGGCACAAATAAACAATACATATATATTGGAAGTTTTATTGATTTTTATTACAAAAAATCTATCGTAAATTAAATTTATTAAATTGCAGCTTAAACTCCAGTAATGAAGATGTCCTCTCAGTACCTTTTTGATGCGGAACAGGTAATTTCTTAATTACATCCATAGACGCTACTGTGCTTCTTCGACCGCGGGATTCAATTTGTACATCTGACGACAAATTTGCCGAATCTTCATTTTCATCAGATGACCTTGACAGCTCGAACTCATTTTCAGTATCATCTTGTAGGGATATGGCATCATCACATGATGAGTCACTATCTGCCAATATTGCTCTCTTCACTCTTGGCTTCTTGGCTACCGTTTGTACTCTTTTCTTAGCTTCTCGAGCAACTGCCTCGGCTTCAATGGCATCTTTAATCGGTGTATCTGTAAGAAACAGAGATTTTTTTGTTTTGCGACTTTGGCGACGCTTTTTGGAAGTCGAACCAATATCGGGAAATGGTCTGACCACCTCAGGAGATATTACTTCAGGTTCAATTAATAAGGTCGTGGAAGCTGATGCTACAGAAGTGATCGGACCTGCAGATGAAGTAGACGGTAGAGAGTCATTTTGTTCCTTTGGTATTCCAGCAACATCATTAGTAGATGCTTTTCCTGCTGCAACAAAGTCACTATCTGAAAAAATATTTCTATTTAATGGCTAGATCCCTGTTTTTTGAAAACCAGATATTATGTTTGTTGCTTATTATTATGTTTATTATTTATGCTATTCAAGCATCATTCACTCCAATATTTGCCAGCCCAGCCAGGTCATGGATTGTTATGGCTTTTCCGGGATTCGAAATTAAATAATCATGTTGCGCTATTTTTAATTTAGCCTTAAAAGGAGCTATTATTGAAACGTCCAGTGGCTGAAGGCGATGACTACAATGGGGCGGTATAGTGACCACCTCCAAGCCATTTTCTTTTGCAAATTTAATGGCATTTAGCGAGCAGTGGGATTCGTGGTTGTCCATTATTATTAATTTTTTTTTTATTTTGGGTATATTTTGTAAAAGATTTTATATGTTTTAGAACTTTTATAAATAACGTTTTTGTCATCCAACCGCTAGGAGGATTGTTTATTAGTCATATGCTTCCAGCTGGAGCACCTGTGAGGAAACTGTCGTGATATCTAGCTCATGGGAATATAAAAACTGGTGGTAAACTATTTCCATCTGCACTCACGATGGCACACATAGTTACAAGAGTGCCCCTTTCCGCGGAAGTAATTTGGCCCACTTAGTTCCCTTTTCAGCAATAATGTTTAGCGCATCTACAACATTGGTTATACCCGTTTCATCCAAGTTAAAAATTTTATGTGCAGGAAAATTGTATTTTTCGTAACAGCGCACAAGATTATCTTAAAACTCTGGTAATGCGTTTGGTTAAATGCCGTAACACGTGACATACTCGTGTTTTAAGGCCTTTGGAGACCTTCGAAGATTTTCTTTTTTTCAAGAGTTTCATAAACTCTTGAACCCAATCTAACCCTGCCATTTTGTTAGTATCCCAACTAGGTGGATATTTTATAGACATAGCTTTTGCATAATCAAATGGCAATTTGACAATACCCTCAGATTTTTATACGATAAGCTATATTGTAGTTTAGAACACGTTAAAATATATTTTACCAACATAAGTTCTTGATCATTATTAAACACTTGTCTGAATGTATGCTTAGAGGAAAACACCTGCTCCCTGGGTTGTTTTTTCAAGCGGTAAAACAAAGCAGCATGTTTTACGTCGTAAACTTCTGCAGCTTTTCTTAGTTTTTAAAATTTCTATTTCTTTTACAGCCGCTATCGCCTTCTCCATGTCTTCCTCAGTAAACCCAGTTTCCTTCTTCCCCTTATATTGTCTTACCATCGTGATTTGCAAATCTGGAAAAACAATGCTACTTAAAAACATTTTTTACTACTAATGGGGTACCTTTGAACAATGTTCAACAGTGCCCCATTTTAAAGTTCAAAGACACCCCTTGTGCTTACACTCGAATTCAACCACGTTTGCTAAAACTATCCTAACCTCAAAAGTCACATATTTTCACAAAACGATTTACATACCTAGTCTAGTTGACGACCTACTGCAGATTAAATGTCCTCTTTATAGTTTAGTGTTGAGCCTAATTTGTTTAAGTGGGAAATATTACAAGAAAAAAGTTGAAAAACAAGGTTTATTCGTATATGCGATACACCAAGTCGTAGAAGCTGCTGCACAATACAGTTGCCTTCTTGCACTAGTTACTTCAACCACGTGCCGTTTTTAAAACGATTATCGCGCCAGAGGCGGAAAATTTAAATGAAGTTCAAATGTGCCCCACGTTCAAAGGTGCCCCCTTCTCCCCTACATCAAAATAAGTAAATTTGTGTATCGGAATAGCCAACATTACATTTGCGTAGACTTAGAAAAATACTAAAAGAGGTCTGTTAACCGTAGTTTTTTAAATTTTTCGTAGATTTAAAAAAAATGATTGTCGATATTACCATCAGGCAAGAGATTTTTATAATTTTTTGTTGAACTCAAACCAGCCCCACTAGGGGATTGATGGTTTAGGATGAAATGAGCTTATGTAGTAAGACTCCTTTAGTAGTGTTTGAAGGCCAATTAAATGCTCGAAGAGACACTAATAAAGAAAGAAAGATACCTTAACATTCAAAAACTGTATAATGTTAGTTTCCAACAAAATGACGGTCGGCATCATACTGCAGCTGCTAAATTACACTTATATATGAGGGCTAATGTAAAATTTTAGGTAATGCTTTCGAATCCTCCAGCAGACTTGCAGAAACTACGCGCGGTATATTTTAACGAGTAAAAGAGTTGTGATCTGGTTTGAATTTTGTTATGTTCGTAAATACAATGATTAAATAACAATTTTAACAAAAAAATAATATTGAGTTACTACTAAACAAATAATTGGATTTTTATTATTTTAGGAATACCAAAAAGAAGTACGTCCACCAGTTCTTTCCAGTATATCAGTACAGCATATCATGGAAGCACACTAACACTGCAGCCTGAAACATTTGCCAGCTCATTTAGTTTAGCAAAGGGAAAGCAAAGTGATACTAATGGTGAACCAGTCAAGAAAATAAAACTATTTGATATTTCATTACTTAAAGATCCTTTATATCTCATCATACTGATTTCTAATGCTACAAATGCCATCAGCTACACGAATTTCATTATACTATTACCATCTTATGCGGGAAATCTTAATTTTGATAAAAATAGTGGTGCCTTACTTTTGTCTATAGTAAGTACACTGGATTTGGTAGGGCGACTGGGTGGCTCCGCCCTTTCAGATTTAACAACATTCCCTAAATCCTGGTATTTCGTTTGTGGATTGTTTATTTCGGGTATTTCACTAGCTCTTTTACCTTTTTTCCATAATTATTGGGTAATAGCCGCTTTTTGTTCGGTATTTGGATTAGCATCTGGTACGTATGTCGGTATTACGGCCATTGTCATGGCGGACTTAATTGGAGAAGAAAGGCTACAATCCACTTACGGAATATCCTTGTTTGTAAACGGGATTCTACAGTTGGTGGGACCGCCAGTTTGCGGAATCTGGTTCGAAGCCACCAACTCTTTTGTATCGCTGTTTTGTAGTTTAGGGACTATATTAACGGCTGGTTCATTACTATGGAGCTTTGTACCTTGTTTAAAGCAAAAACAAACCTCTTAGACTAAACGATAACAGAAAGATATCTTGCTTGTGAAAAATTATGATATTAATTAGGGCATTAACATGATATATATATAATTTATTTTTTTATTGTATGTATATATATATAGTTACAAAAAATGTATGTATATATGTCCCTTTCTTACGTAGACCACATTTTTTACTGTTGGGAAGAAAAATTGTATTTATGGTAAAAATAGGTATTGAAAATCTTATTTATTTTTTGCTACAACAAAAAAATGTAACTCGATAATTTAAAAGCATAAATGATGTTTCAGCAATATAGGATTTATTATAATAATATACAGAATATATATATTTAAGTAGTTTGGAGATCAATGATCTTAAAATTAAAAATGGAGGTCAGTATTCTTTAGTCGCTTAATCTTACAAAAGCTTAACTCTTAAAATAAAAACACAGTTCACCAGTTTCCTAGATATGGCCGTTTCGTATTTAAATTCTACGCCTAAACGCGTATACTGCTTAGCATTACCGAGCGTCTATCAAAATTATGTATTCAGATGGTAACTGAAGTTTTATTGTTAATTTTCCATTTCAATAATTCTTGTTCGCCTTATGTAAACGTTTTATATTTAAATTAAACCAAATAAATTTTAAATATGATTTTAATAAATTACATGGCGGTGACGCTCTATGCACTTGTGATGACCCGGATCAAATGATCTTTGTAAGTAATAATAGCTCAAAAACTTGAACTTGAATCAATCTTACCATAAAGGACATTTACCATATTTAAGCCATAATTATAGTTTCAAATTCACTTTTATGTGGACATTTTTCTTTACTAGAATAAATTGAATTTTTTTTAAAAAATTTAAAAAATATTTTATCAAACAAGGTACCCAACTTAGTATTTAACCTCGGTTTTAATTTCGAATTTATGTTAAAACTTTATCCATAAATAAATACAAAAAATATTTTATAAAAAAATAAAAAGGTTTCCGATATTTTTTATGATTAGATTGATACCGTGTCTAATATTACTGTTACTTGTCCCTTATATTTTAGGTTGTATATGTTTTTAAGTAGTTAGTAAATCATGTATACATTAGTGATTGATTTATTAGTTAATAAAGCATTTTATTGGAATATTTTTGTACCAAATTATTATTTGAAGAAAATAAATATGCGATAATAGTACTTAAAACGCAGAATCAAAGTAACTTCCTTCTTTTCATTTTTTTAAAATAAATCTTACAAATTATATGAAAAAATATTTGTTTACACTCACATTCTCGAATACCTGCTCTGAATACCCTAAATACCGGGTGGCGAGGCAAAAGGGGAATATCTATTTGATGTATCGATAAAATGGTTATAAGAGTACCTTTTGACATATTCAGTTGTTTTCGGTTACTTCTGGTTTATATGACAGTAACACTAAATTTGTTATTTTATATGGGACACTTGAGATATTACGTATTTCCATAGGAACTTATCTTCTGAGAACAATAATACCGCATTTGCCACTTTTTTTTTATAATAATAGAAAAAAGATCAATTTTTGAATTTTAAAATAGGAAGCCTTAAGAGGCTGTCATCCACATAGATCTCCTAATAGACCCGCTGTGCCCCAACAAGGGTTACCAAAGGCCCATAGTCTTAACTAATCTCCATATATAAAAAGACTTGTCCTGACTGATAATCGACGTACAGCCCAAATGGTAAAACATAGAAATATGAAATTTGGGGACAACATTCCTATGGTTATGTAGGCATCCACTAAGAAGAGATTTTTTGAAATTCCATCGGGAAGGGGTTGAAACCACCTCTTATGTATCATAGCTTTAAAACTATGTACTTTTTTAAAAAACGGTGAAACACGTCATTTTTATTTTATTTTTTTTACTTTAAAGAAACAATTTCCATTTGTTTGTTTTTTTTAAGGGGTTAAAACCACCCTTTAAGATTTTAACATCTTTTTTCTATCCTTAAATTGATTGCTTTTCGGAAAAAAACTGCAAAACACTTCAATTTAATGTCATTTTGATGAAAACAACCCTGAAGGGGTGAAATTTTCTTCTACGAAAATTCTTTCTTTTTCAACTTATAGCGTTGAAAATTGATATTTTTGCATATTATTATGTATACCTAGTGAGATTTAAATTTTGTTTATGCCAGGGGTGTATTAAGGTAAACGGGGTCACAATCTACAATTGTTTAAAAAATAAATGATTTCAAAAACGATTTCTTATATTAAAAAACGAAAAAAAAAACACCACTGGTATTTCATATTATTTCTATGTTACATACATATTACTTACCATATTTTTTATGTTGGCCAGAAAGAGACAAGGTGAAAAAAAGGGGGAGATTATAAGGACATTTTCTATATTTATTTTTAACTTTAAAAAGCGGTATTAAAATATCTTTTTTGCATTAAAGTACTAAAAAGTAAAAAAAAAAAAAAAAATAACACAACGACGTTGTGTTTCCTTCAAGCAGTCACCACCCATCTTAGTAATAACTTCTTTGTAAACAAAAAATGTTGTTGTACAAAGAAGTTCTTCGGTAGAACTTTTCATTTATTTTCAAATTCCACGCGAGCAATCAGCTAATGAGGTAATAATAGCATGAACTAATAAGGCTCTCTTATTTGAAGGACTTAAAATCGCTCGGTACACTGTAGGTGTCGCCCAAGAATTTGAATAATGTAGTTTGCAATTTTGTCCTCCTTCCAACACCATCGGCATCCCGGGTTGTCCGCTAATGCCGATGGTGTGGAGATGGTAGCTCAAATGCCAGTTTCCGGTTAAGAGATCCGTCACTAGCCGAATTTTGCGTCTTTTTAAGCACAGTACATTTCTGGTGAGATAGGAGAGTCTAAGATCCACTTGTTACGCAGACTCTTCATTGATGCAACTGTTACGCATTTAGTTATACCCATTGTAGGTTTACGCATCATTCGGCTGTTTCGCAAATCATAGTCTACCAGGAAGTCCGCTTCCTCGTTTTCAGTGCTTAGACACCCAGGCAAGCTGAACCCTGCAATTCGCCTTTACCATAGCAGTTTCTCCAGGACTTTTTTGCATTTAACTATGAGCCTGGAGCTTACCGTCTCAGCCTTAATGGCAGCTCTGCCGTCCGAGCAGATTGATACCACTTTTTGCGGTGTCCGCAGTTTAGGATTTCCTATCCGCATTTCAACAAAACAAAAACTTCAGCTCGGCAGACAGTAAGTTTATGTTGCTCTATCGAGTATACTCTGCTGGTATGAGGAACCCACCAGCCCTGCATCAGTTCTGTTGTTCCGTACCTTTATTCAGCAATGTAGGCCCACGGGAGTGCCACTCCCTCTGCCTGCGTTGAGGGTCACAAAATTGCAATTCGTAGTTTCATGTGCCATACAGTCACTGCCCATCAGAAGGAGAGGGTACTCCTGTATGGCCAGATTTTTGCAAGCAGTTTTGCTGGAGAATTGCAACTGCACTCCACCCAGAGACAAAACAGGTGGTGTACCAAAGTTACGTCTCCTTGTGAATAGTAGGAGCTCTGCTTTTGCCTACCTGAGAGGCGTATTGTTGTATAGGCAGGTGTTTTTTGACTAAGATACTCTCTTTTAAATATTGATCAATCAGTCTCTATTGTCTTCAGCAGAAAACTGGTAGGACTGTTGGTCGGTACGATTTGGAGTCTGAGTAGTCGCCTTTTCCTGGCATGGATATAACCCATCCATGCCCGGAAATTTGAAGAGGGAGAATGATTTTATTGCCCACTTTATCCTCTCGTAAGTGATTATCGTTATAGCAATCTCGTGTTCGATATGAATATGTGCTCGTGAACTGCAAGGGGGATTGTGTGAAGAGTTGGAGCCTGAAAAATGAGTGCGTGCACACCACCTTCCAGGAGTGAAAACGACCCCATTTTAGTACCAGGGTCCTTGGAAAGGACGCGGAGCATGTGTTTTCAACAGAGAACAATTTAAAGTCCCTAACAATTTAAATTTTCAGTCAGTGACATGCTTGAGCGCTCTGCCCTGCGAAGGAGCCGGCGGATAGTGTCATGGTGTTTTTTGTGCTATTGTTCCACAAGGCATTCTTTGCATTTGCGAGTCTCCGTCTTAGTGAACAGATGTCCTGGAATGCCGCGGCTATCGCACGAGTTCCAGTATTCGCCGGAAGTGTGTACCTTGCCGGCATGTCCTCTAGACACCAACTAGTTCCCCTCGAAAGTGTTCTTGAATGCGTTAAAAGTTTAAATCTTTAATCACGTAGTCACGGAAAATACTTCTCATTGTATAGCACTTACATTTTTTACACGTATATTTAAAACGTTCAAACTAGTATTTTTGACATTTACTAGTTTTTTAAATGGTATGTTTTTGGGCACCACTTTTGAAATGCAGTTTTGATTATTTTTATAATCGGTTGATAAATAAGCCCAAAAGAAGTAAAAACACACCACACCAAATTATCTGGTGCGACTACAATCTCTACAGACACATTAATTAAGTTATTCGAAAAAAAAAACAGTTGTATGAATCACTAAAATGAGTCGCCTATAAAATGAGTTTTTGGGAGATTCTAGAGCATTCTATTTCTTTAACTCTTAACACCTTTGACTCACATACATGTAAATTTAAAATGAATGTGAGCTTGGAAGATTGTTACGGGAAACTCGACAGGAATTCAAAAAAGACACGATATATGTATGGACATACGTCTGGACGGAGTCGATATCGTAAATCGTCGATCAGGAGAATAAGTTGTTTTTTTTAAATGGAATACAATAAAGACAAATATATTGAAAAATGTAAAAACGTTGTAGTTTCATAATCTGTCCGACATCTGGGAGCTGCTAATGTTGGTTTGTTATTTTTTAATAAATTAGATGCGTTCTGGTAAAAAGGTATAAGTAATGGTATTTCCGTAGTTATAGTTTTTAAAAGTTAGAGAATTTGGGTATACAATTTGCAAGTTTAAAAAGTCGCTGTTGTAGAAGGACGGCATCTCAAAGGTACACTACCGCTCAAAAGTATTTGCCCACATATGACTGTTTTAAAGTTATAACTAAAAATAATAAACCCATCAGTTATTCTTATGAAACGGTTTATTTATAACAAAATGAATATAAACAATACATTTTTCAATTAATTAAATTTAAGAAAATCAAATTTTGGATTCATCTACATGTCCGCCTCGATTTTTAATAACAGCTTCACAGAGTTTCGGTAGTCTTCTAATTAATTTCTTCAAAGTTTCCTGAGGTATCTTGTGCCACTCTTCTTGGATGATCCTCCACAAGTCTTCTTTTGATGTGGGGCATGATTTTCGCATTTGTCTATCCAGTTCATCCCACAGTAATTCGATAGGACTGAGGTCCGGTGCTCAAAAAAACTCTCCTTTTCGTTCCAAAAACCTCGAATTTCGACTCGTCACTCCAGAAAACTTTCTTCCTGTCATCAATGGTCCATTCTTTGTGTGATTGGGCCCACTCAAGTCTTTTCTTCTTATTAACATCCTTCAGTAGCGGTTTTGATATAGCTAAACGTCCTTTAAGACCAGCATTATAAAGTCGTCGTTTTACTGTCGAAACACTGACCGCTTTTTTACGCTCCTTGTTGATTTTTCCTGTGATTTTAGGGGCGGTAAGGCGTCTGTTGCGTTTGCTTGTAATTATAATATTTAAATCCTCCTTTGAACTTGTTGCCTTTGGCCTTCCCGATCGAGTTTTGTTGCTAATAGTCCCTTCTCTGGTGAATTTCCTAACATTATAATCGACAGTCCGCCTTAGAATTTCCAAATCCGTCGAAATTTGACAGTTAGTCTTTCCATCTTTATGAAGTCCAATGATACTACCTTTTGTTTCTACCGATAACTCTTTTGTTTTAGCTATTTTAAAGAATGTTGAAAAACCAGCAAAGAAACGATGACAATCGTCAATAAGCAAGCGAAATTATTTACCAATGTTACACAAAATCAATTCTTGAAGACCAAACACCTTTAAATGTTTCAAATTTCATCGGAAACGAGCTGTAAACAGATTAGTTTTTTAGAAGTGCGTATTTTCACTACATTGTTTGTTATTTGCAAGACTATTTTTAAATACTCGGTGTTTTTCAACGAACCATAGTTGATAGGTATGCTGTTTAAGTATTTATGCAATTTCAAGAGAGATACAATCTAAATATAGGTATAAAGATAAGATTTTTGTATCTAATTTAAAATATTAAAAAGAATACATGGTGGGCAAATACTTTTGAGCGGTAGTGTAGTTGCCGAGAAACATTTCTTAAAACTGCGGCCCAAAATAGACCTTTAATAATAGATCTTGATCAGATATTTAACAAAATAACTACGTTACTTTTTATATGTGACCTTAAATAATTAAATATAGAGTGTACAAAATGTATTTATTACTTTATTTAATTATAGCATATTTACATCATTAGTTATATTTATGTATACATTTACAAAATAGTTCGTTATATTATTTCTCGTAAAACAAGCGTAATCAAAAACCAACGCCAACTCCAAGCTTCCTAACAATTAACGCACCTTGATATTTTTAATAATTATCGCTTAGTGTAAAAAATTAAAGACCCAAGTGACATTTTCTGCACTTTCGGCAATCCCAGTTGATTTCTCTTTAATTACGCAAGAATTAACTCTTAAAAGATAATTTCCAGGATTTTAATTCGTATGTTATGAATATATATATTTTTTTAAACTATATAAAAATATACAAATTTATTTGTTAAAGTATTACTTCTATACTGAATTTTATGTCATTATTATATAAGACTTTTAAAAGTCTAAAACGATTTAAATAAAATCAAATCAGAAAAAATATGTTTGCGTACTACATACATTTACGTTCGTTTTCTATTTAAAGTAACTGAAATTCCGTATTCTTAGTCTTCTAATGTTTCTTAGTATTCTAGAAAAACATGACGCTGCTCTTTTTCCTTCAATATAATCAATGTTTTCACTATAAACTTGGTTGCAAAAGCCAAATAAATTACTTCAGAGTTAACAGTACCCTGTTAAATCAAAGGAAATTACTCACAAATGCCGAGGACATGCCAAAGTAATTTTAAAGAAGAGACTTTAAAAGATTTCTACCTTGCTTTTTTATGCAGTTTTGTTTTAAATTTTTATTTTATTCAACCATTTTTATGTATTGACCAATATTTTTTTCAAAATAAATGAAAAGAGAACACCAATCTCGGTCTCAAAAAATTCTTTAAGTGGTGACACTTGTTTCGCTCTTAAAAGAATCATTAGACCTAAAAGATAAGGAAAAAAAACTAAATAAAATTACAAAAAGGCCTTAAAGTAAAACGAAAAAGTATACCTTAAGAAGGTTAAAAATACGCCCGACTGGGCCAAAAAGGTTAAAAATCATTACAAATATGTAAATAATGTATCTTTATTACATTGGCTCCATGCGACTACTTATAGGTTAAATAGATGATAATAAATGTTAAGAAGTAACAAAATAACTTGAAATATCAAAGTTTAATTAAGTTTGTCATACTTAATAAAATATTTTAATTCAGTTGTCTGTCCTATTGTGAATAAATTCTGGTAGAATTATGTAGTCAATTTAATTATTATTCCACAAAATTTAATGATGATCAAAATCTAACCATGTAATTCAAGAATAATTCAAATATTGGTGTTAATGTTAGTTTCCGTTTGTAAACCCACATTGGTGAATTACTTTTAAGTTGATTTGAGATTAACTTTTTTTATGTAAAATTGCATAAAGTAGAGAGAGACCTGATAAAGAGTAAAATGATGTTCGAAAGCTTAACCATAGCATCCCCAATATTCAACATTTTACTATATATATGAAGGGTTTACAAATAGCTACAACTCTGTCATAAATAATATCAATCAGCTAACTTTTCATAAAGATCTCAGAAATTTCAATACTGCTAGTAATAATACGGAGTTTTTTTTAAATATTTTTTTCTATTTCATGTAATAGGTTCAAGTAACATAATGGTTCCCTAGTTTGCCATTCCTATATCTATTAGCTTTTTGAATTTAAAGTGTAGTCAAATCAGATTGGACATTTGAAATGAGTGTCATTGTTGCCACCTTATTCTAATTGCATATTTCCAATATGCAATTTTATTAGAATAAGGTGTAACAATACAAAAAGGGATTATAGATTTTTTAAGACTGCCTAGTGTATAACTTATACATTAATTTTCATCCAGGAGTAATTTTTTTGTTATGAATTGATTTTCTGAATGAATGTTGTTGTTTTACACTGTACTTCCGGACTAGCTTGTACTGCTCTTGCCTGTCTTTTGAATGATCCTTTGTCGAGATTAGGGCCATATTTTTAATAATTCTGGGTCGCATCTAGGTGCTTGGACTTGTGACTCACTCGGAGAATAGGAACCGACTGGTCGGATTAAGATTCGGTTGCTTGTATTTATGAGGTCTGGGTGTGATGTTATTGGACGCGAGCCTGCGGAGCAGACCACGCCCCCTTAGACCACGGAACTTTTGGCTGGTGAGAAAAGGTCGGGCGGAGGTTTGAACGTATCAGTCTTTAACGGTATTTTGGATGATGATGTTTGGTTTGAGTTTTATGTGGGGTTTTGTGGTTAGTACGGATGGGATTTAGGATTTGAGCACCCAAGAAGGAAATGAACGGACACTGTGGGGACTGAGACCTCGGCTTCTAGTAATAGTTTAAACGACGGGTTTGAGTTTAATTTTTCAAGTTTTGCCATCAGGGTGTCGATTTTTTTTTCCAACATCCCTTCAGGCAAACTTAGAATATTTAAGAGGCTCGTTGAAAACTCGGGACGTTTCATATGCGATTTTGTAGTGCAATCCTTTGGCTCCGCCCTTCTAGTATTAGAGTCCATGTTGGTCTTTCTCAAGGTCTCGGCGAAGCTTTTTTGTTTGTTTATGTTTTTTATATTCGGATTTTTTGGGCAGCGCCAAGAGCTCGCCGGATGGTCGCCACCGCAATTGCAACACTCTGCCGGTGTTGCTCAGTCTTTTTCACAATCTGAGTAGTGGTGTTCGCTCTTGCATTTGTGGCAACGCGGCTTTGCGTTGCAATTGCTCATGACGTGTCCGTATTCTTGGCAGCGATGACACTGCCTAATTTGCTTCCTGTTATCTATTGCATGAATCTTTAAGCGCTCAACACGGACTCTAATATTTAATATGTTTTCAATCTCAAACATGGCCTCTTGCTCTTTAGGGACGAGGTACCTGATGAGGTCCGTGGGCCTTCGGCGACCTGAGTCGATTTTAAACCAACCCAGTTTCTCAGGCTCGAACCCCATCATTATAGGTTCCTCCTCCACTTCTTCTAGTTTGAAGTTTTGATCCAGTCCCCTCAGTATAACATTCAGTTTTCTGTCCTCTTCAAGGAAGAAGGAATGGAATTCCATTACCTTCTACTAACAGTAGTTCTGTAAGTGCTCTATGATCTTTGGGTGTTTTGGGGAAGAGCGCTAGTCCCAATCTATCTTTTAGAACTTTTTGCAATGTTAATTTTATTTTCACAAAATAATTTATATTTTGTGGCCCAGTTTTTCGTGTCTCTTAATACTACCTTGGGTACTTTGTTTATGTTGGGATCAACACTCTTCCCTTTTCCCGCTAAGGAAAGGTTGTTTAGGGGCATGTATAATGGGTCTCTTTTGAGAGTGGGATTTGCAATGGGGATTTAGATAGGGTTTGGGTCTGCCGATGTTGAGGGGACTGGCTCCCTGTTGTTTTTTCAGGGTAAACCGGTTCAGAGGCCGGCATGTCACCGTCTTGTGAAGGTACATGCCCGCGTCTTCCCTGCTTCTTTTCTTTTTCTGTTCGCTTTGGTTTTTGTCGCTAGCCTGCGCCGTCTGGCGCTCTTCGAGCTTGGCGTTTTTGTTAGTAAGGGCTTTGATTTCGTTCATTCTTCCCTCGAGTTTACAATTCAATTCCGAGATCTGCTTTTTAAGAGAATGGTTTTCTGAGATCAAAATATTTATCCTATAGTTAGATAGATAGTTGTAATCTCTCAGTTAGCCGAGAGTTTTTGAGTTTAACCTCGTACATCTCTTTTTCATTTCTCTCAATTAGCAAATCTCTTTCCCGAGTTATTTCCTCGAGTTTGCGTACTCTTTCCTCACTTTGCCTCAACTCCGTACTCTGGGGTGGCACTTTGCCAGCTCCCAGGTCGGGGTTTGGAGTGGTTTTCAAGGTTTTGGACAATCTGGGGTCAGTTCGGGATTTAGTTTGAAGTTTTAGGAACTTTGAGGAGTCGTCCGAAGTCTTACCCCGCTCTCTCTTCTGCCTGCTTCTTGATCTGTAGTCCTCGCTTTTCGTGGACCTGTCCGTCTGGTATCCATCAGATAGGCCCATTTTATTATCTTTTTATATATATGAATGAATGTAGTACGCAGAAACATAATGACTAAAATCCAATAAAAAAAATTAAATGTCAATGAGTATTTTCCAGTTTCCCAATTATTGAGCAAAACATTTGGGTATTTCACGCAAAAGATAACGACAAGATAAGTAATTTCAATTTAAAATTCATATTAATGTTAAAAGTTTCAAAGTTGATTTCGCTTTTTTTTTTAAAAACTATAGAATCTTTATTTTTTTTCTATGTAGTGTGTTTTTATGACTATCCATTTTAAACACATCGTTCCCTTAAGTAATTAAAAACATACAGTTCTTAAATAATCAGATAATGTATGTAGATTCAATGATTAGGTACGGTGAGATATTTAAGGGCGAAAATTTTTCTATATAGTCACCAAATATAATATAGGGGAAAGTAGTACGAATTGATCCCTTGGGGTAAAATGATCATTTGCGATTGTGCCGAAACCTCATGATAAACCTCTTTGCCTCGGTTAAATCGTTAATCTGTTTCTTCTTTAGCATTTCTTAGTATTTGAACTAGCTGGAAAAAATAGAAGTTCCTATTAATTTTGAAGAGAAAAAGCAGATAATGACTGGTTGAGAGGTTTCAGGCAGAGACATCCAGATATCAGCCTTCGCGCACCTGAATCCACTTCAACGGCCCGAGCGCGCGCTTGTAACAAACCTGTGATATGCAAGTTTTTTCTTCATTGAACATCGAACATCATCAAGTCTTTGCAAAAACTGAATGAAAACAAGTAGCACGAGTTACATCAACTGAATGAGGAGTCCCTACAACGGCTGTTATTTACATGTCTGCTTCCGAAACTTTCATTCCACCGATGTTTATTTTTCAAAGAATCCGTATGAAGATTGAGCTCATAGAGAGAGCACCCGTTGGATCTGCTTGGGCCTGTAATGCATCAGAAAGGATGACACTGTAAGTTTTTGGTGTTTTGAAAGCACGAGCGAACCAGGTTATAATTGTTTGTTTTCTGCCACACGCACAAAGTGCAACGAGTGGATTGTCAGTGTGATGTATACCTTCAGTATTTATCACAACCAATCACTGGAAAAATGGATGTAATAGAGATTAGAAAACAATAACCCAGCAGAACCAGTAAATATGTTTCAGATTGCAAAAATGTTAGCCAAGGCTTACCCAAGCTACAGTCCTAACAAATGGAATCAATGGATTTGCTAAACAGGAAAATTCCCCTTGAACTCAAAATTATTCACTAAAGTTGATTTTATTGCGGCTGCAACTACTGAAAATGGATTGAAGGAAGAAGAGCCAGTGTTGCGAAAATTAGAGCAAAAAAATTCCAAAAAAAAAATAGAAGAGAAGCAAAAATTTAAAAACGAAAAATAAGAAAAAGACTGCACCTAAAAAAACATAGAAAGGAAAGCTCAACTAAAAAAAAGAAAACTTCATATGACACGTCCAAGTTTGAAGAAAATGAAACTGAGTGTCTGTACTGCACAGAACATTTTTAGTAATACCAAGGGTGAAGGATGGATAAATGTGCAAGTGAAAAATGGGCTCATCAAGTATATGCTGGGATGGAGAGTGGTGACGCTGATGAGTTTATTTGTGATTTATGCAGCATAGCATCTTCTAAAAGGCAGTTAAATTTGTAGGCAGAGAGAATACCTCATTTTCGTTATTCATGTGTTTTTTAGGTATTGAGAAGGAAATACAATATTTAGATGGATCTCTTTATCATTAATGTAAATGGTATAAATTAATCACTAAGTTAGAAGCATTTTTTTTGTTTATTATTATTTAAATTTTGTAACTTTTGTCTGTAAAGTAAAAGGTTTTCTAGCGCCTCCACCATTTATTGTAACTTATAACTTCATACATGTTCGCCTTTAGTTTTTAATGTAAACCTTGCTTAATGTAAATAGTTATTTTTATAGGAATATTTAGTTTTATTTGGTTGGCAATTGTGAGTTATAAAAGCGCGTGAGGGGGCTCTCCCCCCCCTTTTTAATCTGTACATAGAATGGTAAAGAACAGCAAGATCAATATAAACACTGAAGACTGAAAAACAGGTGATTTTAATTTCCCTCGAAATTCCTAAAAAATATATAAAATATTAAGAAAACTAAACGTTACCTGGTGTCAGGTGTGTATTTCGAGAGACAAAACCCACAGAGAGGCAGTACAAAACTGGATGATAATGGATTTTCTGAGAGCACCACCTGTCATGGATTTCTTTACCGGCAATGTTGCAAGAAATTGGGCAAGATGGTGGCAAAAATTCGAGCTCTACCTGATGGCGATTGAAAAAAACGAGGCTGCAGAAGGGGTCAAAGTGGCAATCTTTCTGAATCTGGTAGGAGAAAATGGTGTCGAAATTTTCAACACCCTAAACATAAAGATGGAAAAGGCCAAACTGGAGGATGTGAAGAAGAAATTCACTGCATACTGTGAGCCGAAGAAGAACATAGTGTATGAAAGATACAGATTTCTTACATGTAAGCAGAAGCCCGACCAGTCCATAAGTTCCTACATCACCGAGCTGAAGACCCTGGTATCCTCATGTGAGTACAGTGAAAGTGATGAAATGGTCAGGGACATGGTAATCCTGGGCATGCAGTACCAGTCCTTACGTGAGCAGCTATTTCAAACGGAGAAGCTCACTCTGGAGAAGTTGGAGGCGAAGTGTAAGATCTACGACCAGGACAAAAAACAAATGGAGGACATGGGGAAAGCAGAGCCTTCCACGAGTGCATTGGACGCTATAGGAGCACGCAGAAATAACCAGGGGAGTAACAGTTTTAATTTTAAGGGTTTTAATAATACAAATTCAAGAAACGCTTTTAAGAATAAGTATAATGATAATAATAATAATACCAAAATTACTTACAGCTTTCAAAAAAATAATAAATTTAAAATGTGTGGCAAATGTCAAAAAAAAAACATGCTTATGGTCAGTGTCCAGCTTTTGGAAGATTTTGTACATTTTGTAAAAAACCAAACCACTTTGAGTCTTGTTGTCTTGCTAATAAATATTTAGATAAAAATAAACAAAGAAATGCCATTTTAGAAAGAAAAAAATAAATAATTTAGATTTTTCTGGGTGCTCAAATTCCTCGGATGATGAATTTTTTTTGGATTGCTTGCAATTGCAATCAATAAACTCTGAAAGCAAAAAGTACAGTGAAAAAAAAAATAAAAATGAAATCATAGAAAAAATTTCGATAAGTAATGTTGATGTGCTTTTTAAGGTGGACACGGGAGCACAATGCAACGTCCTGCCTGCCAAGACTCTACAGAAACTAGCACCAAACGTCCAGCTCAATCCCACCAATGTCAACATTACAGCATATGGTGGCGCCAGGATTGATGTCATGGTATCTACAAAGTTAAATTGTATAGTGCGTGGTAAGAAATACCTTATTAAATTTTTGGTTGTAAGAGCTGAGGGCAAGCCTATATTAGGATTGGAGTCTTGTTTACACTTAAACTTAATTAAAACAATTGATAGTTTAAAAAAAAATTGTGAAAATATAAAATTTTCTTCAAAAGAGCATGTCATAAAAAAGTATAAATGTGTTTTTGAGGGGCTTGGCACTTTTCCAGGGGAACCTTATAAATTTTCCTTAAAAGATGACGTGAAACCTTGTGTTTTTCCTGCAAGAAGAATTCCTAAAGCTATAATGCCAGAGTTTCAAAAAACATTAGATAAATTAGAAAAAGAGGGGGTAATTTGTAAACAAACTGAACCAACAGACTGGGTTAATAATATTGTTGTTACTGAAAAGCCAAACAAAAAATTAAGAATTTGTTTAGATCCGTCAAAGTTAAATCTTTATATACGAGTAGAACACCATCCTATTCCGTCAATTGATGAAATTTTGGGTGATTTGACAAATAAAAGATATTTTTCAGTTTTAGATTTAAAAGATTCTTTTTATCAAATAAAATTAGATGAATCATCATCAAAATTAACAACATTTGCGACCCCTTTGGGAAGATACAGGTTTTTAAGACTACCCTTATTGCAACATGAAATGCCAGAAAGACCTTGGGAAAAAATTGCTATGGATATTTTGGAATTTAAGGGATATTTGTTTTTGTCAATAATGGATTATTTTTCTAGCTGGATAGAACTAAAAAAAATTAAGAATAAGTCAGCTGATGACATAATAAAAAATTTGAAACAAATTTTTTCCATATATGGTTTTCCTAATTTTATAGTATCCGACAATAACCCTTTTAACTCGTCAAGTTTTCAAAATTTTTTAAGTGAATGTAATATAGTTTTAATTAATTCTAGCCCGAATTACCCTAAAAGCAATGGTTTAGCTGAAAAGTCTGTAAATATTTGTAAGAAAATGTTAAAAAAATGTTTTTATGAAAATAGGGGTAATCTGAATGACATTGATTATTATCTTTTAAAATACAGAAATACTCCAATTCCTGATCTGGGTTTGTCACCAGCTCAAATGTTATTCAATCGCAGACTAAAGGACAATTTGCCTATTGTGGATTCTATGCTTAGTCCTGGACTTGTAGATTTTAAAGAATTAAAAGAAAAGAAAATTAAAAGGACAAAACAAAAATTTTACCATGATAAAAATTCAAAAAACTTGGCAGGTGGGAAGGTGAATCAGGATGTAATGTTTAAAAAAAATAATGAATGGGAAAATGGTGTTATTATGGATAAATGTAAGGAGCCCAGGTCATATTTACTTTCTTTTAGAAATTATAAATTGTTTTTTTTTATTGGAATTATATAATTTTTTAGAATAAGCTTTTTGTTAGTACTAAAAAAAAAAAAAAAAAAAAAAAAAAAAAAAATAAATAAATAATTATCTCATAAGGGGGGATGTAAAGTAAAAGGTTTTCTAGCGCCTCCACCATTTATTGTAACTTATAACTTCATACATGTTCGCCTTTAGTTTTTAATGTAAACCTTGCTTAATGTAAATAGTTATTTTTATAGGAATATTTAGTTTTATTTGGTTGGCAATTGTGAGTTATAAAAGCGCGTGAGGGGGCTCTCCCCCCCCCTTTTTAATCTGTACATAGAATGGTAAAGAACAGCAAGACCAATATAAACACTGAAGACTGAAAAACAGGTGATTTTAATTTCCCTCGAAATTCCTAAAAAACATATAAAATATTAAGAAAACTAAACGTCTAACTAACATTCCAACAATTTCGTTAATTTGTTATTTTTTAAATAATAATTAAGATGAGTAAGATGTATGACTATTCTAAATAAGGATTATGTTTCACTATTGCGTATTTTTGTTTTTTAAAACCTTTTTCTTCATAAAAATACTTGTTTACTCAAAATGGGGTAAGATAATGATAGGGATCATCTTACCCATAGGGATGTACAAGAGTGTGCTTACTTTGTAAGGTTATAAAAAAGACATATTTTAATAAAGCCTCAATTAGTCTCTGGTTTTGAGTATCAGCAAAGGTTAATAGAAAAATGTAATTGCAGTAATTCCCTTAATTTTTGGTTTACCTTAAAAAATATGCATTTTACAGCGATTTCCGCTTAAGGAGATCATATCGTACTACCTTCCCATATTTCTGAAACAATTACATGCAGGTTTTACAAACATTGATATAAAATCCTCATAGCAATGTAATCTCAGCTGACTTTATCCCAAGAATATAAGAAAAAAAATATATAGCCTTACGGTCGTCCCACTTGACAGGAAAGTGTTGCTGTTATTATAAGCAATAATCGTTCGCAACAACACCTGTATACAGTTATGTTGGTTGGAAATGAAATAACCATCCTTTACTTTAACTTTCTTTCATTTAGAGATCCATTTTTAACTGCTCCAACACCCTGAAGAGTAAAATGTGTAAAAATATATCACACCATCCTATTCTGACACCTTTGAGTTTTAATGTATTTTTTTTTTTATAAATACACCATTTCAATTCAAATTGAAGCTAAAACTGATTTCTGAAATCTATATTATATATGTTTTCTGTATTGTATAAACCTTATAGACCTTGAAATCATGTTTTCTTCTCAAATTATTGATTGTCCAGTTTAGCACCAAATTCTATTATATTCTAATATAAACTAAAGACTTTAAAAGTTTTAATACATTATAAAAAATATTGATAATTGGCACTCGTCGAAATATATTAATTTTAAGGCACTCATTAAACGTAGGCAGCTAAGTCAGGATCAGGAACCATTTCCTGTAAATTTGTATACGCAGACTCTCCTTTAAAAAAATCATACAGCTCTTTAAAAGACGGTCTATCTTTTTTGTTTTCCGACCAGCACTGCAACATCTTTTTATATATATGCGGTGGACAGGCGTCAGGTTTCTTTAGTCTTTTACCGCTATCTATAAGAATAATAGCCTAAAAGATAAATAAATGCTAGGTAAAAAAAACTAAATATGTTTACGGTACGACATACCTCAGCACCCTTCATATCGCCATAGGGAATGGCACCAAAAGAAAACATTTCCCAAATGGTAACCGCAAAACTCCACACGTCACTTTTATGATCAAATTGACCATAATTGTAGGATTCTGGAGCATACCACTTTAAAGGCCAACGACCTCCTTGCGAAGCTCTATACAAAATCGTTAGTTAACAAATAAAGTACGTTTTCTAGTTGAAAAGATTATTTTTAATTTGAAGTTTAATCAGGTATACCTGTAGTATTGATGATCAAGATCCAAAGCGCGAGATAACCCAAAATCACTTATTTTAGCTTGAAATCTCGATGCCAAGAGGATATTTCTAGCCGCTAAGTCCCTATGCACAAATCGTTTTTCTTCCAAATACTGCATACCTAAAACCAATATTCAACGAGAAGGTTTTAAACAATTTTTGGATTTATTTAATTAGCTTATAATAATCTTTAAAATTGTGAAATAATAATTTATCAAATAAAAAACTTATGTAATTTCAAAAAAATTATTCTAGGAAATTGAAAGTTATTAAAATATCAACATCTTGTCTCTTGAAGTAAACCATTCCTATTGACGTATAGTGATGGAAGGAGTCAAAACAGTCAATAAATTTCAAACTACTGACTAAATAATTGCGTTAGAATAATACTCGTATTTACAGGATATTGCAAATGACCTTGATGCTATTGCTTGCTAACTTTGTGGTGCTCTAGCTAAAATTTCGTTTAAATGAAAATTTTGTATATTTTACGTTAATTATAACGGTAAAAAAAGAACAACTCCTGTAAACAGATTTTTCCTATTTACAGCTATCCTAAAATTATTAAAAAATAAATATATACAGGGTTTCCCGAATGTAATGGTGTTATCACCTTCGATAATAGTGGACTTTATTTAATAACACAATTTAAATATATGGACTGTATTTTTATTACACATCGAAAGAAATATGAAATTTTAACAAAACGTAATTAATTGAGTGAAGTACAAAATGACGTCATCTCACACCCGTTTGAGCTTGGTGACGCGTGAGACCCTCGCCTTTCGTAGATCGTACGGGGACTGACTCGACAGTCGACTGGTCGTTTTACATAAATTCCTATGAACGCAAGCGCGGTGAGATGCGCGATGCTACTGACGCCGGCGATGTGTTTATATATATCGGTGGGTGGACCGATTAGTCCTTAACAAACGGGACATAGAACAACAGTAGATTCCTTACGTCAAAATAATGTGATTGAGGTCAACTTACCTTATCCTAACTTTAATAGTAACTGAAATGCAGGGTGTCAAAGTATTATTTGATTTATCGTTTTTTTCTCTCATAGGTCCTGAACCAAATTACATACTGATATGAAATTTAGAACATAAGTCTTTTAAAAAGAAAAATAAAATTTCCTATACAGTTTTCGTGTTTTCGGAAGAGGGCGCTCGTTGCGTTAGTTTTTACTTTTTTAAGTCCCCTAACTTTTTTGCAGCTCCGTATATCAGTTTGAAAAGTAACAAAATAATTTCCTTTTTTAATATTACATAAAAAATTTATAACTTATTAAAGTCGCTAGGAGCAACCATTTTCGAAATATTCGCACTGTTAGGTTTTCATAATATGTGAATGACCTAAATTTACTAGATTTTTAGCAATGCAATCCTAAATACAATAAAATTAATACCTAAGATCATTGATATTTATGTAAAATTATGTTATCTTAAAATTCTTATATCATAACCAAAATAAATAATATTTATTTTTTTTATATTTTATTTTCAAACAAATATATTAAAAACAAAATGATAAAATAAGAATGAACACCATCGAGAAGCAGGTATGCACCCTCGACCGCATACCGACCCTTCGATGCTATTTGTAGCCTAGATCTTGGCTAGGGGAGATAAGAAACGGACAGTTGCAGGGAGTCTTCGCTAGTTATTCGGCCGTTTAACATAAACTCATTTTGAATTTTTATAACGCTCCTACAATATATTTTGATTTAAACTTTTGTGCTTTTAATTAAATCTCATGACTTTACAATAATAACCAAAGAAACATACAAATAACGCTACTATAGCAACTGTTCGAAATGCCCTTCATTAACTTCAATGCATTTTTAAATACGTTCAACAAATTACTGTTTTAAGTCCATGGAATTTAAGTCTGGCCAACGCGCAGGCCAAAGCAAAGGTCCTCCACGGCCAATCCAACGTTCGGGATATTGTTCGTCAAGGTAATTGCGTACCTGTCGAGAAAAATGTATGTATATGAACATGTATCTTGCATAAAATACATGTTCTGCTTAACATTTAATGGTATATCTTCTAAAAGACCTCCAAGTTCATTTTGTAAGATATTTAAGTACGAGTTATTGTTCAAATTATGTGGTAGTTCATGGGGGCCTATTATATGGTTTCCAATAATACCACACCAAATGTTAACTTAAAATTCATGCTGGAAATGATGACTGACAACTGAATGGGGGATTTCAGTGTCCCACATATGAGCATTTCTAAAGTTAAATACGCCGCATCTAGTAAATGTAGCCTCGTCTGTGAATAACACTCTGCTAATAAGCATTGGATCTATGTTTTGCATATTTTTAAACTGACGACAAAACTGCATTCTGGCTGGCAAATCTGGTGGGATCAAACACTGAACTAGTGTAAAGTGGTATGGATAGAGGCCTTCTTTCTGAAGTACTTTACCAACACATGATTTGCTTACACCCGTAGCTGCCGATATTCGCCTAGTATTTAACCCGGGATTTTCTGCTACGCGGACTAAAATTTCTTCTTCCTATTCTTGGGAAATATTTTTTGGGAGGCCCGAAACAGGCATTTTTGGCCGAAATGATCCAGTTTCTTCTAGTCGGCTATAAATTTATACCAATTTGGAGATGGAAATATTTCCATCTCCAAATTGGTAAACAAATTATGCCTAGACATTACTTAAAATGATTAAACTTAAGTTAAAAACTTTTTTACTCGTTTTAAAAGTTTTATATGACATCGAAAAGTTTGACATAAATAATACAAACACTTGTCTCTAACGTCAACTAACAAAGATGCGATTTAAATAAAGTAGTAAATAAATATTATTTTTAATATTTTTTGAAAAATGGTGATTATGTCGAAAATAGTTGCTCCTAGCGACTTTAACAAAGTATAAATTATTTATGTAAAATTAAAAAAGGAATTTATTTTGATACTTTTAAACCGATATACGAGGCTGAAAAAAAGTTAGGGATTCTAAAAAAGTAAAAACTAACGCAACGAGCGCCCTCTACCGAAAACTATACGAAATTTTATTTTTTTTTAAAATGACTCGTATGTTTTAAATTTCATGTCAGTATGTCAATTGGTTCACCTATGAGAAAAAAATTATAAATCAAATAATATTTTGACACCCTGTATTTCAGTTACTATTTAAGTTAGGATAAGGTAAGTTGATCTCAATCACATTCTTTTGACGTAAGGAATCTACTGTTACTTTCGGGACACCCTGTATAAATCACTATATTGAGTTTGTTTTTATACTTCTTGGTTCAAGACTTTGATATTTAATAAATACTTAATAAATACTGATATATGCAAATGATGAAAGCAAAAAATAAGTGACTTACCACATGCAATTTGAGCGGCCCAAATCTGAAACTCTACTTCTGGCTTAACTTCATCCCTGTGAATAGAAATATACTGTAAAATTGAACCTAAAGTAACCAATTCCTGTATCATTTGATACGGAGGCCCCAAAGATACGTCTAACAGTTTCACAATACACTGATGATTCAATTTCTTCATAACTTTTGCTTCTCTACAAAAACTTTCCTTAGTACTCTCCTGCTGTTCATTTTTAAGTGTTTTTATGGCTACTTTAATATGTTCTCCGTTTTTGCCAATCAATAACCCTAAAATAAATTTCACATTATACTAAGAATATACACACATCAAAATGATCTAGGGAACAAGGAACAAAAAAACCGTTTTATTTTTAGACGAAAAAGTGGTTTTAAAGATTCTTAAAGGTCTTTATTATTTGTTGGACATTTCCTTGAAAATACTTTATCGTACTCATCATAAGTTATTCTTGTTGATATTAAATAAATAGTTTCAGTAGAATTTTTGATGCCAGTATAGTGAGAATATATTTTAAATGTACATACATAGTAAATATGCAAAGGTCCCTTCATCGTAAAATACAGTTACGAGCTGTTGGTGCTGCGTAATAATCCGAGACGCTGCAGAAGCTGTAAATTCTACCAAGAGCACTATAGGAAGGTTGTGGCAGATATTTAAAGATACTGACGATTTGAGAAAAGACTGGTCCAACAAGAGTAACGGAATCTATACATGACCCGTTTATTCACCTTCAGGAATTACGAAATCCTAATATTACTGCCAGCTAGTTAAGAAATGAGCTTCAAACTATTTACAGTGTTAGGGTCACTGCTCAAACAATAAGAAATAACATATGTAAAAACAATCTTTATCCCGGACGTCAGATGCCCCCTTAGAGCTCCTATTTGTATGTATATATTATGTACTATCCCGGAAAGGGATTAATATGGGTCGGAAATATCAGAATTAGCAAGAACGTGAATCAGTATGCATTTTGTTTTTGAATGTGGTAGACAATGGTAATGTAGAAATAGGTAGTCGGACTGACATTGTCTTTGTTTTTGGTGCAACACGATCAAGTGTAAACTAAAGCAATTTCCCATTCTGCAGACTTATATATGATTAATTATGATTAAGGCATCAATGAGGCGTGAATTCTAATGATGCGTGAAGAGAGCGTCTGCTAGAAGAGGCTCCATATGTTGGGAACATCCACACTGGGTTGGCTAAAGACGCCCTGGTTTTGCGTTATGTAGGCAGCTTCCAGAAATTTCCTTTTTTGCCAGTGTGATTCCTTCCTTAGGATTTTTGTTTCAGACCAGTGAATGTTATGGCCGTATGTCCAAGCATGTTCAGCAATGCCTGATCTGGCTACTTCTCCAGTGATTGTCCCTTTGTTCTGGCTTTGTTTTGGAAACAGAACTTCTTATTGTATTTCCAGATGTAAAGGCGGTTTTTAGATTATACTTCTTAGCAATTCGTCGGATTTTCTTGGATGTTCCTTTTATATAGGGGATTGCGAGAAGCCCAGTTGATTCATCCTCTTGCTTGGTTTTGGTTTCCTTCGCCATGGACCTCTGGATAGTTTTCTGGATAAGTTTTTTTGGGATAACCATTTTGCTGCAGATCTTTAGTAAGGAGTGCTACTTCCGCCTTGAAGTCTGCGTCGTTATTGCAGATGGTTACAACTCGGTTGTACAGAGACCTGATGATTCCAACTTTAGTCGAATTTTTCTCCGTCTCCATGGTGAATTTGATACTTGGCACCATGTTGTTCAGGTGGTGTAAGAAGCCCTGCAGTTTGTCTTCGCCTTTATCCCAGATGGTAAATGTATCATCAACGTATCGCAGCCACATCTTTGGCTTTTGTCGTGAGGTGCTGATTGCCTGTTCCTCAAACCATTCCATATATATGTTGGCTACTACCGGATGGCTACCACAGCGATGATCCCATAGGCAGACCCTCATCCTGAGCTAACCAAAACGTATCTTTCACTTGAAAATAGGAATTACGTAGGCAGACCTCCAAAAGTTCCATCACTTCTCCGAGTGGAAGCTTGGTTCGAGACGGAAGTGACGTGTTATTACTCAGTTTATCCTGGATAATCTTCAGGGAATCTTCAATCGGGACACTGGTGTAAAGACTTTCCACGTCAAAGCTAACCATTCTATCCTCTAGTCCAATGTTGATAGGAGGTAGATCTACAAAATGACTGGAGTTCTTAACGTTTGAATCAGTATTCCCTTGGAGTGGTTTGATTATTTCTAAAAGGAACCTAGAAAGTTCTGATGATGCCGAATCCTTGAGCTAGTAATGGGTTGCAGTGGCATCAATTCCTTGTGAACCTTTGGTAGTCCATAAAGATATGGAGGCTTACTGTGATGTGGGGTAAGTCTTGTACGTACGGCATCCGTTATGAAAAAGGAATAGTTTTTTAGTGTTCTGTACAGTTTTCCTTCAATGGTCGCCGTTGGATCTTCAACAACCTGTATTTTCCTTTCTGTAGAACCTCTTCGATTTTGGTCTCGTAGGTATTCACGTCCATTATAATTGTCGCAGTACCCTTATCCGCTGGTAGAATTTTAATCGTTTAGTCCTTCCTCAGATCTTTCAGCGCTCTTTTCTGCCTCTCTGCCAATATTTTTATTAATTTTAAGCCTGTTCAGCTGGTCCAGAGTGCTTCTAACTTCATATTTCCGTTCGTCAGCGACTGCGCGGGGTAGCTGAACGGACTCGATTGAAGAAATTACATCCAGAAGCTGGGGTTTGGTGGATACTGCAAAGTTTAGTCCTCGGCTCAATACTTTTTCTTCCGGGACAGTAAGAGTTCTGTTCGATATATTTATGATGGTTTTTCCTGATTTGTGGTCTACTGTTTCTTGTGGGGATGGAGATATTGTTTTTAGCTTTTTCAACTTTGACTGCTGGTCGATCCTCAATTTGTTTCTGAGCTTCTGACATATATAGTCAATTTTACCAAAAATTGGCTCGTAAATCTTCATCCAAAGCTATTTCCTTGATTTCGTGGAAACGCTCCATACAGTCGACTTCTAACTGCGATTTCTTCCAGCGATGATAGCTCAGTTGAGATCGCAGTAGTTCCCTATTAGCACGCTCGATAATTCGTTCTGACCTTCTGCCTGGTACAGTCGTCTTCAATCTTAGACCCTTAGGTACAATATTCGCATCCCTTGCTTCGCGTAGAAAATTGATGTGTTCTTCTTCTTTGGTCATCTTAAAACGTCATTCCAATCACTCTGATTCGACCAAAATTGGAATCATCAGGTCTCTGTACAACCGAGCTGTAACCATCTGCAATAACGACGCAGACTTTAAGGCGGAAGTAGCATTTCTTACTAAAGATCTGCAGCAGAATGGCTATCCCAAAAAACTTATCCAGAAAACCATCCAGAGGTCAATGGCGAAGGAAACCAGAACCAAGCAAGAGGATGAATCAACTGGGCTTTTTGCAACCCCCTATATAAAAGGTACATCCAAGAAAATCCGACGAATTGCTAAGAAGTATAATCTAAAAACCGCCTTAATTTTTTGAATATTTCGATTTTTAATTCGCCAGAATAGGAAATTGCTTTAGTTTTGTTCACTTGATAACGGTCGGAGAATGAAGAAGGTTTGGTTTACGTCCTGATTCAAGAAGGCTAAGGATGTGAAAGCTAAGATGTTCGAACTATTCTGGTTCCCTTTGTCTGATTTTTAATAGCAAATGAATATCTTGATCAAATTCCGGAACCCACTGTTCATCCACACAATTTAGTATAAATGCTGTACTTATACAAGGTGTCCCAAAAGTAGACGTCCAAACGAAAGGAGGCGATAGAGAAGGTCAGTAGCAATCAAAAAAATCCCATATACTATTATTCGATTGTTGATGGTTTAAAAGTTATTACCGTTTTTCTGTTTTTTATAAAAATAGTGTCATGAATTCTGTAAAGAACTCATAGAAAGAATATCCTCACGTATTTGCGTGGTATTTGTTATGAATGTTGCCTTAAATAGTGTACTTTTTCATAAGTAATAAGTGCATGCAAAACAATTGCTTCTGTCATGACTTAGAAAATGATAATTTCCCAATGTGTTTAAGTTTTACATACACATTTTTGCGTTTGAATTGATGCTGCTACAAAGCACGTGTTCGACCAAAAATAAACAGCTATCAGAAAAAGTTGCTTTATTTATGCAGATTCTTTACGGTCAAATATTTATGATAAGAAAACTAAACATTATTTTTCAAATAATTTTTAAGATCAACATACCGTTTTCCTGTCGCGAATGTAGTTAGTTTTTTTCTGGGTTTTCAACAAATTAGGCTTTATTTCTTATACTTAGACTGTTTGCTGTTTCTATTTTCGGAGTTTTTCGTGTTTTAACTCTTTTGCTACTATTACAAGTAAACCTTCACAAATGGCTTATAGTTCCCACGAATATGCAGAAATGCACTATGTTTAGGGGCTTTGTGATGGAAATGCGCGAGCTGCTGCCCGAGAATATGAAAGATGCTTTCCCGGTCGAAATCGCTGTCCTGACCATAGAGTTTTCATAAATGTGCATCAGAGTTACTTGGAAGGCATCATTCCTGGTCAGCCACGGAGAGTAGGAAGACCTAGAAATGATAACGATGAAGATCTATAATGATAACAGAGAATCCAACAACAAGTGTTCGTCGCATAGCAAGACGTTCGGGACTTCCCAAATCCACAGTTCATCGAGTCTTACAAAGAAATCTGTTATATCCTTATCATGTGCAACGTGTTCAAGCAATGCTGCAGCGTAATAGAGAAGACTCTAATTTTTTTTTAAACATTTTGTGGAGTGACGAAAGCAGTTTTAAAAGAACAGGGATATTTAATATACACAATTTGCATTATTGGGACTATGTTAATCCTAATATAGTGAGAAATGATCGTTTTCAGCATCAGTTTTCAGTCAATCTATGGGCAGGGATCATTGAAGGTAAATTAATTGGACCATTTGAGCTACCAGGAAGACTTAACGGTGAAAACTATTTACATTTCTTGCAACATAACTTGAACGATTTACTTGAAGACGTATCTGTAGCAACACGGCGAGACATGTGGCTGCAACACGACGGAGCTCCTGCTCAAATCTCTGCCCCAATCGTAAAGCAACATCTTGATACTACTTTTAATAATCGATGGATTGGAAAGGGAGGAACCATCCAATGGCCGCCGCGTTCGCCTGACCTGAACCCCTTAGACTTTTTTTTATGGGGATATTTCAAAGAACTTGTTTTTATCAATGAAAGCCAGACTGAAGTAGAACTGCGAAGAAAAATAAGACAAGCGGCCAACGTTATTACCAATAATGACAGAGCCTTTCGGCGCATAAAAAGTAATTTCATCCGCCGTTGCCAAATGTGTATTAGGGCAGGTGGTTCGCATTTTGAACATTTATTGTGATGTTTAATAGCAATAAATTTCTTTTTTTTTCATTATTTAGAATTAGATTATTTAGTATTACAATATTTTAATTTTTGTCCAAAAACGATTAATTTAATAAAAATGTCAATCAAAAAAGACTCGTATCACTTATCTGAAAGTATTTCACCATATGAGAATCTTCATTAAATAAGTAACTTTTCCTGATAATTTTTAACTTTTTGTAGTAAAGTTGTTTCTGCCAGGTTCACTTAAAAAGCAAATAATTTTTAAATAAAAATTTAACATATTAAGAAATTATTTTTTTCTTACTAGTGAAAGAAACAATTATGCATCCAAATCATATTTATGAAAGGGTGCACTCCTTAGGGTCACACTCGCACTAAATACTAAGTAAATAAATTATGATATTTTTGTAATAAATTTTGTGCATGATGCATGAAGCGATTTTTACAAAAATGAGAAAAATGGAAATAATTTTTAAATCGTCAACAATCGGATAATAGTATATAGGGTTTTTTTGATTGCAAATGATCTCCTCTATCACCTTCTCTCGTTTGGTCTACTTTTGGGACACTCTGTATATGACAATGCACGTCCGCATTTGGTAACAACCGCTAGAAACTTTTTGGAGCAGCACAATATTTAAGTATTGCTATGGCCTGCACAATCGCGTGAATTATATCCTATTGAGCACGTTTGGGGTCTAAGATAGACTTCCAGATCATAGAAGAGTTGCTGAACTGTATGCCAGAGCAATGGCTAGAAATTGAGCAGAACTACACTGACAATTTAATTAGGAGTATACCAAGCAGACGTCGAGCTGTTATTAACAACAGGGGTGGTCATACAATCTATTAAAAAGGATTTTTTTTATTAACTTTTCTTATTTCGACTTTTCAATATTATACTTGTTTAAATGGTCATACATTAATAATCCCCTAGCATACTGCGGTGAATTTTTGTATTTTTATAAATTAATTTTTTTTGCCCGCTAAACTTTGTACGTTTTGCTCTCAGCGAATGGACTAGGTGAGAAATAAAAGTTATTTATAATGTACATATTGAAAAACTTATTTCAACTAACAACTTGTAAGTTTATTTTACTAACATTATTTACCAAGATATACAAACCAGTCCAAAGCAAAGTGACAATGAAATACCCAAAACCGATTAGGAACACGGTCACTTATAATTTAAAAAAGTACAAAATGCTTAAAGGTTCTCTGAATAAGATACGAAAATCAAGTTCAAATGTGTTGAAATACGATAAGCAAATAAAAAGTCCATCAGAAACTAAATAAGGAATTTAGGCATTGATGTTTATAATGAAATATCGTGTATATTTAAACGAATATGTGTATTCCAGTGGCGGATATAATGTTTTTTGCTTCAAAGTACATTATATTAACAAACTGTATTATATAATCTATTTTCTAAATAGATTAATTTTTTCTCATTAAAATAAATGTAATCCATAAATTATGGATCTCTAGGGGAGGGGGCGGTCACGATTCGTCAGTAGGATGGGGGATTGCGAGCTGCGGAACATTACCCTTAATACAACATTACCTCAAAAAATTGGATTGATGGAAAAAATTTAAAATTTTCAGGAGACTTGAGGCATAACTATAGTCAGTGTTCCAAATATCGAATTCCTTCAAGCAATTTGAGCAAGCGGCTGTAGCTCTGAGAGAGGGCATTTTAGGACACACGTTTATAGGAAAGAAAATTATTATTTTGACTCAAACAATACGCTCTTAAAATAGTTGCACCGAATTTTGTAACACCCTATATATTGTTAAGAATGTTGAACATCCTTTGTATTTTATATTAGGAGTCTTCAAAGGCAGCAAAATAAACCGTTTAAAGCGGTAATTCAATTAACAAAAATTTATTTTCATCGTTACATGATAACATTTTGGCTTTGACTCTAATTTGTCAATTAAATTCACTAAGCGAATTTTAAAACGCCAGCCGAAGACAATTTAAAGGATCAAATATTGAATATAACATCTGTAAGTTAAGAACAGAGCTAAATTATTATCATAAAACGAAGAAAAATATTTCAAAGAAAAAAACAGTGTCTGAAACAGAAACAAAAGCCTTTGACAGTAAAGCAATAAACTGAAGATAGGAATAGAAAATTTCATGAAAGTAAGAGGCAAAGCTTAGAAGAAAGATGTTTAAAATCTTTCAATAGTTTTCAATAGTGCCTATTCATTTAAAAAATTTAATGCAGTTCTTCAAACTGAAAATGGGTACACAGTTACACTATTAGCAGGAGTGCAACTTACCTAAGACTGATTCCTCGTCATGCTGATTTAACAGAGAGAAAAAAGCAAGTTGACGCACACTTTGCAGCTGCATCCATTCGCCATCTAGAACTAGCCTCTACATTAAGAGCTAATGAAATTGCATTAATCAGTCAAAATAATGAATATCGAATGTTATGTCTTGTTATTTAAATTTCCTGGACCATAATTGAAAATAGTTACTTGCAATGACACAATTTTCAAAAATGCTTTTTGTTAGTTCCGTTTAAAAACTTTTTTCTCCATTTGTACAGTCACACTGCTAAATAACCCTTATAAAATTACTGTATGAAGCCGTTCTTATCTTATTCAGAGAAAAGTAACAAATATTTTTGTTCTAATTGAAAAAAAAATAAAGCTTCTCAAAAAGAAATCCCTCTATTCATAAATGTAAAATACTGAATCAGACTTCCCTATCATGATTGAGTAGTTGCTCCGGCCCATAAATTGATACCTTGGGACTCCCACCGCTGTTAGTTACAGTTACTTAGGACCCACCTTTATCTCTATAAGGAAGAGAAGCATTCATCTTCCAATGCATATCGAAAAACTTTTCGATATTCCTGAATTCGATGAGATTACTAAAGTTCACACGAGGAATTTTAAGCCGATAATGATTTTCCATGTCGATGGAGTCTGATGAAAAACCGCGTTAAAAAAAAAATTGAAGTTGAAAAAAAATTAAAGTTGCTTGCAACGCTCCTGGTCGAAGCGCTTTCAATCGGGTTAAACAAAGAATGGCTCCTCGAAGCAAAGAATTAATTATCTGATGTCATTCTGCCTTATAAAAAATTTTAATTCGGTAGTCAAACGTCGGCTAATATTTGGTCTAATATGATTATTAATCAATATAAGTGAATACGTCACTTCAGAAAATTCAGAAATAGATTAATCAGATTTTATTCAACAGTCCAAAAAATAGAAAGATGTTCACGGTAGATCGAGTTAATATTTTACAGAAATTGTAAAATGCACAGATACCAATGTTCACCGATACAAAGTTGTCTTTTGAATAATTTTTAAGTATAAGAGATTTCGGAAGAAATCAAAGGAAATATCGATAATTAATAGTCGCTATGAGTCCTAAGTTTTATATACTTTTCATGACTAAACCCATTATAAAAGTATGCTTTTATTTTGATAATTATTTTTAGTCCACTCTAGTTGGGCCCTAAGGCAACAACGTTATCAGACCTGTACTTTAGGCTAGTACTATACGTTAAATACACAATTGATATTAAGACTTTTACTAGAAAAAAAAAGTTTGGCTAAAACCGAGTTGTAGATATTGTAGATTTATGTTAGTCATATATCATATATATCACCATTATATATTTTTTTACAAAGGAATCAATCGTCAAATGAAGTTAACGACAAAAAGAAAATTGGCCTGTTAACCCTTTCGCCCCGAACGGTACACATATTATGTACCAGGCAAATTTAAAAATTCCTGTTTGTAAAATAAAGCGTTTTATTTGGTATAAATGTGTACCGGTCCGGTGTATCAGGCCTCCGCAGTGTACCTACAATATGCATTGTGGTAAATGTGTGGTTAGGTTGATTTAGAGTTAGCACGTGTATTTACTAGCGGCAGTATTGCTGAAATAAAATTAGTTATTTAGGACACTCAAAGTGCTTTTTTATGCAGTTTTTTTATTAAGTTTTATTTATTATTCAATTGCAAGTTCAGTGCTGTTACAAAGGTAGGTCAAAACTATGTTTTATTTTTGTATTTTTGGGTATGTTCGTGTGGTACATATACATATGTACCAGCAGGTACTTATGATGGTACACATGTATACCAACAGGTCTGTAATTACGTTTATTTGATTTCAACTTCAATATGGATCGCCGCCATCCGCTTTCACGAAAAGAGCTGGAAAAGCTTATTGAAGAATCCTCAGATTCGGGACCATTTTCTGCTGGCTCCAGTGATAATTATGAACCAGATTCCGATGAAGAAGCTGGCAGTGATACGTCCGATATGTCTTCGTCGTCTTTATCGGAAACAATGCAAACCACTGTGCATCGAAACTCAGACATAAACTCTACGCAACCACCACAGGTAATTAATTGTTGATAGAAACCTAGTTCTTGACCGGGTCATTCCTGACGAAAAATTTGAACCTGCTAAAATCCTTCCTCCTGAAAGAGAGTGTATGCTGGCTCCAGATATCACCCAGCAGTTAACACCTATGCAAATTTTTCATAAAGTATTTCCTCATTCTCTTTATTTGCACATTGCAAATTGTACAAATGAACAAATGAACATGGGTTGGGTTCAACTCAACCCAACCCATGTTGGTCATTTTCCTCGTCAAATGTTGTTATCAACCTCTATAAAAGAATTATTGTAAGTAACAAAAAAACATAAATTCGTATTAGAATATTAGACACTTCCAGCTTCGCCTATTGCGTCCACAGTCTCGTTATGAAACAACCAGGCCTCTTTCTCCTTTTAAGTATTTTTTAAGTTTATATCAAAACTAAAAATAAACACCGATTGCCCCGATCTGAGGCCAACATGACCAGGTCCAAGAGTTAAGACAAATTTGGCATTTTGACCAAAAGAAAAGTAAAATTGGTGTCAAACATAGGAATAGAGTGCGCCATGGTGAACTTGATCGACTTAGATATACTTGACTACATAATCTAGAATTTACCCGTATGCAGAGATCTAATCCGAAAAAGTCTGACAGTTATCGAAAACATTTATTTTTTCTATTTATACTCAAAATTGTGAGTTGGTATAAATAGGTAGTATTACAGTATTAGATTATACTTGCCCGGAAAAACTCAATGAGCGAAATGGGATAGATTTGTTCATGCTACCCCCAAATCTATCTCCTAACATTGCCTTGTTTATAAAAAACGTGTTTGGTTTTTCTAAAAAATAATTCACTAGATATCTTTTGTTTTCTACAGCCTAATATTTGACCAATTTTACAAAAAATTGTTATAATAGGTTACCTTCAAAAACGGCTGCAAATTCACCCTCGCCAATCAAATTTTTTCGTATCAGCCTTTCTTGTGGAATAAAATTTTCCTCCTGATTATTATTTTTTCCTAAAATGGAGTCATCATCGTTGTTGTTATTTACCAAACCATTGTCAGCACTAAGAGTAGTATTCTGGAAGGGCCCTATTTGATTCGATATGATTGTTTCTCTTGGTACCGCAGGTGGATCTTTTAATTTGGCACGAATTGTCCTTTTTCGATGCCTGTTTAAGGTTGAAATCTAAGAAACATATAGTTTTGTTAGTACTGTGACCCATGCAAGTTTCTAATAAAATCTGTAAGTTTAGTTAAGTACGGCTATTTTAATCTGAGAATAGATATGGTTAAATATTCATAGTGAAACAGACGTCACATTCACCATAGGAAAAGCCACATTTAAACATCCGCTGATAGCGGCTAAGATTTAGGATGACATGGTCATCGGACTGACATAATGGACACCGATGACTTCCCAGTTAAACTTTAAGAATTTGTTTTCAGTCCAGATCGAATTCTACTTCCGGAGGAAACTCAGAATGATATCAGAACGAAACAAGATCGTTTTGGAGGGCTCCAACTTCGAACCTGCAATGCATGACGAAGCTTTTTTTCGAGGAATAGCAGTCAGAAAGACCGATGATGAATGTCAATCATTATCTTGTGTTATTAAAGAAGGGCACGGAATTAGAACACTACTCTACAGATTCAGTAATACCTTGACAAGTTGCAGATGTGGAAACCAATCGGGAAGCCAATCCAAAAGAATTAGAAGAGTTGGTATCGTCTTCAGACTCCAGTCTAAAGCCAGACCAAATTCCTGGAGTGAGTATATTTCAGACAGGAGTGTGCTTTTGAATTTTGCTTCAATTTCAAGGAATATTTATGAAAATTCTATAAATAAATCAGTACTCATATTTAAGACATTAGTATCAATATTATGTTTAAAAATGTTAATAATTCATTTATGTTTAAATATGAACAACAAAAAATTCTTGTCCTAACAGTCGTCCGATACAAGGAAATTCATTAACTAAAAATACTTCATTAAATACTTCATTGTAGAATAATCTACAGCTATTATTAGGGTTAACATCCAAAAACATGATTCGCCTAGCAAGAGAAAAGTGTTAACATGATGATTGTGTTAGAAAAATAACGTTTTTAAAGGTAGCAGATACACTTCGTGTCATAAAAAAAGATTTTAAATTACTAAAATATTTAAAAACTTATATTATAAACTTCCGTCCAACTACAAAAATGTATTAAATTTTATTACGTAATTTCTAAAATTAGTAATTTAGCTCCAACACAACTGGTTGTACATTTGAGTATATAAATCATAAAGGCTGGATAAAAAAAATACTTACAGGTGGTGCCGCAGGTTTTGGCGGGGGTGGCACAGGAAATGTAAGAGCTGTGACAAGACCATCAGCAAATGTACTGTAGTAATCTACTAAATGTTCCAAAGAGTTAAGTAAAGGTCCATCATCGATGAAATAATAGTTATCCTACAAACAAATATAATTTTTTAAATTAAATATTATCATTACTATAAAAGTTAAAAATGCCTGCACTCGCTTACCTTTCTACAGATAATATAGTTTTTAAAAACTTCATGGTATAAGGTCAAGCTGTAAGAATTAATTTTTTCACTATATCTAACTAAAAATACACCACTTTTGAGGCCATAACTTTTGATTTTTTCAATGGCTTCGTTTCGATCCAATGTGCCGTGATAAAAATGTATTTTTTGAAGCTTTGGCGTTGGCGGTACATACTCTTCTACAAAAGCAAAAGTAATTTTTTTTTATTAAATAGCTTATTAAGTAAGATTAAATAGAATACAATCTTTTGGCTGTACTAAAAATATGACATGGTAAAGTTTGAAAACTTACCTAAAAATCTTGCAGCTTCTGTATGTCCATTTATTCTGGCTAGTTGTGCAGGAACCAAACCTTCTTTTGTTCTAGGATTGACAGGCGCATTTAAACTGAGTAATGCCCGCATAACATTAATATGTCCTTTACTGGCGGCTATATGTAGAGGAACTTCCCTGGTATCAGTGATTTGTGCTTGAATGTTTGCTCTACCAGATATTATTAGCAACTTCACAGTTTCAACTCTGTTGTATTGACAAGCATACTAAAATATTGAAACCAATAATAAATTTTAAGTAAAGAAATAAACTTTATTAAATGTTTCAAAATAAATTTCGAAACGTCTCTGGAATTAAAACATTTTTAGCGGCCAAAAAATAATGTAATCTGTTTATAAATATTTGAAAACATATTGATTTTACCTTATTCGCAGAAAGTAAAAAAATAAATAATTTCAAAGAAAAAGTGTTTAGTGTGTCACTTATCGACATATTTCATATATAGTTATAATTATTGGAAGTGAACCATGAAAAAAATTCTGCTGCCAGTAATTATTTCAACCCTATATTGGAGTGTTTTCGGCTGTTTAGACAAATAGTTGATATAAACTTCTGCATAATATATATTATAAAGCTGGCCAAGAAGATTATTATTAGGCACACTTTTTTAGACACACTTATTTACATCGTCGTTGCTACTGAAGAACTGTCCGCCTGCCCCGAGTCAATCTCCGTACGTAACCTTGCATAGACAAAACATAGATTCTAACTGGAGGGTGAGCCTTCCGCTACAACCGGCCCCTTTGCAATTAGCACCTGTCCTCAGTTGCTACGCTGATAAGTGCATCCCGGTCCAGCCATCGACATATATGTTGTCCACCGATGCCGATGTCATTCTAGTGCCTTTCCCTTATCCAATTTTCTCATCCCGTAAAACTACGCGTTCTATTGTCGCCATTATATCGCCACTCTTGTAGATGCTGGGCTCTTTTTTCTTGCGGTCGTATGCGTATTTTTATTGTTTTTTTTTAAATTCTCTTCTTCGCGCGCTGTCGCAGTATGTCGCGCTTTCCTGCAAGGGTCTAAGATCCCACCATACTATGACTTTCACCCATCACGTTACGGGTTAAAACATATTTTTTCATAGAGTTTAATATATCTATAAATAGATTCGGCAAAGTTACCTGAAAAGTCCTGTGCAAAGTATAATTAATTAATGATTAAATAATTATTTTTTTAACAACATTGCACTCATTCCGTTACGCATTGAATTATGTACTAATGAAAAGTATCTAATTTGTGCTATGATGATGATGATATGTTGCTCTGGTTTTATCCGGCTAGCAACGTAGACTCTTGCCGGTTTTCTGATCGTTTGCTTGTTGAGTTTTTTTTGCGCCTATCTTTTTTTTCACGAGTCGCATCGAAGTGCTCTAGATTTTATTGGGTCGGAACAAGGGACTAGACTGTATGGGATATGGACGTGAAGGTTGGCCGGTATTGGTCGCAAGCTCGGTTTCAAACCACGCTCCCCCTGGCTCGACGGTCTTTTAAACTGATAAATTTGTGTGCAACCGTTCACCTGGTTTATGTTTAAGCGTTATTTGAAAATTAGGTATTTTATTAGGTATTTTATTTGGGACATGAGGAGATGAAGGTTATTGAAGCAGCGATTTTAATGCCGGGTTTGAGTTCAGTTTGTTGAGTTTAGACAATAAGTTGTCGATTTTTTTATTGAGTTCATCCTCCGGCAAACTTGCAAGGTTATAAGATTATTTTGCGCGGGTAACTCAACTCGCTTTTCCGGTCCGGCATTTCTCTGCACTACTGCCCCCTGACTACAGTGCTCGAGTTGGGCGCTTTTTTTACAGCATCTGCAAAGTTTATGTTCTTTTGTGTTTATGGTTTGTATGAAATTTGGGTTTTTTGGACAACGCCAACAGCTAGCCGGATGGTCGCCGCCTCAATTGCAACATTTAGCCGGTGCTTCTTTTTCTTTTGTACATTTCGTGTATAGGTGGTTTCCTTGGCATTTATGGCAACGCGTTGCAATTGCTCATTGCGTGACCAAACTCTTGGCAGCAATGGCACTGTCCAATCTGCCTTGTTATATATTGCGAAAGTTTTAAGGTGCTCAACTCGAACCCTTATATTCAAGAGGGTGTCCACCTTGTATATGTCCTCTTGTTCTTTGAGGATAAGGAACCTGAATAGATCCGTTTGCCTTTTTCGACCTGGGGCGGTATTAAACTAGCCCATTTCTTCGAGCTCGAATCCCATCAGGTTCAGTTACTCTTTTATGTGCTTTAAGTTGAAATTCCTGTCAGAGCCTCTCAGGATAACATTCAATTTCCTATCTTCTTCAAGGAAGGAGTGGAATTCCATCTCCCTTTCCTCGGGAATTATTATCAGATTACGGTGGTCCTGAGAAGTTTAAGCGCTTCGCGCTTTTCCTTTTGAGTTTTTAATATATTAATGTTATTTTCCACAATTAGTTTTAATTTCATTGCCCAATTTGAGGTGTCCCTAACAACCACTTTTCGGATTTTATAAGTTTTGGATTCAGCACTTTTCCCCTTTCCAGCTATTGACAGGTTGTTCAGAGGCATATACAAGGAGTTTCTTTTTGCACTTTCATCTCGCTCCCTGTTACTCTCGCTTCGTTTTTCGTTATTAATTGCATCTGAGAGTCCTGAGGGACCGGGTTTTTTGTTGTCATGATTTTTTGGTTTCTCCAGGAGACATTTGCATCCTCCCTGGTACTTTTTCTTGGTTGTTCTTTTTGGTTTTGATTATTTTTCCGGTCCTCCAGCACTCTAAAGCTTTGTGAGCTCTTTATTATCAGCTCTTAATTTTTCGTCTTAAGGTTTAATTCCAGGAGCTGCTCCCTAAATGTTTTTCTTTTGTTATCTAGATGAGCTATTCGCTCTTCCAGTGCCTTTAGTTTTTCATCTTTTGATTTAATGAGCAGCTTCTTTTCATAAACCTCATTCTCTAATTTTTTTGTTAATATTTTTAAGTATTCTGCGCTGAGGCCTTGACGGATTGAGGATGAGCCGATCTCCCAAGCTCGCGCCCTCTACCGGGGTCAGATTGGGAGTGAAGGATAATGTTTGGGGTATCTTCTCTCAAGAAGAGGTTTCCGAGATTTGTGTGGGTAGGGATCGCCAGCTAAAGTCCTACCCTGCTCTTGTTTTTTTTTATCTTTCCTTTGACTGGTCAGTTGACTCCCTGTCTGACATATCCGCCGTTGAGATTAATCTTCGATTGCTGGTTTATGAAGTAGGTCGATTTGCTTTTGGTTGGTTGGATGCTGCTACTGCAATGGTGCTGGAACTGCTCCAACTGCTCAACGCTAGCTGTCCAACTAATCACGCTAAACTGCTAATGAAAATCAACAACTGTTAACTTCTGCTATATGCATCGACTGGGTTGGCTTCTTTTTCTTTGTGCAGTTATTGGGTTGGCAGGTGTGTACAGGTAAGTCGGAGTAGGAATTTGCAACTACCGAGTTACGCGATAAACTATATATATAAAATTAAAGTTAATTTTATTGTAAACATCATGGTATAGGGTTGCCTGCGAAAAACTTGTGCAAAGTCCTGGTTGTCCTGGATTTTTAAGTCAAAATTTTCGTGCGACTCAATGCACGCGACAGAGAGATCCGAGAAAATTATCCAAGAAGACGCAGAATTATGAGTGCGCATGCTTTTTGTATGTGAATTAGAAAAAAAAGAGCGAAAGTAGTAAATGGTAGTAGTGAGAGCATCATTATCGTGAATTAATCTAATTTTATTTATGTGTAAAAAAATGGAGAAAAAATGTTTTTTATGTAATTCAGGGGACTCATCCCGTAACGTCATAGACTTTAACTTTATAAATCTGTTTGTTGAAATTAGCTTTTTATAAAATGAAATATTTTAATCGGCCTACAGACAAAAGATAATATTTCACTCACTGCAAAAAAGCAAAATCAAAAAAGATAAAATAAATAAGAGTCGAAAAACCTATCAAATGAAACAGAATGTTGAATTTCGCGTCAAAGTGCACAAGCAAAGTTATGATGAGTTAAGATAAAAAAAGGTATTATTGAAAATGGAACAAGGCATATTTGGGCGACTCTTGGCTAACTAGTATTAACAAAAAAATTTATCGAGAATATTGCTTAATATTTCCGCTGGCACCAATGCCACCTGCTCTTTTCTTACTTACTGGTGAAACTCCTAAATCAACGTTAGCGAAAGCTTTAAAATCTGAAACTGAAATGGTGAAGGCCACAGGTATCAATGTCGAAATAATTGATGGGTTTTACTTTTTGAAATTGATCGGATCTTCTCTGCCACAAGCATATAATCAAGTTGCTGAGTCAATACTCAATAAAATTTGTTCAACATCAGTTACAGAAACACATTTAGTTTTCGATCGTCATTTATCCCCGTCGATCAAAGATTCCGAACGTCACCATCAGAAAGAATTCAATAGCCCGTATCAAATTTCTGGACTTCAACAGAGCAGACCCAAAGATGTTTTACATAGTGTCATGAATTATTGCTTCAAAGAACTATTGGTAAGTTTTTTGGTATTTTGAGTATTGGATAAACAAAAATGTGGTAACGATCATTGGAAACAAAAAAATTTTGTTACTCTTATGAAGTTCAGCAAAATTTTATTAAAAAATTGAATAAGTCAATTAAGTATGTCATCGCGACGAATCGGATACAAGGATGATTTTCCATACTTATAAAGTGGCACCAGGGTCAAAAATTTTGATAAAGGCCTCTGATACCGATGTTTTGATTATTTTGCTGGGAAATATACACAAAATTTATCAATCAGAAATTTGGCTAGCTAATGCAACGACAAAAAATGATCCTCACCACATCGAATGTATTAATTGGAACACATTAGCGGTGAAGTTGGGATTCAAATTATGTCAAACTCTTCCAGCTTTTCATGCGGTTACAGGATGCTATTACACGGCATCATTTTATAATAAAGGAGAAGTAAAACCTTTCAAATTATTTTTAAAAAACGAGAAGCTGTACCAAATGATTTTTGCGTCATTAAGTGATAAAGTTGATATTTTCATTAACGAAAAAATAGTTACAGTTCAAGAAAACACGGCTAGCATGTATGGTATAAAGAAATGCAATAGAGTGGATAAAGCGAGACATCGAATTGTTTGGATAAGTTATTCTTCAAAAGAAGATACAGTTTTTCAAAAAAATTTAGATTTTTGTTAATTCTATGTGGCTTCATGCAATGGAACCTCAATGCGTAAAGTTACAGTCTAAGAAATGTGGCTGGCATGTTGACGATTATTTAAAACCAATAGGATTTGTTGGTAAGCAACGACATTTAACGGTAGAAGAAATTATGAAAATGACAGAAGAAAATAGTGATGAAAGTGACTCCTTTGAAATAGATTTTTCATCTGAAATGTTTATATTTTGAAAATATATATGTACAATTTTTTAATTTAAATATTTTTATAATTTCTATAAATTAAATTTTTATAAATAACTGAAAATCATATTTCATGTTATTTCATTTTATTTGAAAAAATTTTGCTTTTTTATTTTGTTTAATATAGAAAATTATATCTTACTATTATTTATTTATTTGTAAAAATGTTTATATATATTAGTAATACATTATTTCATAACTAATATATCTGTCGCACGCATTAAGTCACACGAAAATGTTGACTTTCAAAAATCGACAACCGGGATTTTGCACAACTTTTTTGCAGGTAACCCTATACCATGATGTTTGCAATAAAATTAACTTTAATTTGATATAAATTTTATCGCGTAACTCGATAGTTGTAAATTGCTACTGCGACTTACTTGTACACACCTGGCAACCGAATAACTGCACGAGGAAAAAGAAGGCAACCTATCTAGTACCCAGATGCATATAGCACAAGTTACATACTCTCGATTAGTACATAATTCAAATGGAATGAGTGCAATGTTGCTAAAAAATTGATTATTTAATCATTAATATACATTGCATCTAATTTTAGAGGCAACCTTTCCAGAATCGATTTGTAGATATATTAAACTTTATAAAAAAATATGTTTTAACCCGTAACGTGATGGGTGAAGGTCATAATATGGTGTGATCTTCTACTAGAAACGCTTCAGCCTACTTGACTTCATTTATTTCCACGAATTGTTGATCGTCGCGTAGCGGCATCCCGAACAGCATGGTAAAAATTATGTTCCTTGATGTTACATGGCTGATGAACTGCGGCGCGCGGCTCAAGTGCTTGTGCCACCTACCGGGCTCTGGCGCGGCCAACTTCGTAAGGATTAGAATAAGTATTCTGTTAAGGTGCTCGACTTGTCCATTTCTGCAATCATCAAATGACTGATGCCATCGCTTTCGTAGTATTCGGTGAACTCCTTGGACGTGAATGCCGTCCCACGGTCACCGATAATCCGTCGCGGATTACCGAAAATCGCTGACTGATTGAGCAACTTGTCAATCACTTAGGTTGAGTTCGTCGTTCTCGTCATATAAAGCTACTCGAACTTGTTGAAAGCATCAACAATTGCGAAAATGAGCTGGTACCTTGTCTTCGTTGTGAGCAGCGGCTTAAGGTAGTCGACGTGGTACGTCTCCAGGAACTCGTCGCCTTTGTCCAACGAGTTGAGAAATTCCTCCTGTTTTTCCTGATTTCTTTATGTTAAAATCCACTAACCGCAAGTTCTTAATGCGCTTTCGTACTTTCTCGTGCATTTTTGAGAATCAATAATCCCGCTTGATTCCTTCTACCTTCTTTGCTGTAGCAAAGTGGTCTTGTCTGTGACGTCCTTTAATAATGTCGTCCCGCATCTTTTCGAGTATGGCAATGCGCCGCTCGTCATCGCTCTCTTTGTAAAGGACCCCACTGCTTACTTACTCGTCTTGTCTTTGCATTCTTAAACTTTTTTTCTCAGTATAACGATTGTGTCATCCTTCTCTTGAGTCTTCAATCTTGATCGCTAGCATGACTTCGTACGACGGATAGCGACTTAAAGCATCAACTTACACTATTCTTACTCGTGAGCGATGTTTGATCGTGTAATTGAAATTCACCTCAAGTTTGAATCGCAGTTGAATCGGATGGCGCTGCCAATCCTCGTAATAAATCGGTACTTGACAAAAAACCTTTCAAATTTAACACAGAAAAAATGCGTTTCTATATAAAACATTCTTCATACTCCCTCGTGGATTTATTATTTCCATCACACAAGTAAAATCCTTCATACTGTTTTGATTAGATTTGCTCGAATTTTGGCAATTTTCACGCGCATATCCACGACTTTTAGAAAATCATTGCCAAGCCAAAGCAGCAGCTCGTCTTTCATTAAGTCTTTTAGTATTAAATGCAATTTCACCGTAAATTTTTTATCGTCAACAATCAACTTAAAGGTCCGTCGTGTCATTAACTCATTCGATCCGATCCCCTTGAATCGCGTAACATTCTTGGTGCACTAAAGTTCCCATTATCTCGTAAGCCTCGGCATTTACCATGCTCAGTCGACCCCGTGTCAATCAACACGTCAAAATTTCCATTTTACGTGGCTGTCAACCTTAGATAGAAACTTTCGCAGAAGCGCGCCTCTATTTCCGGTCCATGAGTGCCCGCAATCCCCGTACGTAATAAAATGCCGGGCCGATTGTAAATGTCGCTTCACTCGCAGAGTTTAACCAGGTTCTCGAACTCCTGGATTCATCGTTGCACGTGCCTCTTGTCATCGCCGGTGAAGCTTGGCGTAATGCTCGTGCGTCTTGGCCCTGGGCGGCGCGACATTTTGGTTTTTCGCCATTCTTAAGCACATCATGCATCTTGTCGTTGACCGCCCCGTCTGTTGAATACATATACATGTTGGGCACTGTGTTTGCACTACGAGGGTGGATCAAAAATTAACCGACCTTTTTTTTTTAATTTATGGCAAAATGTTGTGAACAAAAAAGTAATTACATTATTTTTCTACATTCCCTTTTGAATACATTTTTCTCATCGAATTGGAAATTTTTTCATGCCCGTTTCGTAGAATGAACGAGGTCGGCTCTCTAGCCATTTACAGACGAAGCTTTCGACCTGCTGGTTGCTGCTGAATCGCTGCCCTCCAAGCTCTTATTTCAGAGGCCCGAACAAGTAGAAATCACAGGAAGAGAAGTCCGGGTTGTAGTTCCGCAGTCAGCAAACTTGGAACCCATCTAGCACAAATTTTTCGAAAACCCAAGAAATTTTTGATGATTGACTGGACGCTTCCATAACTGATTCCAATATTTTGACGGATTTCCTGCACTGTAGTACGGCGGTTTTTCAAACTAAACTACTTGACAGCGGCTAAGTTTAAATTTGTGATGCTTCTCCGTGGGCGTCGTGGGTGGGAGCTGTTTTCAACGTTGACACAGCCTTCCCGAAATTTTTGTGCCACACTTTCACTTGAGTTTTTGAGAGAGTCGATTCCCCAAACTGAGAATTCAATCTATTCAAAATTTCGATGGGCCCGACATTTTCTTTCGCAAGAAACTTGATAATAATGCATTGCGCAACACGCAGATGGACTTTCTGTTCACTCATAGCAAAGGAGACCAAATTACAGAGAAAAACAACAGTCGGTATTGCAGAAAAGTTCCTTAGACTTCAAGCCAACACTCCACGAGATGGCATTTCGATCAATGACATACATAAATTACAGTGAAAAAAGGTCGGTTAATATTTGATCCACCCTCGTATTAGCTAACGCCGTCGCATCTTCTTCTTCCTTTATGCCAACTTTAAGCCTTCAACTCGTCTTTCAGGCCAGTCTTCGTAATTCCATAATTCTTCGTAATGTAATTCATCTTCAGCGTGTTGACATTGATCACTTTCTTGGCCTCGTCTTCATCGTTGTCGCTTTTCTCGTCTTCCGAAGCATCGCTGCGCGCATCATGCTCGATCGTCTTTACCTCGATTAAGAGAGAGGCGTCGTTCCTTGATTACTCCTTTACGCTATGTCAAGGTCTCGTGCAATCAGCTGAGCCTTGGTCTCCTCAACAGTCAGTTTATCGAGTACAGCGAGTATCTCCGCACTTGACAATTTTCAAATCATTCGCGAGCCGGTCTTTCCAAGTCCACGTAATTTCCTCACGCAAATTTCTCGATTAAGTTTCGAGTTTATCCCGGCTGCGCCCCCAATGTGTAGGGGGAAATTAATCAAACGCGACTAGGTGACATTTCAAATTATGCTTTATTGAAATACTTCAAGAGAAAAGAGACTTCTCGAGTTGATCACCGACGTAACCTCGCATAGAAAAAGTGTAGATTCTAAATTGAAGGGGGAAGGGAAGAGGCTTTCCCTGCACCACTGCCTCTCCAAATAGCACGGAGTGCGACAAGGGTAGAATGTATTTGTAAGTGCCTAAAGTACTAGTAATAATGAAGTAGTAATTGGGCAATTACCTTGAGTGCGCGAGTACTATACCTACAGCACACACGTGTGTATTTTAATGCATTAATTTACGGTCTTTAGGTCTAGGTTTTCTTATGTTTCAATACTTCTTTGAAAACTAATTCAGACATCCCTGTATGTGCCATGTAATTACTTTTCATAAACTTGTGTGGAAGTATTGAAATTTTTATTTATCAACAAATCTGCCTATGACACTTTTTTTTTAAATATTATCATGCTAAGTAAGTGTAATACTGAAATGTTTATTTAATATTTACTGATATACGAAAAATTCTTACATGTAAAGGAGTTAGTCCTCCGGCATCTCGTAGATTAGCATTAGAATTATGATCAATAAGTGTCTTTAAAATATCATTCTGTCCATTAATTGCAGCTATATGAGTGGCTGTTTTACCATCTTGATTTTTTGCGTCACGTTTATCGCCTAAATACTTAGACTCTGATGACTGAAATAACTCTGCAACAACTTTATGATCTCCTTCCTTAGTTGCTCTAAAATGAAAAATCTTTTTATGTTATGAAAAGTATACAGGATGTCCTATTTGCTATGTGTGACTATTGCTATTTCCGAAAATATAGAAAATACAAGAGCGGTTAAATTAGAAAAAAGGTGCCAATTTTGATGCTTATTCTAAATCCTTTTACAGCGCTGCAAAATGTTTATTACTTTATAGGGTGATTTATAAAAAACGTCAAATTTTATTTTAATTATTATATTCAAAACCATTAGTTTTAGAAACTTACTTTTAATTACAAAGTTTAATAATTTTTTGTGCTCCACAAAACTTCACTTTTAATGTTTTTTATTACGTTTATTATCTTGGGAACGGCTATCAACTTTTTTTTTAAATACGTGTGGCGGTTACATTCCAAACTAATTATAGCGCTCTACTGCACGGAGCAGAGACCCTCCTAATTTCTTGAAGGATTTTATTGTATTTCCAATCACTGGTTTGCCCAAGAGTTCGCCTTACTTTGGGAAATAAATCAAGCACCTTTTGGTTTAACACAACTTTATTAAACCTGATTAATTCATAAAATGGTCCAAATTATAGTCTACAAAACTATACGTTGTACAAATCACTACTAAAAACCTTAATAAACATCTAAAAGCTTAGTTGAAACATACCGGGTAAGTACCGCCGTGAGCTATAAATAGCACATAAAAGATACCGATCGGCTATTGTGCGCCAAAACCGGGAGCAAAGTTCAAGACGGAGACCGACCGTGCGAAGGGCGACCGCGGCCTACTTTTCACTTGGTCGATCGACGACTTCATACTGCATACTCATTGACAGAAATTTATATACCGAAATTTATCGCCCAAAATCGCCATTTTCATTTTTAACCTCACCAATAGATGGCGCGCGCAAAAAAAACATTCTGTTATTTCAAATCATTTATTGTTTTCTTCAACTTCACAAAAGCTGTTCACAAAATGTTATTACGTCATCAACAGAATTATGTTCATTTTTCAATGTTACTGAAGGAGAATTATTATACATCTCCTTAGAATTAAATCTAGAAAACATATCTTTCGTAGGCTCAAAAGATTTGCAGCATATTTGCCTAACATAAAAATGAAATCGAATTATCGATATTATTTAACTAAATTCATTATCGAGAATGTTCTTTCCACGGCTGCATTCGAGGATGGCAAACTAAGAAAGGTAAATGCAAATAAAGAAAGTTCTTTAAACATTAATGCACCTGCTGCATTTTTTTGAGTTGCAACTTTTTTCCAAAAAATAAGACCGTCGTCGGGTATTTTTCCATTAAATATTTCTCCCCAGTTAATATTTAATACATTTCTATACTGGGCCTCCATGTCAGCTAACTTTTCTGAATTTGCATACATTAATGGTAGGTCTCCAAACTTCTGTCTCTTCTGGTTTAAAATCAGAACAGGACTAAAATGTCTTACTTGGAGAAAAACATCCAAATGAGTAGGCATTCTATCAATTAGTTGTTTTAAGAGCTCCTGTATAAATTTAAAACATTTTTTGTTTATATCTATTATTTGTTCCTCATTTAGGTTGGCTGCAATTATTTCTTGTTCAATGAAGTAACCAAGATCACACGAGCCCAAGTCTAAATAATTTTGATCATATTTGATTGAATTCCTTAACAAGTCCAGATTTTTATCAAGGTGATTAATTATTGGTGGCTTAATAATTTGAAAACGCAACGCATCGGAAAATTAGATAGTCGCGGATATACGAACAACTCATAGTAATTATTATCGAACGGTCTACAAACGGATCCGTTTTTTAGAAAAATTATTGTTTATCTAAGTTTTGTAATTACCTGATCGCCCAATTGATTTTGTAAATCGCCCAATTTGCGATTTCAACCAAAAAATGGTCGCAACATTTCTAAAAAAGTAGCCCAAATTGCGATAAATCGCCCAATCTGGCCACGCTGCTCATTGATTGATTTGGGGTGGATGACGGACGGCGACGCCCATTATTAATACGTCACAGTTACATTATTTAAGTCCAAAGTTAGATGGCGTCACTATAATTGTTTTTAAGTCTTTTTCTATTATTGCCCTTATTACTAAAGTTGTGCTAGTCACAACAATACGGACCTGCATTTTTTATAACTTATTTTGAAGGCATTTTTTATTGCCTTTGACGTATCTTATTCATATGTTTCCCAACATTTCAACGTATTAATAACCCTCATCAGGAATTTTTCCTTAGTGCGAATCTGACTTTTTTAATTGGTAAAAACTCAAATACTTTTAAATGTTTATTTTTTTCCTTAAAATTTAAAATGTAACTAATCCATTTAAATTTTCTTCTAAATTTAAATCTTCCATTTAAAAGTTAGCTAATTAAATTAAACTTATTAAACTAGTGGTTATTTGTGTTAAGCCTGAAGAACCATAATCTAAATATGTTAAAAAATGTAGTTTTAAATTATGATACTTACTGATATTATCTGTTCAATTTGTTTGTCATCGTTACCAAACAAAAATAATATTTTTGACAGAAGACGTCAAGCTTTCGCCTCAGTTTTTATTCACGTTAACATTCTTCGAATTACTAAAATAGTTTATATTTTTTTCTTTTTTACTTATTACTTTCTTGATTTATTTCCTGGTTTATTTTTTGTGTCAAAATGTAGTTTTCTAATGAAGAACGGCTAGCTTTATTGTCGTGTTATGCAAGAGCGTTTCGCAATGCAAATGATGCACTTCAAATGTACACAAATTTGTATACAGAAAGACGGATCTAAAGTTTTACAATATTCGAGATTCTAGATCGGCGTTGTACAAGGTTTCTGAACAATTTTAAACCACATCGTTGGATTGCTAATGACGGTCCTATAAATTGGCCCGCAAGATCACCTGATATAACACCCACGGATTTTTTCATATGGGGATTTATTAAGGACTAGGTTTATCAAACCACGCCTCAAAATTTAGAGCGTAATATTAATTTTTTTAAATACCTCCTTTTAATATTGATATTTAACATTTAGTAGCAATAATGTTATTCAGCAAATGATTGTTTAATAAATAAATTTATGTTAGCTAAACAAATTGTACACTCTTTAAAGGTTATTTAAAAAACCCAGTCATTTTGTGCCTAAAATGGAATTATTATTAATATAACCCCTTTTAAATTATTTTAGCGTTTATAAATATATTTAAATAACAACCAAAAAGATAAACTTTTAATGACACCAATTTTAAATTTGGTGTTTTTTATAAATCATCCTGTAATTCACGAACTTATAAACATTTTGCAACGCGGTAAACGAATTTAGAATAAGCATCAAAATTGGCAACTTTTTTTCTAATTTAACCGCCCTCTTATCTCCTATAGTTTCGGAAATAGCAATAGTCACACATGGCAAATAGGACACCCTATATATACCCTACGGTTCTGATTAATTAACAGATAGATTGAATAAAAGGTTTTTTTTTAATAGTTGATTTTATTTTTGGACGTCATATATAAATATACAGGGTGTCCCAAAAAAGTATGACAGAAAATATTTTTTTCTTAAATGGAACTATCTTTAACTGTTCCCAAAGTAATTACATTTACATAAAAATTATAACACTTTATTTCACATTCTTTAAATTTATTTTATCAAATGTCTGAAGTGGCCGCCATTAACAGCTCTGCAGTACCACAGATCGATAAATTCTTTCTGTCATTTTCAACTGTATCTAAGGACATATTCCTAATTACATTACGAATGCGATATTTGATGAGCGTTTGTAGCTTATGTACACCACATTTTTACATAACCCCAAAGAAAATGGTTCAATGGATTAAGGTCGGGCGACATTTGCCTATTCGCCGGTTTGAGAAAACGATATCTAGTCCCGTCAAAGTTCCTTCGAAAAAGTATGGTCCTATTACTCTGTTATTAAGAATCCCTGCCTATACATTCAACTTTTCATAATTCTGAGAATGACTTTTCCTAAACCAGTGTGAATTTTCAGGTGCCCAGTCCTTAAAATTATACTATTGACTTGTCAATAATCATTTAAATAAAAAGTTGCCTCATCTGACAAGCGTATCTGTTTCACCAGTCTAGGGTTATTATCAGTTTTTTCGGTCATGGTCTGGCAAAACTCGTTTCTGCGATCTGCGTCATCTTCTATACAGGGTCCTGCAACAGTGCGTCGGTCTTCCATAAAGCTTAAAAAAATTAGGTTAAAATTTTCTAACCTCTTAAAAAATGTTTGGGACCTGATAGCGCATATCTGGAAAATATTTTGAAGTATACAGGGTGCTTCAAAAAAGTAGGGCGATATAAGCAGCATTTTTTTTTTTAATGGAATGCCATTCTTTTTATTTTATTTTTAAGACCGCCTTAGGCTACCTAGTATACGCGCTAAATGTGGCTGCTTTGTCATGCGCAGTTTGACTGCAATAATTTTTTTTATAAAAAAAATCTTAAAATCATTACATCATTTAATTTCATATTGATACTAGAAATGTTAATTCAATGTCAATATTGGACTTAATTGGGATTCTCGAAGAATTGACAATTACCTTGACTTACATTGTTTCCTTCTGTCATATACAGGGTGTTCGTAGTTAGCAATCATATTTTACGAATTTCAAAGCTCCATTTCTCGCTTTTTTTAAATGGAACACCCTGTATATTTTTCAATACATAAACATTTTTTATTATGTAAACATATTAGCTATCTTTAGTCGTTTTTAAAATATTCACGATAATAATTAAACAAGTATATTAAAAATATTTATCATTTTATTATTACTACATTAAGTGTTCAATATGTCCTCCGTTTTGTTCAAAACATAAATTAATACGTTGCTGAAAACTTCTTTCTACTTCATGTAGCATTTGTGGAGTTACTTGAGCAAACGCATCCCGTATTCTCTGCTCCATATCTACTGCCGTTGTAGGTGGATTTCTATAAACAATTTCTTTTACAAAACCCCATAAAAAAATCTAATTTTGTTAGGTCAGGTGATCTGGTTGGCCAATTAATAGGTCCATTCCTTCCAATCTATTTTTCTTCAAAGGTTACATTTAAATATTCAGTGACATTTCGAGAAAAATGTGGAGGAGCTCCGTCCTGTTGAAACCACATTCGGTTTTTTAGTAATTAATGGAACATTTGCAAGTAATCTAGGCAGTTCATTTTGTAAAAATTGAAGGTACATTTCTCCATTGAGATGAGCATTAAAAAAATAGGGACCGATAATGGTGCTTCCAATAATTCCACCCCACACATTTATGACCACCACCTATGCTGGTAGATCTGCCGCATAAAATGGGGGTTTTTGGATGAATAATAATGAAAGTTATGTCGTTTTTATGAAATGTTGCCTCATCTGTAAATAGGAGATTATTGAAAAATGTGGGGTCGTTTTGTAATTTATTTCTGCTTCAAGTACAAAATTCAAGTCGGTTTTGTATATCTCTATCAAAAAGTGCTCGATGTTCATGGATGTGGTATGGATGAAAATGATTTCTTTTTAAAATTCGTTGCACTGATCTTTTACTTATTCACTTATACACTGCTGCTCCGATATTTGACTGACTTAGGTGAGGATCTTCGGTTACCGTTAATAACACATCTAACTCTTGCTCCTGATTAGTAACAGGCCTCATTCTATCTTGCAAACCTCGTAACAAACACTCCCTGTCTCCACAAATCTTGCTAGTAACCTTCTAAAAGATTTTTCTTCTGGACATCTTCTGTCAGGATAGCGCGCCCCGTATATTCGAGAGGCTAAGAGGCAATTCTTTTCAAATTCCCGCAACATAAATATCATGTCAACAAGTTCGTCTTTGCTAAAATGCATTTTATAAGTATGCAATTTCCGTTCAGATTAGATTTCTGAAACAAAACTCCAAATTTCTTTTACAAACAAAGTTACGATAATTCCAATAACTGAATACTTAAGCTGATAATACACATACAAAAATGATATTCTCACCAAAATGTCAAAAATTTATTTAGAGAAACAGGTGAAATATTTTGCTTGGCAACAAAAAAGGTATTAAAATACCTATTTTGTTAAGAATGCAGATTTCCTGGTTCTTATTTAAACATTTTATTATCTACGGATAATTATCGTGAATATTTGAAAAACGACTAAAGATAGCTAATATGTTTACATAATAAAAAATGTTCATGTATTAAATCTTCATTAAATGGATAAAAAATAAACAGGGTGTTCCGTTTAAAAAAAGCGTGAAATGGAGCTTTGAAATTCGTAAAATATGATTGCTAACTACGAACACCCTGTATATGACAGAAGGAAACAATTTAAGTCAAAGTAATTCTCCATTTTTCTAGAATCCCAATTAAGTCCAATATTGACATTGAATTAACATTTCTAGTATCAAGATAAAATTAAATGATGTAATGATTTTTAGATTTTTTTTATAAAAAAAATTATTGCAGTCAAACTGCGCATGACAAAGCAGCCATATTTAGCGCGTATACTAGGAAGCCCAAGACGGTCTTAAAAATAAAATAAAAAGAATGGCATTCCATTAAAAAAAAAATGCTGCTTATATCGCCCTACTTTTTTGAAGCACCCTGTATACATCAAAATATTTTCCAGATATGCGCTATCAGGTCCCAAAAATTTTTTCAGAGGTTAGAAAATTTTAACCTAATTTTTTTAGGCTTTATGGAAGACCGACGCACTGTTGCAGGACCCTGTATAGTACCTCTTGAAGTAATTTTATAAGGGTCCCCTTTTCCTACTTTAACAATGTTATTAGAGTGGATCTATGGAAACGTGTTATTTACATCGAGCTGAGTACTTAAGAGGTTCGGACTTTTGTGTACCGAAACGAGGACCAGTTTTTTATCATTAGGAACGCCAGTCCTTTCTAGTTTGTCAAGATCCTGTCTCTCTAGCAGTTTCAGTCTCACTCCACGCATCCTCAAGTCTAACGGTTGTAGACTGACTGTGTGTCCTAGTTTTCTCGACGACCACTTCCAGCATTTCATAAAATAAAGTTTAATATACGGCAGAGACAATTTACAAAATTAGTAGTAAGATAATGCAAAATAATATATAAGACAATAATACAAAAATTGCAAAAAGATATAAATCAAGATAAAATCTCAAAAGCCTAAATCAGAACATATAAACATTAACAAAGTTAAAAACTTAACACTATACAAGGAACATAAGTGAAAATCTAAGATAATTTTTGATCTAAATGAGCCTAAGCCGCTGGAAAATGTATCCAACGCAAAGTCATATTGAATGAAGAAAAAACATCATAGTTAGCTAAATAAAAAGATTAAAGAAATATAGGGGAGATTGCCCTTCTTAGACAGGTGTTACAAGGAAGTGCTTTCAAAATAGTAGGGCAATGACATAAACGATTCAAGATCTTATAAAATGTTAAAGCATCAGAATAATGCCGTTTGATTTGAAGATTACTGGATACTGATATCAAACTGGATACTCACAGCATTATAGTAAAAATTATAATTACGAAAAATATTACCAATCATAATAAGACGCGTTCAATATAACAATCCTAATAAGGAGACCAAATTACAGATGCATACTTAAGCAAGTAACGAACCAAAGAGCAATAAAGTAACTTTAAACTGTAAGATGAAAGATGTATACTATTCTAGTGACAAAACCTACGCATATTCCTATTAATAATATCCCAAATGTGCGATAAAAAAGTTTGCTTGATATCCAAAAGAACACTTAAATCTTTAATTGCATCAACTAACCTATGTTCATAATTGGTGATGAGAACGACCAAAGGACATACATACACACTTCTTTACATTGAGTTTCAGGCTATTCCTAAGACACCACTCAGCAATGCTATTTAAAATTAAAGTAATTGAAGTACCTCAGCATCAAGATATGACTCAATGGGTTTATAAAGTTTTAAATCATTAGCAAAAACAAAACGCTTTGAATGAACAACCTCATCACTTAAATATCTAATAAACAAGCTAAAAAAGACTGGTCCAATATGCGAACACCTGAAGATACTTCAATACCGTTAGAAATATAATTATTTATCCTGACCAACTGTGTGCGACCAGTCAAAAAACTATGACAAAATTTGACCAAAGTTCTCTCGACCAATTTTCTCTCCTAACCTCGAAAAACCGTCAGCTATTCCAGCAAATTGAACCTGAGCACTGTTCGAAGAATGCAGCTGCGAAACACGATTATGGACTGTAACGAAATCACTGTTGCCATCACTCATTGATCCGAGTAACCCAACAGATCGGATGTCGTGAATGATGCGGTACCTAATCTTAACGGCGGCATATTTTTCACAACACCAATTGTGTGAACCAGTCTTTCTAGCATGTGCGATAACTTTAATAAAACTGGAAGTGGAAAAGCCGGTACAGCCCCTATGTCTACTCAAGTCGGCCATCTTGCTTCTATGCGCAAGGAAAAATGCTTCAATAGGAACCACATCAGTCAGAAAACCTGTCGAAACTCCAGCGCAAAGCATGAACTCCACCTCGGTACCCTTTAGCTTGACAGCGTGACATACAAAAGTATGTCATGTTCAAATCACCCTGTATCATACCAAAAACTCATGACTCATGACTCATCTTTCGCGATTAAGATGTTGCCTTGGCAGGAAAAGTTGTACTGATATATTTTTCAGTATGTTCATGGGAATGCCAACAAATAATAAACAAAACTTATCGTGTAAACAAATTTTGTTGTCTAAAAATAAAAAGGCCTTTTGCCATGTGCCCTAGACCATTTTGACGTGTGTAATTCTATGTCATTTTGACTTCAACTTTTCCATATTTTAAAATAAGCTAATAAATTTACTTTGCTTTAAATTTCTCATTTTGAATTTACTGCATTGGCACAAACCATTTTAAGGTCAACCACAATAGTATGTGTCAAAAAATACAAATACTTTTAAAGATATTTACTTATCCTAGGTCTAGTATATTTACCTGTGAAGTAAATTAGTAAAACCAGATCTTAGAGTTTCATGTGGAGGTATTGTACCTTTAACAAAATCTGTAAGGACTAATCCGTCGTCAGAGAGGGGATTTCTTCGATAGTGGTCTATTAGCGTTTCTAGGCCATGCAGTTTTCCTAAATCATCTGAAATAGAATCATTCAAAATATTACTTCCTAAAAATATAGGATTGACATGGAATAAAGCGAGACCAGTAAAAACTAATAAAAGAAGGAAAGTTTCTGGTTTAAACTTTTATAGGGTGGCATCGCATAAGTCTAATCTTGCCATTGAGTGGGTGTGCCTAGCTTAAAGTAATAATACAACTACTTTCTTTCTTTATTTATAATACAAATTTATTACACACTTAAATTTTCAAATAAGCAATCAAGAAATAAGGCACGCGAGAAGGAAGACCCTAAACTAAGCATTTAAAAAAATTCAGAATTAAAAAAAAGAAAATTTGTAGTTAAGTAATAGGTAAAAAATTAAATTTCAGTTCTTCTGTATGTAAATATTTTTAATTTTATGTTTAAAATGTTTTTTTCACTTAAGGGTTATTATGAATTAACTATATATTTACGTTTAAAATGAGTATAAATACATTCTAAAATCTAATTGATTTTTTATTGTTATTTCTTTTTCGGCATTTTCAACTAGTACATATTATGTAAAAATTGAAATCAAATTAAAAATTTATTAAATTATTTGCCAAATATAATTTCTTTTCTTATCCTAAATTAAATACGTCGTTTATTATCAAATTGTAAGAATTTGCAAAAATTATAATTAGAATTTTTCATATGAATTTTCGTCTTTTGAAATGTAATTTTCGGCACTTGAATTTATTTTAAGTTTCTTCCAGATCCCTACAGTTATTAACCAGGTATTTGTTTTAATTTTTTTTTTATCCTCCAGACAGTGGAAAAGTTATTTATGTAACAAGTGTGTAAAATTATCCTTTTTTTGTGAATGTGATATTCCACAATTCCCATGAATAAAAAAAGGGGATTTTACACAGGTGTAACATACAAAAAATTTTCTACTACCGAAGAAAACATAAAAAAATCAACAATACCAAATTACTTTACGCAGTAGTGCGTAAAAGGGCATTTCGATTGTTTTGTTTTTAATTTTTTAGGTAATTTTTTAACTTGAAATGGAATGAAATTAAAAGTTAATCCTTTGGATGCCCATATGAAACATTTGTGCTGTCTGGGGCTGCGCATTAAAAATACCAACCATATTTGCAATACAATTACAGTAATAATTAACCAAAATTAAACTTAGCGTAAATAATCTTATTAGTTTTCTATTTCCCCCGCCGTAAATACATTTCCGATGAAATCTTTGTGAACGCGTCTCGTATCCTAGTGATGGATACCCTTAAACATGATTTACGACCCAATGCAAAAAATGCCGACTGTTCGAGGAAAACAAAAGTGTGAGTGATCTGACTTGTTGAAATATACAGACTTTGCTAAAAGGTTATATATATAGGGTGATTCATTAAGAATGGGCCATCTCTGAACTGGAGTTACTGTCACTAAGTAAGAGTGTATTATTTGTAGTAAAAATTCTAAAATAAGAAAATGCCACGTCATAATAAATATTCCAACAGTGAAATGCGTGATATGATTTGCGTTTTTGCTCAGCTCTTTTTATGTCAAAACATATAGAGTCACCAATTTTCAAGACGATACTGCTTAAAATCACAAAATTATTAACAAATTTCAAATTAAAATTCCAACTTTAAATACCATGTATCTCGTAAGCCTGTAACATTTGTATAAGACTTGTTAAGCTCAATAGTCATATTTTGGTGTGTAGTATCTCCAGTGCAGAGATTGCCCATTCTTAATGAATCACCCTGTATAATGTTTCTTTTTTGTTATATTGCTTTTTGCATTTTTCATAAATTCCACTTGTGAAATTTTAATTTAAATATGAATACAAATATTTTCATTATGTTAAATTCATGACTGCACTAAAAGCAAATGTTGAGCCACTACAGTTCTTTGTTTTAACATTGTTAAAATAGCAGGTTAAAAAAACTATTCTGATTGCATTGAATTACATCTTTTATATGCACATTTATAAACATTCCTTGGAAAGGGAAGAATTTAACCATAGTTTAGACATTTAAATGGGTATTTCATAATAAAGTATCCTTATAGGCATATTTACTTTAATAATAAAAATAGATGCACAATGTAAGTTTTAATGTTTCTGTGTACTGTAATATAACACTAAAAAAAATTGTTGACAATTTCTATACTAAGCTATTTAAAGCATACTTACTCAGAGAGAAAAATGCATCTTCTTGGTGCCTTCGAATCTGATAATTACTAACTTGATTTTCATATAAAACCGATAGAACATAATCATTTGGAGATGATATGCTATCTCTTACAATAAACAGCCCGTTGGAGTTTCTTGCATCTAAAAAAAAGGTAAACATTTATTAAACATATACTGCATGATTCCTGAATTAAAATTATGCAAGTAAATGATTTTTATATTAAATTTTAAATGCCACCAATCAATATCAATCAATACCAATGCCGTATCTTTTGTATTATCTGTATATATATATATATATATATATATATATATATATATATATATATATATAGGAAAAGTCTAAGGATATTTTTATAAAATTATTTAAAAAAAATGTTTTTGCTGATCAATTTAAATCAATCTCATCCTGTAGATTTCTGTGAGACAAACAGAATCTTAACACTGATAACAAATATTTCAGGAATTTTTTCACAAAACAGAAAAAACCATGGTTTTTATATTGCAATAAATATTCTGGTAGTCTCGATTTCGTTCATGGTACAGAGTTACTGCTTTGCAGAGTGAATAAAAAAATTGTGTTCCATCATGGAACGACGTCATTTAACTTTGGACGAGATGAATAGAGCTGTAGGACTTCTTCAAGGAGACATGCGGCAAATTGATAGCTGAGCGTCTAGAAGTCTCTCAGAGCGTTATAAGTCGATTGTGGCGGCGTTCTCGTGAAACTGGAAATCCAGCTGAACAACATCCAGGACGTGACCGCGCTACGACAGCTGCTAAGGATAGATTTTAATTAACTTGCAGATGATTGACTTGCAGAGAGCACACAATATTGGCGTAGGCCGTGATACTATAAGAAATCGTCTCCATGAAGCCAACCTCCACAATCGAAGGCCACTTAGATGTCTTATCGAAGGTCACCTCTTTCCAGAGGCAATCGCGCTGCGAGATTAGCATGGTGCCAAGAATATCAAAACTGAAATGAACATGATTGGGCTACAGTTTTATTCACCGACGAATCCAGATTTGGATTTCATCCAGATTCACGTCGAGTGAGGGTATGGAGACGATCTGGAAATGCAGAACGGTTAAGACATGTCCAGGAAGTGTATACATACAGAGTACAATTATGGTATGAGCTGGAATAATGATGGGCGGTAGAACCGACCTCGGTGTTCCAGATCGCTTCCTTACAGCTCAGCAGTCCATCGATTCCATTCTTCAACCTGTTGTTCGTCCGTTTGCTGGCGCTGTTGGCCGAAACTCCAACTAAGTTGGAGGGGATTGATGTATTGCCATGGCCAGCACAATCTCCTGACCTTAATCCAATTGAGCATGTATGGGATATGCTCCAACGAAGAATGACTCCACAGATGGGTGACATTTACACTGCCTTTCGTTTCCGGGAGAGACTGATAGCGGAATGGGCAAACTTACCCCAACAAAACATCGACAACGTTATTTTGTCTATGAACAATAGATGTCGAGCCGTCATAAACCAGCGTGGAGGTCATACTTTGTACTAATTTGCGTTTTTTATAAAGATTTTTTTTTTGTATCTAATTTAAAAAACATTTTTTTTTTCATTATACAAAACAATAAATTTATTATATACTATAATTCGGCTATTATTTATCCAGAACAATTCAAAAAAAAATAAGGTCAATTTATAAAAATATCCCTAGACTTTTCCGATGTGTGTATAATAACTTACTAAAAATGCTTTGTTGACAAAAGGCAAATAAAATACTAATTTGTATAATTATGTGAATGTGATATTATTGGTTATTTATTACAATAAATTAGGAAAGAGAAATTAAATTTATTATGTACATACTGTGAGTACATTTCACGCGGCACAAAGGCAGTACAAAGAAGTATTCAGGGACACTAAAAGACAATGCTGTCCGTTCCGCGAGGATGTTGAAAACACATCCTCCGCGGCACCTCTGCGCAAGGTACTGTCCAAGAACCCTGGTGCTAAAATGGAGTCGCAGTGACTTCTAGATAGCGGCTCACGATCTCCCTTGCAGGTTTCGGAAGCCGATTCGTATCGAATACGGGACTGCCAGAAGGATAATCACTACATTAGATCACGAGTGGGTGAAATGGGTAATAAAAACATACCCTCTCGAATCTCCCGACATGGATGGGTTATATGCTTGACTTCTACAAAATGGGTTAGATATACTAACTCCACAAATCGTCGGAACTATTCAGGCTGACTATCGTTAGACTGCCCTTGCTCAGGGCTACGTCCCAAAATAATGGAGTAAGGTGAAAGTTGTTTTTAGTCCGAAACCATTAGTCCGAAAAAAGCGACTACACAGACCCCAAATCAGACCAATCAATCAGCCTTACCAGTTTTCTTCTTAAAACAATGGAGAGGCTGATTTACCGATATTTAAAAGAAGGCGTCTTGGTCAAAAGACTGCATGTGCAACAATACGCCTACGAGGCGGGCAAACCCACGAACCTGGCCCTACACTACCTCGGGAGAAAAGTGGAGGGTACTCTAGACAATGGAATTCTAGAAAAGATCACCTCTCTGAGCCAAACTTTTGGCCTCACTCAGTGGGAATAAAAAGATTTGACTTTGCAAAACATAGGGATTTTCTTCAACAATTGGGAAGTTTTTGCTAGAAATGGGTATAAACGTGTCTGAAAAAGCCAAAAACCAGGCAAACAATGAAACCTAGAAATGTAACATATTCTACGCCAACATTTCGTCCATTAAAAATAAAACACAGAAAATAGAGGCAACAATAAAGCCTAGGAGCAAATACGATTTGCTGTTTCACAGAGCATCATATGCTACCTGATGAATAATGGATTACAAACTAGGATCGTGCTTTAGCCGGGAACATGGCGTTAGCGGTTCAATGATTTTTTATAAACTACATGGGAGATAAAACCGCTTGAACAATATACCCGACTATCAATTCTCTTGATAGTCGGGTGTATTCTTCACAGAGGTGTTCTCACTTTTGTGAGGTGAGCGCTGTCGAAATTGTAAAGTTAAATTTAATTTTGCTTACTATCTATCGCCCTCCTGCTGGAAACTTTAATATATTTTTAGATGTTATAAAAAGTATATTGAATATTAGTCTTAGCTGTAAAATGTTATTCTAAATGGTAGCTTTAACATACCCTTCGAATTCCTGTGTAAGTGATATGGATCAAATTCTCCAAGGTATTTCTATCCTACCGAGATCTTACATTCCCGGAAGTTAAGAAAACAAAAAAAAACTAAATAGCGACTTGAGAGGTTTAAAGAGGAGCTTGCCCACAGCTGGGGCATGCGTTGCATGTTCTGAGTAAAATGTGTATGAAGAGTGAATGCCAACTTCTGTGGGTGGAGAGAAACGCTCCTAGTGTACGGCCAGACTGAAATGTAGCCGGGCGTTCAACGAGCGACCGATTTTTAGAAAGACAATTTTTTGGCCATACTAAAAATATAAAATCGCAGATTTCTCGTGTTCTGTGCCAAGTAAACTTGGCGCCCTTATCTAAACTAAAAAGAAATATTTTAATACACAGTAACCCCTATATGAAGTAAAAATTATTTTTGGAGAAGTCTCGTAGATATGAAATACATCCTATTAATAAAAGGAGAAAGAAATTTGGAGAATTTTACGACCTCGAATCTACATCATGGAGTTCCTTATGAGAATATCCGGAACAAACATTCTTTGAATGCTTAAGAATGTCCATAAGCACATATGTTATTTTATTAAGTAACGTAATTATATAAGGCTTACGAAAATCACGATAAATATATCAGCAGAAGAAAGATTGGTAGTAACGTTAAGGTACGAATATTTTAGTTAAAGTTTTAATATTTTGTTGATGTATACAGGGTGGTCATTTGAAAACTTTTCACCACGAATTTATCGAAAACCACTGTTTTAAAAAAAAAACGCCGAAATACGTCAAAAGGTTTGTCAAAGGGGACAACTTTTTAACCTAAAATTACTTCACCCTCTTTCACCCTCTGCCCCCCCAGGGACAGCCCCTTAAAAATTTTAAATGGCAAGGGGTATCGAGTAATAGCTTGTTTAAAAGGTCTTTCGAAGTTTTTTATTTTGACGTTTGAATTTTTTAAATCGGTCGATTCGTTTTCGAGAAAATTAGAAAAATCTTTGTTTATCTTAATTTGTTCAGACAGAAAACAAAAACATGAAAATATTAGTTTTTATTTCAATAAGTGTTCATGGTATAGAACAGATGTAATTTATTTTTTGCATACAATAAAGATTATTTTATTTTATTTTATTTATTTTAAATAAGATAGAACAAGTGTGATACATAATTAAATAGGATTTAAATCAAAATTACATTATAAACCTCGCTTAGCAAGTTTAACACTGGAAGGCAACTAAATAGTAATACCGTCAAGATTTTGCAAACATTAAATTGCATTAAAGTTTTTTATTGTATTAAAATTTTTACCATATACACAATTAAAATTATAATTCTCAAGATTTTTGTTAGGTACCACTAATAATAATAGTATTCATATTTAACAACAGATAAAAATGGATAAGGTAAGCAAAAACAGAAACACAAAAACAAAATAGACATCATATCAACCTTACTCAAGCCAATTATTGATGCCAAATTTTCAATTCTTCAAAATCCAGCAAATATTCTTGAAATTCTTAGTGTGTACATATTTTGTGTAAATACATTTAAGCAGGTGGACAATTACATATTTAAATTATATTTTATTATATTTAAATATTTATTAAAATCTTTTTGCAATGAATGGCAAAAAAAAAACAGTCTATTTGTCATTTTCAATAAATTATAACAGACATAACCAAAATACCATCAAGGTTAATGTGTATACTTGTTATTTGTACATCAGGAACATGGAAAGCAAATATGCTCAAATTTTATCTAATGTCATCTTAAATAATCAAGAACTGGTGAATTTTAATCTATTTTGTACTCTCTTAGCAATATTGGAATTGATCTGTTTATAATGTATTTTTATTGATATTTTTTTTAGTTTTTGAGATACCTTGTACTTAATAGGTTTATATTTGTTATAAAAGTATAATATAACCAGCTTTGTAAATGAAAAAAAAAACAAAAATTTGCTACTTACCTGAGTTTCCAATGTTATAATCTCCTTCCAAATAGAATAAAAGAAAAAAATATAAGAAAATATTTACAACTGTAACCAAAAAATTATGTCAAAGAACATTTCCATCTCTTTAAACTATTGTTTTAATTTGAATTTGTGGTTAGAGCATAAATTTAGTATTTAGATTTAAAAAATAAATAAATTAAACATATATACACAGACGATATTTTTAATATTTATTTATGTTAGGCTCTTTATGTATTGGCACATCTGGATCTAGTTCACATCTAGGTGAAATTTATAAAGTAAATAAACCTGTTAAAATATATGAATCGCTTATTTGTGAAGAGATCTAAGTCACAAAAATGACTTTTTGAGAAAATCGAAAAAAAGTGTTTATATTTTTAACTTAATAAAAATATATATATTTTTTTTGGGGCATAGTTACAATTCGTATAATGTGTACTATTTCTACTTATTTACAATTTTTTTTTAAAGCAAATATTGTTTTATTTATAATATTGTTGATCTGACTTATATCCTTTCACGAATTAATTTAAAAACTTCAATAAAATCATTCGTTTTGTAAATTATATTACTAAATTTATAATAAAAAACAACATCATTGATAAACTTTATTCTCAAATATATAGAACTAAACATATTGAACATTTTTGATGAAACAAAAAATCACATTTCAATGATCTATAAGACAAAACTTTTATTATTCATGCTCAGCTTCCGCATCAGTGGTTGGCCAGCCCAGTATTTTCTCATAAAAGTCCATAAAGTTTTCAGGAATATAACCAGTTACTTTCCTGATATCATTAATTTTTTTTATATTAATTGGAATTTTTTCCCCCGGATAAGCTCTTTCATTAGCCAGTTGAACAATTCCAGCATCAGGAATTTTTAACAAAAAAGAACTCTTTTGTACTCCATCAATATACTTTAAGGCTTCAACAGTTCCTTTCCTTTCATGATTGTAGCGAAACTCCATAAAAGTGGAAACTGCGAATGACTCTTTTTTTGAACGTGGAATAGACCTAGCACTGCTCTCCAAGGAAAAGCAAGTTTTTTTATAGTACTTGGACCACCAGTTTTTAAAATTTAACACATCATCAGTATCGACCATTTCGACAGTAAATTTTTGCCCCTTTGCAGCATTGCAAATTACTTCACACACTTCCATGGGTGTATACAGCCTGTCTATGCGATTTAGTTTGCGTTTGACTAAACCAAAGTCACGATCGCACGGCAAAAATGAATGGCCGCGAATCGGAAATTTGTGAACAACTTTTTCAAACATTCCACTGTCAGTAAGAGCAAGACAAAAGCGAGTCATAACATTGTTCTTATTTTGGCCCCCAGAACCGTCACTATAGAGATGAAGTTCTTTTACGCTGGCAGGAACATTTTGTTTTATATATTTGAATAAAAAAGAACATGTTTCATTTGGCCCTTTTTTAGCCAGACCTTCATGGTAAAGAAAAAACTGAGCACTTCCATTTTTTAGATTGCGAATACCAAAAGGAAATAAAGAAAGCTGACGTAAGTAAAAAATATCCTGTACGGGAATAGACGGCAACGAAATATTCTGCATATAATCAAAACATAGTCCGAGAACTCTATCATTTTCTTTGCACATTTTTTCTGTATTTTGTATGCTAGTATTAAATTTTTTAGAACGTCTTTTGTGCACCATAAGTTCAGCTAAAGCAGCTCTTTTCGCTGTTTCATTTAAAGAGGAACTTGTGGATTTAATTTCAAGTTCCTCGCATTGACAACACGTATCTACTTGCGGTCGTACAAATTTATAATCAAAATGCTCTTTAAAAATTTTGTAATATGTCGAATATTTCACATCAATTTCTGTATGCTTTTCTTTGAATAAGCTATGCAGCTTCTTGACATTTAACTTTGCATCCAGATATAGATATTCTTTGGATGCATAGTGACTATGTTTAACAGGAAATGTTGAAATGTGTTCACAGACTATCTGAATAATATTACCTGGAACAGTTTTTCGATTATTTTGTAGGCCTCTTAAATCTCTCGGGGATTTTCCAAGATTCAAAAGAAGTTGCAACCGTTGTACTAACTTAGAACTTATGCCATGCAAGCTTAAAAATGCTTTTTTGCAAACCTTTCGTCTCTCTGTGTTAACCAATACAAAATATTCAAAAGATGAACTTCTTTGTTTTGCTTCTTCTTTCCGTGGCCGCCTGTTCTTGATATTGTTTGACACCAATAGTCCTTGCAGGTAAATATCTTGTTCGTTTTTGGTTGAAAAAGAACGAAACTTATTCATTATGTGAATTTGTTCTGCTGGAGTTAGTTTTTCAAAACATTTTAGCTTGCACCTGCAAGAATTCATTCCCATTAAAAAACTTCTTAAAAAACTTAAAATTTTGTTAAACTTACATGCATGGCTCGCCAACAGCTTTTCCTGGAACCATGTTATCTCGATAGTTTCTATACGGTTGTCCCAGCAATCGACTTTTCTTAATTCTCACAGCTTTATATTCATCTGTGTTTTTAACTCCCTTTTTTCTCTTTTTTTCAATATGCTCACTATCACTCATATTATTTAGTATATTAAAAAAGAAACCAAATAGAAAAACTGAAATATTTAGTCCGAACACGTTGGCTAACAAAACAATAATAAACAACTTTTCGTAATGGCCACGTGCATACCGATGCGGCGCGACTGCCGCCAGTCCGTGTAAATTTATGAAATGATTTAAGTCACTGACTCATACCCTTTCAAAAATAAATATAATATTGTGATGCCTTTTTTTTTGCTACGGGTAGTACAGACTTAGATCCTTTCAAGACTAAACGGTAGATATACGTGCTATAAATAAGATTTTATAGTAATCTTGATTTTCGTCAAGTAGTGACTTATACCCTTTCATAAATAAGCAATTCATATATAGTAATATAATATAATAAAATGATTTGTATAAACAGATTAATATTATATTTGTCATAATAATATTAATTTGTTTAATAAATAATATACAGTGCTTTCATTTCAAAACGATCCACCCTTAATAACTTTCTTCTATTCAATGGTACCAAAAAAAATGAAATCGGTAAATGTGTAAGCAAATAGTTAGCGAAAATGTCTAGAAATAATGAATATTTCATTTACGCCAAACTTTGGTATTTTACATGAATACTTTTAGTGTGGTACCTACATCATTTTAAAATTCTAACATTTTTTATAATAGATCATCAAAACAAAAATACAAGCAATTTAGAAGTTAAAATGTGTGGTAACAAACAGTACATTTAGTTCAAGCAAATTATTAATTTTTTTAAGTAAAAAATGTGTACCGTTATTTGCGAGAAAAAAGAGTGTCTTCAAATTTTTTGCAAAAATCTTTGCAGTCTTATAACTTTGTATGTGTATTTATTTCACTTATATTTTTTGCGAAACCTACCTAATAGGTACAAGAAAACACTGCAATACCTTACATTTTTAAGGCGTTTAAAAAGCAGGCGATTTATTATTGTTAAAACTGTCAGTTTGACGCGTGCAATTTTTCAATTTTAGTTAAAATCACACATTACTCAAAATCGGTGTGCTCGCAGAACCGCGAGAGCATTTATTGAAAGGTATCAAGATAAAAACGTGAGCCATAAATACGTATTAGAATTGATACGAAAATTTGAAGAGACAGGATCGATTTGCAATAAGAAAAAATATGAAAATAGAGTTGTCGATGAAGCATGCCAAGTTGAAGTACTAGGACAATTTGCTATGGATCCAACTTTGTCTATACCAAAGGCCGCAAAACTAACAAATATTTCCACTGGTTCCGTACATAAAGTTTAAAAAAAAAAAAAGTTCTTTCCTTATAAAATTCATATTCTTCATAAACTCGGAGAAGATGATTTTGATAGGAGAATTCAATTTTGTGAAGTGATGTGCCAGCGAATTGACGACGATCCCCATTTATTGAAGAACATTTGCTTCAGTGACAAATCGACCTTTTTTTTAAATGGCCTGGTGAACAGACACAACTGTAGATACTGGGGGAATGAAATAATCGGACCATTTTTTTTGGAAGAAAATTTGACTGGCGAAATTTATTTAAACCTTTTAGAAAATGCAATATACCCTTCCATTATCCAATCTATGGAAAATCAAGTAGATCAACATGGTGCTATATTATTGAATTAAAATAATATACATTTTCAGCAGGATGGAGCTCCCGCGCATTACACTTTGGTAGTTCAAGAGTAGCTTGATGAAAATTTTCGAGAAAAGTGGATTGGCAGACATGGTGCAATTAAATGGCCTGCGCGGTCTCCGGACCTAACCCCACTAGACTTTCTTCTTTGGGGCTACTTAAAAAGCAAAGTTTATAAAACCCCACCTGAGAGTATTGAGAATTTAAAAAATAGAATATTTCAAGAATGCAGAGAAATTTGCGGGCAGACCCTTGCCAATTTTTATAGGGAGTTTGAAAATAGGCTTTTTTATTGTCTTGCTAATAACGACGCGCATTTTGAACATTTAATAAAATAAATTTGTTAAACTAATTAAATTTGTTTTTCTATCCTACCGATTTACACTTTAATTGCTTCTTGGTCAATCAATTTTATTTTTTTTTACAACCATTGATAGCATAATGAATGCCCTTTAAAATAATGTATCACACCATGGGGTAGCCATTTGACATACCAAAATTTGGCGTAAATAAAATAATCATTATTTCTAGACATTTTCTCTAACTATTTGCTTACACATTTACCGAATTAATTTTTTTTGGTACAGTTGAATAGAGTATTTTACGCTGCTTACTATGATGTATCACACGATGGGGGTTCCCATTTGACATATTAAAGTGAGGTTAGCTGGAGGTGAGGAGGTGATTGACAGAACTTCAGTAAATGCATAATTAAACGTCCCCCTGTATATCTAATTTGACTTGTTTTTTTTTTTTTTTTTAAGAAAGTTATTAAGGGTGGATTGTTTTGAAATGAAAGCACTGTATAGTGCTAAATTATGTATATTCAGTAAAGCTACTCGTAGCCCACAGGTTTGAAATTTTTGTACTTACTGAATCTCTACATAATAAGGCATTTTCGTATTTGAATCTAGTCTGGTTTTATTAAATAAATGTGAATGTATAATAGATTTAGTAATATATTACTGAATGTACCTATTTAAAAGTAGTTTTTATTAGAAAGTTTAGGTAATGGAAATGGTGGTGGCAAATTTATATTTTTAAAATTATATATCTAGTGGTTTAGGTTCTCCGCATTTATTAAAACAGTACAAAAACCAGTAGCTCAATTCTTTTTTACAAATTGAGACACCTCAACAAATAAGATGAGGTGAGAGGTTTTTGTTTTTCTCCAAGGTGTCCCCTCTGCCATGATTCCTTTCAAATTGTTAAATATAAAAGTAACAATTAAAATTGTTAATAATTTAATACTAACATATTTTAAAATACATTTTGCACAATGCTACGAGATGAAAGTATATAGACTAATTACATCAGGTCCATTACCTTTTAACAAAAGTTTCTCTCCCTCCTCTCTGGTTATCTTAGGATGGTACCAACAAATTTCCTCAATTTGTTCCATTACCCTAGTTTCTCTTTCGTTGATGTGGCAGGTAATGACATGACATGAATAATTAACACAAAAAACAAGTACCTAAATTAAATAATAATATAAATAAAATCAATAGTACAAAAACATACAACTGAACGTAAATAAATAAAAAGCTGAGAACACAAATATTTTTAATTAACAGGTTACCTACCTTTCATGAGTGTCATTGTCTGTTGTCACCATCAATCAAAAGACGAGCCTAAAGCGCAATTCATAAGTTAGCGAAAAGTGTATTCGCAAAATAGCTTGTTATTGGAATTTTATTGTATTTCCTGAACTTTACAGGCCGACATCGATACCTGCGTCTCCGCTGCCTAAGTGAAACGGGACGTAAATATATACAGGGTGTCCCGGTTCATGTGGGAAATCTCTCGAATTCAGGTAGAACATCGAAAAATAATACCCAACGTTCCTATAAAAAAAATCCTACAGGCCTTCTTTACGAAGAAACAGCCTCCTAAAGGACGCTGCTGGAAATTGGTTTTTCCTAAATTACTTTTAAGCTACCCGGTATAATTTAATAAAAATTTTAGGTGATGAACACTATTAGAGACCTCTTAAAATGCCATCCTTAAAATACATTTACCTTGTTTACTTTGCCAGGGGCGGACTAGGTTGTACACTTTAATGCGTATATTTTTAACACCCTGTATGTTAAAGTCTAAAAAAATAAATATGGATACCTTGAATCCTAGGCTAAAAAAAAGATACTCTTGTTCATTATCGATAAAATGAACCGTTTTGGAGAAAAAAAATAATAAACGAGCCAATGTTTTTTTTTATTTTTTTTTAATGAGATAAGTACGCTAGTTATTTAAAGAACAGAGAAATTTCGATGTAAGTCATTTAATTTAAAATAATACATGTTCCTAAAAATACAGTGGTGTCCTAAAAAATACTTTTACAAAATAATAAAAAAAAACCTATGATGAGTGTATCTTTTTAAATTAGAAAAAACAACTTACAAAAAAATGCCAAAAACCAAATATGTAAACAAAAGTTAAATTCTTCAATACGAGCAATAAACAATTAATTATTAAAAACTTCATAAGTAGGTTCGACGTGGGCTCCGTGAACTCTAACACATTCGCGGGCACGACGAATCGAAACTGCTGCACTCGCCACAATAACCCAAGATTGTTTTTTATATTATCACAATGAAATGTAATTCTTTGGAGCAGTTCTTCTCGAGTATCGACTGGGGTGGAATACACCAAGGTTTTGAGGTAAAAATCTAATGGCGTTAGATCGGGAGACCGAGGAGGCCAAGCAACAGGTCCTCCTCTACCTATCCAACGGTTTTCAAAAGTATTATTTAAGTGGTACAGCGAGGCTAAAATGGGGTGGGGCTCCATTATGCATGAAATACATATCTCGACGGGTTGCAAGGGGCAAATCTTTTAATAAATCTGGAAGATTGTTCTGGAGGAACTCCAAATAAAGTTCTTCGTTTAAACGTGGTGGCAGTTCAAATGGCCCAATCAAAAAATTGCCAATAATTCCTGCCCAGATATTTATTGATTGGAATTGATATTGATGATGAGAAATAATAGTATCACGGGGATTTTCATCAGCCTATCATACATGCGAGTTATGTAAGTTTTCAATTCCATTTTTGGTAAACCCTGCTTCATCCGTAAAAAGAATCGTGCTAATAAAGTTAGGGTTATTTCGCTGCTCATCTAACAGCCAGTTTGCGAAGTGTATTCTAGGAGCAAAATCTCTGGGCAGTAGTTCATGCACTTTTTGTAAGTGATATGGGTACAACAGTTGTTCTTGAAGTACCATATGTACAATTGTTTTGGACGAATGAAGCTGAGCGGCTAATTTTCGAGTACTCGTTGTAGGAGTGTCAGCTACAGCGTCTAAAATATTTTCTCCCAATTGCACTGTACGTGCTGTTCTCCTCCGACCACCATTATTCTTTTTTTTTTTCAAAACATCCTAAAATTGCATTAAGGAAATTTAATAGTATTACCTCATTAAGTGGAAAACAGAAACCTACCAGTTTCCCTTAGACGTTGATCAACACGTTGAAATGTTTTCTGATCCGGAATAATGCGATTGGGAAATCTTTCTTCGTACAATCTTTTTGCTTCCAATGCTTTGCAAGACGCCAGACCATATATAAGATGCATATCTGCATACTCAATAAAAGTAAACTCCATATTTTGACGTAATTTAAATTAAAAGTTACCAAAAAATACAAAAAAAAAATTATCAAATAAAGGATGAATATGTTGACAAAGATTAGCTTTAAATGATAGGTATTTGCTAAATTTGGAGTATAGCAACGTTTGTAATAATAATGCGTTCAAAAATGCAAAAATTCCGATAAATAAGTCAGGTACAATACAATTGGTTTACATTCTTTTTTTAGTTTTTTTTATGTTTAGTTTTTATCTTAAGAATAACAAAAAAGAAATAAACGTATAATAAATAAGAAATATTTTGTAAAAGTATTTTTTAGGACACCACTGTATTTTTAGGAACATGTATTTTTTTTAAATTAAATGACTTACATCGAAATTTTCTGGTCTTTGAATAACTGGCGTACTTTAAAAAAAAACATTGGCTCGTTTATTATTTTTTTTCTCCAAAACGGTTCATTTTATCGATAATGAACAAGAGTACCTTTTTTTTAGCTTAGAGTTCAAGGTATCCAAATTTATTTTTTTTAGACTTTAACATACAGGGTGTTAAAAATATACGCATTAAAGTGTACAACCTAGTCCGCCCCTGGTAAAGTAAACAAGGTAAATGTATTTTAAGGATATTTTAAGATGTCCCTAATAGTGTTCATCATCAAAAATTTTTATTTAATTCTACCGGGTAGTTTAAAAGTAATTTATGAAAAACCAATTTCCAGCAGCGTCCCTTAGGAGGCTGTATCTTCGTAAAGAAGGCCTGTAGGAATTTTTTTTATAGGAACGTTCGGTATTATTTTTTGATGTTCTACCTGGATCCGAGAGATTTCCCACATGAACCGGGACACCCTGTATATACACGTTCGGCGGTTGAAAAATTTCGAATATGATTTTTGCGTAATGTGTAAGAAGGAGACGGAATAGAGCGAGAACAAACTTGGCTCCAGCCTGGGCGGCTATCGCGTCGTCGTTGCGCTTATCAGTCCGGTTAAAGTTCGGTTGCAATTTCTCGCATACCTATGTACGTGTTAGCCGATCATGTTTACAATTTATTTCAACCTTTGGTACAAAGACGGATACAGTAATAAAATAAAAATGGTTTTCACTGTTGATCAAAAGATTAATATCATTAAATGGTATTGTCATACGGATAGTGCAGAAGAAGTTGTCGGCCGTTTTATATTTGCATATCCTGATCAGCAAGTCCCTACTGCTAAAACAATTTACAATCAATATCTGGCATTAGTTTGAGCAGTCGGGATGTGTAAATCGGTGTGCAAAATGTTCTAGTGGCGATCAGGAACCTCGTCGAACACCTGACGCTAGGATTGAAAAGGAGGTCAAGGTGTGTGCTTTTGTAGAAGTAAGTGAACCTTGTTCTAGCTCCCAAATTTCTGAAGAACTTGATATTCCAAGTCGTACAGTGCGTGATATTTTGAAAAGAAATAAGTACAAAGCCTATAAAATTAAAAACACTCAAGAAATTTTTCCAGAAGATCAAATAAAACGCTTGGAGTTTTGTGAAACCTTAAGAGAAAAAATTGATCAAAATGACGACTTCACAAGTAATATTTTATTTACAGACGAGTTATCTTTTTCTCTTCTAGGTCGACATAATTCTTTAGTCGTGAGATATTGATCTCGGGAAAATCTACATTTGAGTGTACCATTACGAACTCAATACCCGCAAAAAGTAAATGTTTGGGCTGGTATTTTAGCCAGTCACATTGTAGGGCCTTTTTTTATTGATGGTACCTTAAACTCTGAGAGATATTTACTTTTATTGCAACAAAATATTTCACCCGCTGTACGAAACTTGGATGTTAATTTTGAGGAAATTTGATTTCAACAAGACGGATGTCCCGCTCACAACGCTAGACAAGCGCAGGACTATTTAACAAACACTTTTCCTGAACGGCTTATTTCCACAAGACGTACCATACCATGGCCTCCGCGATCTCCAGATCTGACGCCTTCCGACTACTTCTTATGGGGCTATTTGACGGAAATTCTTTACCAACACCGACATGAAATAGCCGTTAATTTGGACGAATTGCGACTTATAATTATTAATATTTATAGGTCCATTACACCTGAAATGTTAGCCAATGTACGTAGAGAATTTTTACGACAGGTTGGGATACTGTGAAGCCCAACAAGGAGGTGTATTTGAACACCTTATTAAATAATCCATTTAATTAGAATTATTATTTTGTTTAAGAGTTATTTTTCATTTTATTTTAGAATATGTGTTTAGCTTTCAAAGGTTTTTAAGATTTGAGCATATTAAAGTTGTTTTTTTTGACTTGCGATTATGAGCACGTTAAAAAACAACAGAAATTTTTATCTTTCGTGTGCGCGTAAAATTCCAATACTTGATTCGAGGCTACCTACCCATCTCCAAGCGCTTACTAAACATCACTGCGAGCAAGCCGAAATTAAATTCACATTGCGAGCGGTACGGAGAATCGGCGTCGCTATCGGTGGGAGGTTACCGATGCAGTCGTTCTCTGTCTACTCTCTATCTATTAAGTCTAATACATTAAAACTCAATCCGTAAGATTCAACTCGCCAAACGTGTATATGTCTGCTTTATTGGTGTACACCAGTGTTACTAAAAACTTTTTTCAGAACGGAAAAAACTAAATTTTTAACGGAACCCTAAACTAAAAGCAAAAGCAGTTATATGTGAATTGTTTATTAATAATCATACAAAAAAAGATAGATACAGTAAGTAGTGAGTTAGTAAGCAAATGATAACACTAAGTTCATTTAATGCGAGGCATGTAATTGTTTTTTATTCCTCATTAACTGGGTAATGTCAGGCTTGATAAAAGAAAGTTGAATTCTCATGTCTGGTTCGGCATCCAGTCTATTGCGGTATTTTGTTTTTGTAGCTGTATATGCTGAAAACCCCGTTTCACATAAATACGTTGTTGGGAACGGCAGAAGAACATTCAAAGCTTCTGTGGCAAGTTGTGGATATTCATCACGAACCCTGCACCAAAAATCATTTAGTGAAATTGTTTTAAACAATGATTCCATGCTTGTATCCGATGTCATTTCTAGAAATGATTCATAGATCTGATGTGACATATTTTCAGGCTTCTGCAATTTAGATGAAAAAGGGTTTTGAATCCATGAGTTTATTTTCAGTTTTGTATTCTGTTCTTCAGAAAAGTAAGATTCAAAAGTCCCTTGGAGATCATTGCAATATCGCACCAATTCAACAAATATTTCATTTTGAAATATTTCTGTATCACTAAGACTATGGTGACTAAGGAACTCACTTTCGATTTCTCTCTTACCAAAACAAGTAATCCAAAAATCTAATTTTCTTTTAAAGGCATTTTGATGTTAGCATTGAAAACTGTTGTTGTTGTTTTTCTTGTAGTGACAGGTTTAATTCGTTAAGTTTTCCAAACATGTCTGCTAAAAATGCTAGTCTAAATAACTAGCTTTTATCAGACAAACGGTCTTTTATTAGAAGGAGCATTTATAAGAAAAGCTTATTCTGTTCTTAGTTCAAAAAGCCTTGCCAAAGTTTTATCACGAGACAACCATCTCACTTCAGTATGGAGCAATAGTGTTTTATGATCGCTACCATAATCTTCACATAATATTGAGAACAATCGGGATTGTAGTGGACGTGACTTGACAAAATTAATTATTTTTACTGACTGATCAAGAACCAATTTTAGGTTTGGTGGCATTTTCTTAACCGCGAGTAATTGTCTAGTCTGCAGAATGCAGTGGCTAGAACGATAATTTTGCGCTTTCATTTCTATTCGTGATATTGCTCCTGCTGTTCTACCTATCATTGCCTTGGCTCCATCGGTACAAATATGAATGCAATCATTCCAATCAAGTTGGTTTGCTTCAAAAAATATGTTAATCGTATTAAAAATTTCTTCTCCGGTTGTGTTAGTAGGCAGCGATGAGCACATAAGCAAGTCTTCTTGTAAATCGAGTAAATGTTTATATGGATATCGCACAATTACTAGCAAGATAGCCAGTCCAGCAAAATCAGTCGACTCATCCATTTGCAAGACGAGTTTGTTATTTTGAAGCCGTGAAACCAGTTCTTGTTTTATGTTTGCTGAGATATCCTTAATTCGGGGCGTAACTGTATCGTTCAAAAGCGGCACTGTAGAAAGATGCTTTACAGATTTTTCGTCGAGCATACATTTGGTTATGTCTACCACACATGGTTTTATTAGCTTTTCAGCGATAGTGTGCGCTTCTCCTGCTTGGGCAATGCAGTAACTAACCAAATACGATGCCTCCGTGGCCTTTTCATTCACAGTCTGAGTTGATACGTCATAGTTTTTTTAGCTTTTTAATAATTGTTCTTTTTTACGTAGAAAAATTCTTTACTTTTGTGTTTGAAGTCGGGATGTACAGTTTCTAAATGTCGGCGCATCTTAGCAGGTACCATCGAACTATTGGGAAGGAGTTTGCTGCACAACATACAAAGAGGTGAGCCGTTGGAATCAACAAATCCGAGATTAATGCATGATTCGTTATGCTTTCGTTTTTTCACCTTCAGTGTGTCATTAGATGTTTAACTACTTGAACGTGAAACCATAAAACTAGATCTCCATTCTTTTTTAACACTGATTTGATTTGGTAAATTTTATGACAAATAGTATTTCTTGACGCACGAAATACAAGATTTTACAACCACTACGAACAACAAGATAAGCGAACATAAAATACTCAACGCGGGGTGAGTGAATTTTGTGGTACGTTGCTTGATTAATAAATTCTCCGCGCCAAACAATCCTCCTTTATATTATACCAGCAACCATCGAATTATCTCGAATTCCTCAGAAACTTCGGAGAGCCAGACGATTTTCTCCGAAGTACGAACCGAGGTCATTCAATTGCTTATAGTCCGGGGGCGAATGGTGGTGTACGAGTAATATTTCGATGTAATAGGTCGGGCATTTACTTAATAATACATATATTAAATTTTCGTATATGTACGAGTAACACCTATAAGTAGGCATTTCGTTTTGATTTTTAATTTTTATCTTAGGTAACTTTATTCTTATAGGGTCCACTGACCACTTTAATACATGAATTCATTTATTATGACTGCTGGCGGAGCCCTACCGGAGGTTTCGCGGAGCACCGAGGCTCCGCAGAGCACACTGAGTAACGCTGGCGTACACTATTCTTTAATTCTTTAGAACGTAAAAACGGTTCATTTAGATAAAAAAAAGTCCTCAGCAATATATATACAAGGTGTTATACTAAATTATTTAATAAATAAATTACATATTAATTTACAATTATTATGAGATGCAATATGCTTATAATATGCATACAATGGACATAATGTGTCTGTGTGTAGCAAAAAAAACCCTACTAAAACCAAAAATGAATAAAAGTTTATCAATAAATGTTTTGTCGATTAAAATCGATAACATTATTGAAAAACTTAACACTCCGCAGCAACACTTTTGTTGAGCAGTATATTACCGTAATTTTTCAGGCCAGAACGTCGCGACCGGTGCTTAAAATCGCTAAATTTAGAACGAGAGCTGCACGATGGTTGCTGAGGCTGCTGCCGCTGTAAAAAAATTGCAGTGCGAAATGCCTCGACAATAATTAAATTTACATTATAAATATATATTTTTTAGAATTAATGAAATATGGAATTTTTGAATACTGGTACAATTTAAATTCGGTGAGAAAGGCCATTAAATGTCTACATAGACATCTTTTGTAATGAAAGATGTAAACTATAAGAAAAAAGTCATGCTATATATTGTAATCGAAACTTGGGACTTACCCTGCTCAGGCTTGCTTCTGATATCCAGTATTGGCAGCACAGCTTCTAGGTAGGCTTCCCAATCACTCATAACAGTAATGTAAAATTCCGGATACCGGTAGGGAAAATAAGGTCGTGTGAAATTTAAATCAGCTTGACCACCTTGTTCTGGTCGGTTGAATGCCCAGTAGAAGAAACATATGGCTTTATGTTATCGGACATATAATCATCAGAAAATAAACTATTAGAAAATAAAATGACGTGAAGAAACACCTGTTTTAGCAGACTCGAGTCATCTGTTTCTCTTAAAAAGTGGGCTGTTTTTTATATAGATTATGTTTGAATGAGACAAAAATACATAACTTTGACTTTTAACACACACATAATTTTTTCCCTTTTTGCATGATGCCGCTACTCATCAACAGACCTTGGATGTGTCTGTGAACTTCTTGGATGTTACTCTGGATAAAGGTTTGACATGGCAATGTCATGTGGGGGAAATGGATACTAGACTATCAAAATGTACTTTCTTATCCGTAACTTGGCTAGTTCCGTATCGACTCCTACAATTAGGGCAGTTTATTTCGGCTATTTTCACTCCTTAATGACGTATAATCTAATTAATTGGGGTTATTAAGCACATATGCCCAAAATATTCGCTCTTAATAACGCCGTTGCTTAAGGGTAATTGGATGTGTGGGTTACTACGATTACTGTAAGTCCCATTTTAGACACCTTAGGATTCTCACCGTACCCAGTACATACAGGGTGTTCATTTGAAAACTTCCCACCACGGATTTATCGAAAACCACTGTTTAAAAAAAAACGCCGAAATACGTCAAGAGGTTTGTCAAGGGGGACAACTTTTTTACCTAAAATTACTTCACCCGCCTTCACCCATTGCCCCCCAGGGTCATCCCCTTAAAAATTTTAAATGGCAAGGGGTATCGAGTAATAGCTTGTTTAAAAGGTCTTTCGAAGTCTTTTATTTTGACGTTTGATTTTTTTAAATCGATCGATCTTAATTTGTTCAGATAGAAAACAAAATCATAAAAATATCAGTTTTTATTTTAATAAGTGTTCAAAATGTTGCCCATTTTTGGCCAAACAATGATATAGGCGATGTTCAAATTCCTGACGGACATTTTCAAAAACATGTTGTGGGATATCATGGCAGCTGTCGATGATGCGTTGACGAAGTTCATCCAAACTTTCAGGTTGGGGAGTAAACACAATAGATTTCAAATGACCCCATAGAAAAAAGTCTTAACGGCGTTATATCAGGAGATCTAGCAGGCCATTCTATAGGCCTCCTTCGCCCTATCCATTTATCTGGAAACTCGTCGTCTAGCCATTGCCGAACGGGAAGAACATAGTGAGGAGGAGCGCCGTCTTGCTGGAAATATATTTCAGCCTCATCAAGTATAGGGTTTCCATCATCATCGATTTGGTTTTCAATGGATTTAGTGATAAGCGGATTGATGGTATTTTCCAACATACCCAAATAAATGTCTCGATTTAAATTTCCGTTAATAAATAATGACCCAATCACTTTATTTCCTAAAATGCCTGCCCATACATTAATTTTTTTAGGGTACTGGGTATGCCCTTCTACAAATGATTAAGGATTTTCATTGCTCCAGTATCTACAGTTATGCTTATTAACAAATCCATTTAGATAAAATGTGCATTCATCGCTGAAGCAGATATTCTTTACATGAATAGTATTATCATTAATCGCTTCAGTCATTTTTTCACAAAACTCAACTCGTCTATCGAAATCGTCTTAGGTTAACTCTTGCAATATTTTTATTTTGAATGGATGAAATTTATGAAGTTTGGTAACTGTGTGAACAATGCCTAATGAAATACCAGTGGCAGCAACAATTTTGCGTAATGAAGTATTAGGATATATTCCAAAATGACCAAAAACTTCAACTTGAGCCGCTTTATCCAAATTTCGCCGATGATCACGTTTTTTATTTGCAACAGATCCAAATTCAGTAAACTTAGTAACAAGGTCCAAAACATACCTATGCGAAGTTATCTTCTCCGGATGTCTGGCGTTAAACGTGACGTCAGTTTGCCGAGCACATTGATTTTCGGCACCATAAATTAGAATAATTTCCACTCTTTCGGCTAGTCACAATGTAACTGACGGCAAAATAATGTCTTTATTTTTCTTAGCAACTATAAATAACCAAGCAGGTATAACAATAAATACAGTTCGCCCAGGATATCTGTGTTGATAAAAAGAATTCGGAAAAAAATTCAGGTTGTTATTTAGTTTTTTCCACGTCTAATCTTCGGAATTGCTGTTTATGTTGGTAGTTTCCGTTTTAAATTATAAATGAATTGTAGATTTGGCAAACCCTAACGGGCAAGATTTTGAACACTTATTGAAATAAAAACTGATATTTTCATGTTTTTGTTTTCTATCTGAACAAATTAAGATAAACAAAGATTTTTCTAATTTTCTCGAAAACGAATCGACCGATTTAAAAAAATCAAACGTCAAAATAAAAGACTTCGAAAGACCTTTTAAACAAGCTATTACTCGATACCTCTTGCCATTTAAATTTTTTAAGCGGATGACCCTGGGGGGCAAAGAGTGAAAGGGGGTGAAGTAATTTTAGGTTAGAAAGTTGTCCCCCTTGACAAACCTTTTAACGTATTTCGGCGTTTTTTATTGAAACAGTGGTTTTCGATAAATCCGTGGTGGGAAGTTTTCAAATGAACACCCTGTATATTCTTGTGTGTCTGCTGGTTGTGAGGGAAAATCTTTCCAGGCTTGTGACTCATGCTGACACGCAGAATCACCATAACAGAGGTGGAAGCTCCTTGGTCGCACCATATCATAGATTCTCCCGTACATGCAGTTGGGTGTCCTGCTATGGAGTGAAGTATTTTAACATCTTGTCTACCTCGGTTAAAGACTTGCCCCTTTATGAATTTAAATTAAAGGTTAAAACTTTTTGAAAATTAATTTCAGAATTTTTTAGTGCTTATTAAGTGAAAGTTAAATATAATTTTAGTGCTATTTAATATACCTAATGCTATAGCAAAGAATGAAATGTTTTGATGGATTTTATGTTAGTTTTGTTAGATTAATTTTAAATGTATGTGTAACATTTAGATTTTTAATACTGTTTAGGTAATTCGAAATTTTTAATTGACTTGTGTAAGAGTTATATACTTGTTTTCATTAATAAATGAATTGAATTAATGGAGACGGTTCACAACAATTAACAGGTGCATCGGCATTTAATAATCGTTTTCAGTGACGGCTCGTCAGGGGAGGCAAGGGAGACTTAGCCTCCCCATCAAATTGTAATGAAATAATAAAAATATTTAACAAAAATAAAAAAAGAAATTTTTTTTTTCCAAATAATAAGTACCGACTCTATAACTTCTAATACACCAATATAACGCGAACCAACCATACGTCATACTGTTAATTCGCCGCGACTCGCATCCTTTTTTAAACAGTTGTAAGAAAAGAGAGAAAGCTAACCGGCTTCATCCACATCGAAACAGAACGTGTGCGAGAACGCGATACATTACGAAATAAGAAAAGCCATACGTAGCAAGGGAGGCAAGCCTCCTCCAGCGGTCAAAATCCAACGGGCCGTGCACTCGATTTGGCGCCGACAAACGCCGTTTTCATCGCGCGAAATAAGGCGCCAAGGGAGGCTAGCCTCCGATCATCTGATCACAGTCTAACAATGATTTGATTGAAATTGATTGAAATTGAAACAATGATTGAGTTGAAATCTATATACTTTGATCTGATTAACCTGATTTTTGTTTTGTTTTGAATTTTCAGCAGTTTTCAGTCGTTTTGATTTCGGTGATTGTCGTGTCTTTTGCCCGCGAATTTTGACAAGGTAGGTGGTTTTGGCTAACGGTTTTATTGATTAGTTTTGATTTTGTCGATTCATCGATTTAATTGTGCTGCCAGATTTCCCTCTATGTTAGTGTTTGGTACTTAATTTAAGGTATTTATCGTATTTAATTATTTATTATTATGTGTATTTGAGTGATGCAAGGTAAGATATTTTTATTTAATGGCTTCTTTTATTAATCATCATATCATTTCTAATGTTTGTTTGCTGAAAGATGGACAAATTAAATAAATCAAACAAGCTGAAGATTTAATAGACTGGCTGCCATTAAACAATTTTAGTTCATTAAGCTTTGATGCCAAATATTATGTTATTAAGACTTTGGGCAGGCCTCAGCCTCATTTAATTTCATTGCGATCTGCAGAAAATCGACAAAATCGCGGGTTTAATTTGACTTGGTACAGCAAATATGATTGGTTGACCGGATCGATTGATCGGTTAAAAGAGAAAAGCGTTTTTTCTGGGCTTGTCTGTTGTTTTCTGTCCAAACTGAATATTCTACGTGGTCGAAAACTGGATATTCTGATTTTAAAAATTTGCCTCGGTCCATTGAAAGACATTTAAAATCAAAGGAGCACATTTCTTCGTCTTGTAAATTAAGGCTTTTTGGAAAACAAAATATTGCTTCTGCTTTAGATAATGCTCAAAAAGAAGCCATTATTTCTTTTAACAATCAAGTACGTAAAAACCGGTTAAATTTAAAGCGGCTTGTTGACATTACTCTTTATTTAGCTTCACAAGAACTAGCTTTTCGCGGACATGATGAGACCGAAGAGTCGATTAATCGTGGCAACTATAAAGAACTTTTGACGTTGTGGGTAAATACGATTCAAAATTAGACGAATTTTGAAAAGGTAATGTTTTTTCGGGCTCATCAAAAACGATTCAAAATGAAATCATTGAAAGTTTGTCACATGTCGTCGATGAGCATATTTTCCAAGAAATTCAAGCAGTCCCTTTTTTTGCATGGGAAATAGACGAGACTTACTATATTACTTGTAATTCTCAACTTTCGATTGTTTTTAGGTATGTCAAAGACGGCAAGGTAGTAGAACGGTTTATGGGGTTTCATGATGTTTCATCTGGGCGGACTGCAGACGATTTATTTAATCTCCTGGTTAATAAATGCGACAAATTTGATTTCAGGCGTAAGCTAATTGCGCAAACATATGATGGGGCGGCAGTCATGGCGGGACATTTAAATGGCTTGCAAGCTAAAATTAAATCGATAGCGCCCTATGCACTTTTTACGCATTGCCATGCCCATGCACTAAACTTAGTTTTAAGCAAGGCATGCAATAATATTAAAGACTGTCGTATTTTTTTCTCCAACTTGTCAGGATTTTCTGCCTTTTTCTCCAAGTCCACCAAGAGAAGTCACTTCCTAAATGAAATTTGCGGTAGCCGAATGCTTACTTTTGCTGCTACACTCTGTGTTTTCAGTGCATACACATAAGGAAAAATTAATAGATGTTTTTGATTTTATTCTAAACAGTGAGGATTTTAAAAATGACGACCAAAGTATCAGGGAGGCAAAGGCTTTCAAGTATATTTTAACAGACCATAAATTCTCTTTTTTGCTTGAAACATTTAAACGTTTTTGTTATATTTTGTATATAAAATCATTACATGGTTTTGCTAGAGTCGAGTTTTTTTTTTATTTATAGAATAATTTTGTAAATATGTAAATATTATTTTTAATAAACTTTTAGAGCATATTCTGCTATCTGCAATATAAGCAACTAACCAAAGTTTTTACCAAGGCAAATATTTTTACGTTTTGTTTTATTTTTGTATATAAAACCATTATATGGTTTCAGTTGATGATAGAATTCTTCTTTTTATTTATTATCCGATTTTTCTAGTCCCATATAATGTATACCTTATTTTTGTTTATTTCATAAACCATATCCCTATTTCCTTATCCCTTCCTATTCCTGGCAAGACTTAATTCTCACCTTCGCGGTGGTTCTTTCTGGACAATAAAATATACTTTTAGGTCCAATAATAAATATAACTATTTTTTTGAAATCTGCTAATTTTGTATGACCCAAAAAAAGTATGAATTGTTGACTGAGAAGAGTTATATAGAGTATTATATTTCTTGTTTTTTAAAAAAATATTTCAAAAATAATATATAAAAAGTACCTAATAATTAAATATTTAACAATATTAATTATGTATATATAATTATTATTACATTAGGATACCTAAAATAGGCAATATTAAAAGTAAAATCGAACACGACTTGTAAAACGATTTTCAAGACTAACTTTTAACGAGAATTGGGTAAAAAGTGGGCGTGACATGCAAAATTTTTCGCCTTCGCCGGGCTTTCTATCGGCACTTATCCTTTAGCCTCCCCTTTCCAAAAACTCACGAGCCGCCACTGATCGTTTTACGTATTTGCGAGATTTGCAGTTCTATTCGATCAAACTTCACAGATAAGTTTGTTCCATAAATTCGTTCCATAAAACCATGGGTCACAGCAGGCCTCAGAACTTCAGCTAAAAACCTCCGTTTTTTGGCTAAGCTATGCAAGTTTACAACTAATGCAAACATTATTCTTTATCATCAGAAATATCGTAGTCTATATAGAAAGACGATAAAAGCAGCTAAGGTTAAATATTATAGTGACCGCTTGAATAAGTCCTCAAATAGGCAGAGAGAATGTTGGTCAATTATAAATGACTTCAGGCATTCTCACAAGAAAATTTCAGAATCAGAAGTAAGACCAAATAGTTTAAATAATTATTACTGTAATATTCCTCATTTATTGCTCAAGGATGTGAATACTAATATTGATCCTTTGCATTATATTCAACAAGTGTCAGTTCAAAATTCTTTTTTCTTTTATCCTGTTAGCCTTACTGATGTTAGAGATGCAATTAAAAGCTTTAAAAACCATAAATCAGATGGAGCTGATGGAATATCATCAAAATTACTACTCCTTTTGCCTGACTCAGCATTGAATGCCTTAGCTTCTGCCATAAACAATTCCTTTCATAATGGCATCTTTCCAGCATGTTTGAAGGAGGCAGTGGTTATCCCTCTTTATAAGGGTGGAGATGTGAGTGAGCCTTGTAATTTCCGTCCAATTTCTATATTTTCTACCCTCTCCAAGATAGTTGAAAAACTTGCAAAAATCAGAATTTTATCTTTTTTGCAACATAATTGCATTTTATCTGCAAATCAGTTTGGATTTCAAACGGGAAAAGGGACTCATGACGCTGTTTTCGGCTTTTTGGAGAGTGTCTATGTGTCCTTAAATTCTGGAGAGTCCGCGGTGACAGTGTTTTGCGATTTATCCAAGGCATTTGATTGTGTAGATCATGGAATACTGCTGTCTAAGCTCAGTAATTATGGCTTTAGAGGTGTGGCATTGCAATGGCTGGAATCCTATCTGTCTAATCGTACCCAAAGAGTTACAGTATCTGGATGTTTATCCGATTCCAGATCCCTTAAAACTGGAGTACCTCAGGGTTCAGTGTTAGGACCACTATTATTTTTGCTCTATGTAAATGATTTGGGTTCATTAAAACTGCAGGGCAAAGTGGTTCAGTTTGCTGATGATACCACCATTTTATGGAATCATAGAGATTCTGATAATGTTAGAGCCTAGGTTTTTAAGGATCTTAAGATTTTATCGGAGTGGTGTGCTGCAAACAGGCTTGTATTTAATGTGGGCAAAACCTTTATTATGGGATTTAAGTGTGACGTTCAGGGCCTTATGTTTAGTGAAAACTCCCCCTTGCAAAACAAAGAAAGCTGTAAGTTCCTTGGTATTACCATTGATGGTCGCCTTCGCTTCGAAGATCATATCCTAAATCTTGCATCAAAATTATCCTCTGGATGCTTTGCAGTAAGAATGGCGGGGCATGAGCTGGGAGGGGTAGTTGCACGTTCAGTGTACTTTTCTCTTATTGAGTCCCACCTTCGTTATGGCTTGCCTTTTTGGGGTTTAAGCAATAAGGGATTATTAAACATAATTTTTGTGATTCAAAAAAAGGCAGTTAGATACCTATGTTCCGCTGGGTTAAGAGATTCTTGTAAACCTCTCTTAATATCTCAAAAAATCCTAACTCTTTTTTCTCTTTTTATCTTAGAAACAGCTACTCTTATTCATAAATGTCCTAAACCTCCCTCTAACACTGGTCATATGACTCGCCAGGTTAACGATTTTCCCTTACCAATCCCTACATCCTCCCTCACCAAGAACTCACTTATATACCTTAGCAAAAAAATTTACAACCATGTTCCTCTATGTATCAGACAAATTTTAGAATTAAAATCACTTTTATTATCTAGGGCATATTATAGCCTTGACGATTTTTTTAATGATACCTTTTAACCTGTGCTCTGACATCATTTTAGTGTTTTAGTTTTGTTTCCTGTTAAATAATTTAATTTACTTCTTCTAAATTCTGTTTTATTGACAGCTTTACTTATTTTTTAATGAAATTTATCAGAAAGATGCTTTTTTTTTCTCAATCTGTTTTGTTATGATTAATTTTGGTAATGTGTGTAAATTTTATGGTAAAGTGTTTTAGATGTTATGTTTGTTTGAAATTTGAAATTTAAAGTGAATTTGGAATTTTTTATCTTATAATCTTATAATCCTAAACAGGTTTCTTCATTAAACTTAATACTTAATTTTCTTATTTAAATGAATTGAAGAATTTCAATTGACAAGCGTAGCGTTCAAAGCAATAGTGATTGCCGCCGGCATGTAAATATAGCTTAAGACCGGCAGCCAACAAGTTAGTTGTTATTTGAATATTTGGTTTTTTTGGGTTTTTGTTATGGGAATGACTTTGGGGTACTTTATTTAAATCTCGAGTTATTTATTATATGTATATGCAGAAAAAGCTGTTTTTTAAAAAACTAATTGGCAAATGGCTAATATTAACATTTTTTTAGTATTAACTTTTGGTATCTATGCAGGTATTTCCAAGATTTTATTTGATAATGTTTATAAGACTTCCAATCTGGTTGTGGATGAAGAGTTCCATTTGCCTCTGGGGGAGAAATACTGCCACTTCAACTTTAAACATGTAAGTCCTCTTACTTATTATGAGAGTTCCTGCTACTAAATGTTTGGAAATATTGGAATATACTTATCAGACAAAAATGTAGAATCAGCAGTTTCAGTCAACTTTGTTGTTTTTCATGCTGTTTACATTTATTAATGTCTCTCTGTAGAATAAAGAAAATTTAATAGAGTTCCCTATGGGAACAGCCAATCTAGACCTGATTATATAGGTGTGAAATTCTTCAATAAACTACCTTTTAATATCAGAGGGATTGTGCTATGTTTAAAAAAGTTATTAAAAATTTTCTTACACAAATTCAAATTTTCCAGTTCAAAAGTGCTTTATTAGTGAAAAAATGAAATAATTTGTTGACAAAGCAAGATTGCAGTGAGCAAGCAAGGAAAAAGTGAACAGAGACCATTAAATACATACAAAACCACAAAAATTAAATAAAACAATTAAAAATAATAATGTAAATATAAAGAATGAAAAAATACAAATGTTAATATCAGACATAATCATACATTTACACAGAAATATCACAATAAAAACAAAATAAAGTAAAATTTTAAAGTGTATCCTATTAGAATTCTTCTATACTCTAATAAGTCATACCCAATAGTAAAATCTTAAGTATCTTTGATTCCTAGTCTTTGTCGGTAAATGGTTGAATACTGTCCTGCTTTCATATACAGGTGATTTTGTCATATATTGTGATGAGTGACAGGATCTGTGAGTACAAAACAATTTTTAAGAATAATGGTAGCTTCTAATATGAATAAAAATATAAGAGTTAAGATTTTTAGGTTAATAAAGTGTGGTCTACAAGATTTTTTTTGAAATAATCTCATTCCATATCTGAGGTGCAACTCAAATAATACAAAAAAACATCGTTGAAGTACTAATACCTCGTAAACCCACAAATGACATTTTTCAGGAGATGAAAAAATCTATTTTTTATTCAAAGTATTTAACTTAGATATTGAATATTTTTTTAGATAATCTATTTTCACATTCAACATTATTCAAAATCAAAGTTTTTTACTAATTTTAATTATATAAACATTTTTCGCAGCATACAAGGTATTGTAATGAATATCTTGTTTTTGGAGTAGGATACACAGTTTACCCTTTGTAGACAAAACACTTTGTTAGGAACAAATACACATATTTTTTATTAATAACTAGGCCTAATTTACAATGGTATGGAAATATTAAACTTCACTGTATGCTAAATTGTCATAAAAACTGTGACAGTCTCTGGGTATAACAGATTTTAAAGCTTGCAGGTGTTGCCACTTTTGTTTCTTTATTTTTCTTTTCTCATTATACATGACTGGCCACTCCACAACATCTAACACCTTTTTTGGTCTCTGTGGAAGCTCTTTCCAGTTGGCATCAAAATCAAGTTTGTAATAAATTTTTTCATTAGGCAAATATCTGAGTGCTTTGGTTACTACGGTATCATTTACAACCTTACAAAAAACATAATTTTAATTAATAAACTTAATGATATTAATATAGTTAAGAAACAACTTACTTTTCCTGTTCTGATAGAATTATATCGATGAAATCTTTTTGGAGTAAAGTCTTTAAAATCTGTATACTCAATCACTGGGTAAGTGTATGTCTTTTCCTTTTATTTTTATTTCAATACAGCTGTGGATGGAGTCGCATTCCATCTGTGTATGCCCAACTTCTAAAAATTTCTGAATAATCTCCACATTATTAACCACATCATAATTGAGTAAGGCATTTGACATAATGCTGTTCCAATTTTGGTATGTGTATCCATCTCTGTAGATTATAATTGGACCAGATTTATTTTGACATTTTATATCTAAATATTTCAGCAAACAGGTCACAAATGTTGATGCTGTCATATCAGCATCAGTTTTTGTGAACCAAAAGCAAGTTGCCTGATGAGAAACTGTATCATAAACAGTAAAATTATGACAGCATAGTTTAAGCTTAAAAAAAATGGCACTGGGTTGAACAAATGGACATACTTTAACTGCTTGCAAATCAACTGTTAAAACGCGTCCTGTTTTGTTAGTGTTTGCTTCCTTTTTGTCTTTGTTCTTCTCATCCCGAGCCCTATCCTTTTTGCATTTTTTCTTTTGTTTGTTAACTTCTGTTGAAGTAGTCATACCAAGATCTCCTTTTTTTATCCAATCCTGAACCGAAAATTCGCCCAAGCACAATGTTTGTAGAAACATCTTTTCGCAAACTTGTAGTTTCTCATTATTAATGGTAAAAAATATTGCAAGGTTTTTTTCGCCTACTGTCTCTGTTTTCGTATAGGTTCTTTCGTATAGTTCGTTTTCGTCCTTCTAACATGTTACCATAGTCTGGTTCTAGCGGGTTTTCGTTTTCAGGTAAATCATCATGATCTGTCTCTATAGTCTGCGATGTAGAAGCTTCGTCGTCTACGTGATTTTGGCCAGGGTCTCTCAGGTTATATGATTCAATTTCGCTATTTGAGCTATCAGAACAGTTGTCTACTTCTGAAATGTAATCATGATTTTTACCGTCAGTATTGCCACCAGTATTATCATAGTCCGGTTCCATTGAATTTTCATTTTGAAGTATTTCATCTTGATCTATCTCCATAGTTTGTGACGTAACACCTTCATAGTTCATATTATGCCTTTCGTCAAGATCTAATAGGTTTTCTAAATCGATTTTATTGCTTGAATAAATATTTATCTCGGAAATCCCATCAGGATTTTCAAGGTCACTTTCTTCATTACGATTTTCCAGTAATTTGTTGGTGGCACCAGATGGAACAATGGTACAGCAGGTCTCGGTATAGCAAGTAGTGTCAATATTATCTTCATCAAATATAATGAGACGAGAATTGATATCAAAAGGAATTAAACTTTATATTATTCTCTCTTGGTCCAAAGCATTAACAGGCGTGATAAGTTCGGGCTTATGTAAATTTTGATTGAAGTCATCTGTTCAAAATATTATACCATTAGATTATACTCGACATAACTATAACAAAAAGCTAAATTTAAATTTTATCTTAAATTAAAAAATTAAAAAAAAAAATTTACAAAACTAACTAATATTTAAATTTAACTTTTTATTGGGGTAAAGTCGATTATACCCGTAGCTACCTTAAAATTTTACTTTAATAAAAAATAAGGACTAATTTTGCCTTTATGCAGAGTTTGTACAACATTTTGCATAATCATAAATCACAATGAAAAGTCCTAAAGTTTTAAGTCGTTTTTTTGTTGAGTTTTACTTATGATTGTGATTATGTAAAATGTATAAATTCGGCATAATTAGAATAAAATAATTACTCCATAATATAAGACAAATCACAAAAGGACCTAAACCCACCCTAATGTACTCTATTTTAAAGCAAATGTATACGCATAAACTTACCTGGGTTATTTTGTTTTTTGACCAAGGACACTAACAATTTTCCGCGATATGAAGACATTTTTATTGTAAATAAATAAGTAATAAATTACTGTTTCTCCGATAAAAAGACAATAATAATAAAGAATAGAACCCACAGAAACACTTTACTTCAACAAGTCTTAACCGCGACTAAAGCGCGTTACGAGGTATTAACTTAATTATTTAGTAACAGTCATTTGTGGGATACGACCCAGTGCGGATTGATTTTTTGTTCAGCTGCATCAGTAAATTCGTAAACTAGCACTCAGTGCAATTATTTTGGAACTGTCTGAGAGGGTCGGTTGTGTGTAACCTAAGCTCAAATCCACTCAGCCAAACAGATCTCAGAATGGGCACTTGATTTGAGTGAATTAAAGAGGTTTGGTTTTTAGAAATTCTCCTTTCAAGCTCACTTCACCACCACGCAAATGCAACTCTATGTATGTGCAGTTGCTCGCCCTGCAGGCTAAGGTCTAATTATAAAAATTAAAAACATTACTAAGGCCCTACACATTCTGGATAATGGAGAAATAAATAAATAAAATAAAATAATCTTTATTGTATGCAACAAATAAATTACATCTATTCTATATATACAAAGGTGGAAAGTACCGCTAGGCGTGTTTTAATAACCAACCCATTACATAATAAAATGACAATTTCCTTAAAAATAAAAATAAAAAATTAAACAAACAAAAATGATTCAGGGTACCATACTCAACCATACCAGAATCAAAGTTACACCCGTATTAAGATATCACTAGTCTCCAAACATTTTTTAAATTTAGACTTAAAAGAGGCCATGCCTAAATCTTTCATTTTTGCAGGTAGGCCAATGTAAATACAGGCAGAAGTATATACGAAGGAAACTTTCAGAAATTCAGTCTTATCCTGGCAGATTGCCAGTGTGCTTGTTATAGTTAATATTCACATTATGTGTAAATCTTTAAGTCATCAGCAAATAAAAGTAACTGGCTTGCAAATATACAATTTTCTATGTCATTTACAAAACAATAAAAAAAAGGTGACAAATGAGCACTCTGGGGCACTCCAGATGTCACATAATATGTTAGAAGACTCAAACTCCCAAATCTTCACTTCTTGAACATGATCAGAAAGATCATGACAGAGACCAATCCATTGCCGAAGAGGTCCATGAACTCGATGATTAACCCTGTCAAAAGCCTTGGAGAAGTCCGTATAGACGGCATCTACCTGACATCCTCTCTCCAAGGTCCCTAAAAAGATCTGTTGATATGTCAAGAGGTTGGGTTGGGTTGGGTTGGGTCAATCCCAATTGTTTTGGGGCAATCTGTTCATATGTCAAGAGGTTGGTAACAGTAGAGCGAACCAGGAATAAATCCATATTGGGCTGTAAAAAAAATATTCTTAAAAGATTATATAGATATAGATATTCTTAAAATACATTTTCTGGTGAACAATTTGTTTAAAAATTTTGCCAAAGATAGAAAACTTAGAAATACCCCTATAATTCTCTACATTTCTTTTGTCTCCACTCTTATTCAAATGCCACTTTTAGCTTGTAATGTGGGCGGGCGTAGTTTTGTAATTGGAGGGGTGTATATCCCACCTGGGTCCAATATGGATTCTTATGAAGGGCATTTGGCAGTCAGTTGATATTCTCAGGCAACAATTTTCTGACTTTATTATTTTTGGTGATTTTAAGGTTTTTGATGCTCTTTGGGAAAATGATGAGTTTGGAACTGTTGTTAGATGCCCACCTAACTCAAGTGGATTAATACTTGGGGAGCTTTATTCGTACCTTAACTTTTTTCAAAGGAATTTTGTGCCAAATAATAGAAATACTTTTCTTGATCTTACTTTTACACTTAGGAATGATCTAGTGGTGAGTGAAGCTCTTGACTGTGTTTTTGATAAATCTGTCTTTTTAAATTAACTTTTAACAATGGTAAAGAAAAAACTTAAATTTTGTACAGTTCTTTTATGATTTTAGAAATGCAAATTATTTGGGTATTAATAGTTATTTAGGTGGTGTTAATTGGGACCTTGTTTTGAGTGTAATTAATATTGATGATGCAGTTTCAGAGTTCTATCATATTATATTGTATCAGGGTGCTCTGTTAAGTGCTTTGGAGAGGGGTGAACAAGTGGATGTAATATATACAGACTTTTCCAAGGCATTTGACAGTGTCAACCATAGCTTATTATTAGAAAAATTGAGACTTTTTGCTTTTTACCAAACCAGATTGTTTGGTGGCCTGGTTTGCAAGTTTTCTTTCTGACAGATTTCAGCAGGTACAAATTGGGGATGCTAGGTCGCATCTTATCAGTGTGACCTCTGGGGTTCCACAGGGTGGTCATTGTTCTCCCCTGTTGTTCAATATTTTCATTAATGATATTTTGGTTTGCTTTAAAAATAGTAATTTTTTGTTATTTGCCGATGATTTAAAGTTTTATAGGGTGATCAGTTCAGAACAAGACATGGTTCTCTTGCAAAATGATCTGAATAGAATATGTGAATGGTGTGTTGGTAATAGTTTGGCTCTGAATGTGGGTAAATGCAGTTACAATAGTTTCTACAAAAGAAACAAACGGGTAACTTCCTCCTATACTATTGATAATGTTAATCTTAGGTACACTGAAGTAGTAAAGGACCTTGGTATCTTTTTTGATGAACAATTGAATTTTAATACCCATGTAAATACTATTATAACTAAAGCATCTAAGGTCCTTGGTTTTGTCCTGCGCAATTGTAAGGATCTGTCGGTTGAAACTTGCAAAAGGTTGTACATATCACTTGTTGTCTCTTTGTTGGAGTATGGATCAATAATTTGGTCTCCTCTGTACATGAATAATTGTATGGCACTGGAGAGGGTTCAAAATAAATTTCTACGATTCTGCCTTTATAAACTTCGCATTCCAGTTCCTAATGACCATTGTTATGAGGAAGCAATGAACTTGCTGAATATGCGGAGTTTACTTAAGAGACGCACTGAGAATGATTTGGTGTTTATTTATAAACTTTTGAATGGCCTTGTGATTTGTCCCGAACTACTTAATAAAATTTCGTTTAATATTCCACACCGTAGTCTCAGGGTAAATCAATTGTCTTTTTTGCCTCACCATCGTACCAACTATGCTAAGCACTCGCCTGTCGAAATAACCTTGAGGCTAGTAAACTCTACTGGAATTGAAGTTTTAGGAATTTCCTTATAGTAGAAGTCTTGTTAGGAATTAGTTGGTATTTGGTTTTTTGAGATAATTTTGCTCCATGATTAATAATTTGAAGTACAGTTGATCATTGTCATTGATAATAATATATTTTATTTGCATTTTCAATTGTTCAGATTTTGAGAGATTATTATTACTACTTGTAAAACAGTTTAATTATCCTTGTTATTAAGATTAAGTCTGATAATTATTTGTTAATTAATAATTAGTGGTTAGGTAGTCTAGCTTTTATTTCTTTTTCAGAAATATTTATATTTGTTGTAATGGGGTTGATCCCGTGTATTGATTAAATAAATAAATAAATTCAAATATATTTATTGTCTAACAGGAACCTATTCCCAATCACTAAGACAATATATGAAAATAATAAGTAATAACAATGAATCATAATATCATGAAAAATAATAATAATCATATATAAAAACATAACTAATAGGTAATCATAAAATATGTTTAAGAAAAAAAATATAAGAGGCATATTAACCAAATAGGTTTACGATATTATTTGACAATAATTTTTTTAAATGATGAGAAGACATATTAAAGAGGTTGACATCCAGACTCATATGGACCAAGTTAAACCAAGAGCATGTTCTATATAAAGGCTCTTTCTTTGTTAAATTTGTGATATGTGCTTGTAAGTAAAAAATGTTTTGTCTTCTAGTATTAATGTAAAGCACAACAAAGTGTAGAGCTGCTAGCAATTCCAGGCAGTTAATATGACCATTACATAATTTGAAAAGAAAAAGCAAACCTGCACAAATTGTTTCCTGATGAAAGGAAAGCATATTGAATCTGCTGAGTAACAAGTGCTGATCGTACCCTTGTTCGAGATAAATTCCTTCAGTTTTAAAAGCGATATTTTTCAGAAATATACGTTGAACAGATTCAAGTCTAACAATGTGTATAGTTTGGATACCAGAGTGGAGCCGCTTATGCGGCTTATTATTTATGTAATCGCGATTTTATTAGGGAATTAAATAAGATGATTATCCTCAGGGATCATCTCGTATTCATAGAAAAGAATCATCTTGACCCTAGTCCTACTTTTTCACTCAATGTTTGGGGCTAATGATCAACTCGTACTACTTTCCCCTAACAATAATTTTCTAATTATTTTTATAAGTACTTTTTAACCGTAGGTTGGTTTAAGTTGGATTTGGTCCTGTTTAAACTGGAATAAATTCGTCTTTTATGAACTTTGTTTTGTACTGAAAATATTTTTAGTGGTTAATAATTTAAAAGTGAAGCCTTACTGTTTTCACAGAAGGAAGCGAAAAATGTCGACAATTAATAGTCGTTACGAGTCCGTGTTCTATATACTTTTCATAACTAAACCTGTTATAAAAATGTGTTTTTATATTAACAAATATTTTTATTTGTCTTTAGTGGGACCCTAAAGTAACGACATTACCAGGACTGTACTTAGTGACCTCCATTATTTTAGGACCTTTTGGTTTGTGTTCCATATATTGGCTGAGAACAATTTCATTCATATTTTCATGTATGAACTTTATCCTGTTGTACATGCTATTTTCAAGCAGAGTAGAGGTGAGTATCTATATTCAACTGGGCATATCTATGAGATTTATTAATATCCGATAAATGTATATTATTATGCCTCATTCATATATTTTAAACCCATTTCACTTCGAACAAACTCATGACTATTTTTTTATAGAAGTAATGAATGCAATATGATATAGGATTATTAATTTAGTACTACTAATAAATACAGTCTAAACAGAATTTATTTGGAAAACAAAAGCATTGAATTTTTAACTTCATATCGGCCTCACTAATTATCTTGTGGCTGCTCTTCAAACTAATTATTGAAAATATAGAAACTTTTAAGGTTATAATAAGAAACTTTTTTATAATTCCAACTCTTTCAGATATTTTATTTCATGCAAGTACATTGGCAAATCACCATTAAGTCATTACAAGAAAGAACTATTCTGCTTTTCTGTATCTACAATTTCTATAAAATTTCAGATTTTTTAACAAACACACTTATATTTATCATATTGCTTTGATTTTTTAGGGAAATTGGGAAAAAGCATGTTCAAGCCTTGTGTTAAACCTTCTGCCACCATTACATTTCTTGTCTAATATTTATTATACAGATGTAGTTTCTTTATCTTCAATTCTACTATTTATAATTCTGAATGAACGAAGGTGTCATTATTATGCTTCCATTGCAGGTAAATATATATAATACCATATGTAATCATTACATAATTTCTTTCTTCGTCTAGGTGCAATATCAATTTTGTGCCGCCAGACAAATGTAATCTTTGTTGCCATTTTTGGTGGAGAATATGTATTAAGAGAATTATATGGCTTTTGGTCGAAGAAAGTCAAAACAAATTCTGATAAACCAAATCATATCATGGTCAAGGTGAGTTTTATCTGATTTTTTAATATTAACTTATTGGCTATGACCATGAACTTAATAAATATACCGGGACTGCCACTACTAGGGGGCCAGAATTTTGCGTGATTGTGTCCTTTCGATGTTGGTCACTCTGACAAATCTTAGTTATGCCAATTGTAGAGAAACAAAACAATTAAAGTTTTTGAGAGGTTATGTGTACAAAAATACAAAATAGAAAGTTACATATAGGTAAGAATTTAAGATAGTTGCGTTAGATATGTGATTTTTCTCGTACTTCCTTAAGAATATTGTTAAAATTTATGAAAGAAAGTAATCCTCACCTAAAATGAGACAAAGTTTCAATTAACTTGGGATAGATGCATGCACTTTAAAATATTTGTTTTATTATTCTGATAATCTTGAATCTTATAAATCTAAACTTAAACTTGAATCTTATAAATCCTAATACCATGAAAATGATGATCTTCATTTAAATTTTTGCTTGTATTTACTTAACAAATTCAGTTAAAAACACATTTTTTTTCTATTTTTACTATTACGAGTTATACCATGTACAATATTTCCACATTAATAGGTACAACCATCTATAAAAATCAAAATATAGATGATTTTATAAGGGTTTGTAATTAGCAAGGGCTTATATAGTAAAAATATATTATTCTATCAACAACTCTATATATATTATTCATCATAAATAACACAGACAGACAATTCACAATAATTCGGTTTTGAGAAACAGTGAACCAAATACCTTTAAATAAAGATGGTGATACATTATTTACGTATTAAATAAGGAGGAAGATACATCACCTATTCCAGACGATATACCCAAGCGTCGTTTACAAATCGCCAAAAACTAGGCAATCCGCTAGACTCACACGTCAGCATCGTCAACTTCATTATCGTTATTTAATATATTTTTTGTTGGCAACACTAAAAATGTTCAGAGTGACCAACATCAAAAGCACACAACCACTAGAAAAATGGCGGCCACCAGACAGTGGTCATTTTTGGGTATCGTGGCCATATGCATTAGCGGTCTAGGTATATTTATTAAGTTCGTGGCTATGACACATGGATTGGCAGTTTTATTAGAAATGTCATAAGAATATAGATAATATAATTTATTTTGCCTGTCAACACTGTCATAGCTATATCACCAATCCCTACAGTTAAATTACTTATACTTGACTGGCCAATTTCTTTCTTGGGTGCCGAAGCTCTCAAGCATTAACATGCAAAAGAAAATTACACGCCAAACCTTAAGTTAAATATCATAAACAACCTTAAGGCAAATGCTTCCTCACTTGCGCCGGCGACTAAGGCGCCATTCACACAGAACGGGGTGGCGTGGTAGACGCATGTGCCACTTGCATGTTCGCTTATGGGGCAATACAGATAGAAATGGCGTGACACAGGCGTGATAAGTCACGCCACCACCAGGTCACTTCGACGCCACGAGTGGCCTACACTAGTGGTGAATACCATATACCAAACAGCGGTTTATATTGCTTCTTTTCGTCTATTTGGTAAAATTCGGGATGATTATTTATTTAATACTGAGTTTTGTGAAGACGTGCAACAGTATGCAGTTCTATACGACTATAGAAGGTCGGATTACTGCAATAGAAGTGCACAAGATCAAGCATAGGAAAAAATATCAAATAAATTCAGTGAAAATGGTAAGTATGTACGTCTTAATTAACAAAAGATGTTTAAACTCGTGTTTACATTACAAATTGTACTTTTGTTTCAGTAACCGAGTGTAAAGACCGCTGGAAAAACATACGAGGAAGCTACTCAAAATATAAAGCCAAATTAAAAACAAAGTCAGGATAAGGAACAAAACGAGTCAAAGAATATTATTTGGCCCCACATCTCTCCTTTTTGGATCCTTTCTTAAAGTCTCGCAAGAGCAAAGGCAACGTGAATCAAGAGTCGCCACGCAGCTGAAACGGGGTCACAATCTAATGAGTCTAAAGACAACTCCAATGCTGATGTAATCTCACCTTATAACATTCTATCCAGTCGTTCCTCTCGGTCACCTGTACCATCTTCCAGTACGTCTATCGATGATCAACCGATAGTAATGAGAGCACCTAAAACACTACTACAGAAAGAAGATGATTTTAGAAAAAAAAGAAGTTGGCAGCTTCAACCGCTATTAATGAGGTCAACCAGCAAGCTTACTAGTACTTTGAAAAAAAGCAACAATTGCTGGATATCCAAAACAGCACGAAAACGAATGCACAATCGATCCTCCTGGCGTTTTTAAGTCAGACCTGGCGTTTTTAAGTCCATGAATTCTGTTCAGAAGCGGCGTTTCAAAATTGGAATTTTGAATTTAGCCGAGCAAATACTATCCTCATCCATTCCTAAAGCGTCTACTATCCCAATGGATAGTTCTCAATCTTGGATTGAAGATTCGGTAAATAGAAATCTAGATTCAGTACCGCACAGGAACACGGATGAATTTCATTTGAGTAAATTTATACAATACAATAATTAATATTAGGGTAACATATCGTTATTTTTTGTTTGTTTTAGATTAAACAAAAATAAATTCACTTAAATATATTTTCTTCAACTTACCTCAGCGTATTTAACAACCTTTCCTCTAGACTGACAAGTTCTCTCCAATTTGTAGGTTTCTTCTCAATATTAACCCTTACTGAACCCTTACTAGTATTTTATAAAAACATTGAACAGACATTCGATAGAAACTTTGAAAACATTCAGGGTACATATTGAGCTCCCGCATAACATTAAACGAACCACCAGTTTTTTCTTTATCTAACCACAAGGGATGTATTCAGTAACTCCTTTGCCTTTGAATGTTAGCTAAATTTACAAGGTTCAACATATTATCTTGATCATCTTCGTCATCCGAAAGCATTGTAACTTTACTACACAGTCATGTACGTAACAAATAAATGACAAGAATCACATTGAATCCCTTTCTATGTGAATTGTGCGCGCCACGTCCGCTCCATTTCAGCTCTATGCCAGTCCCACCGCCATACGCCCGTTCTGTGTGAATTGCGCCTAAGAGTGGGTATTTATGCGTAGTGAATGCCGCACCTGACACAACTCCGAATCGATGCATTAAATTTGAGCCGAGTTCTAGCTATAAAGTTATGATTTTTGTTATTGTTATACATCGATTTCCGTACCCAAGAGCTAAGTTGGCTAGGCCTTTATATTAAAATAAATTTATACTTACATGATTTCAAGACTGTCGATTCGAATTAGAATTAATTCTAAGTTTTTCTTTGTTCTAGGACATAAAGCTCTTTATTACTGATCTGTTGACAACACCCGGAAGAGTTTTAAAGAAAACCACAATAGATTTTTGGTTGAATGCTTCCTGCTACATAGCTGTCCTGATATTTTTTTTGGTATTCTGTTTATTAAATGGGGGTATAGTGGTGGGTGACAAAAATGCCCATAGTGTATCAATTAATATTCCGCAAATTTTTTATTTTAGTCTGTTTTGTTTAGTTTTTGCTTGGCCCTATTTTCTGGGCGAAGTGTTTAATTTTTTTAAATTTGCTAGATGCAATAAGCTCCTTATAGTAGGACTTATTGCAATATTTGGATCTATAGTTCATTTTAACACAATTGTTCATCCTTATTTACTAGCTGACAATAGGCATTTCATATTTTATGTATGGAGTAGATTTTATGGGAAATATTGGTGGTTTAGGTACGCATTAATACCAATATATATATTTTCGTTATATGTGATTATCAAAACTTTGTGGAACAAAAATGATTTTAGCTTCTTTTTCATGTTCGTCGTAGGGGTATCGGCTTTACTTATTAGTCAGAGTCTCTTAGAGTTAAGATACTTTTTAGTGCCCTATGTAATAATTAGATTAAAAATGAAAAATTTAGGTAAGAAACGAATTCATTTATGTTTAGAATTCTTTTTTTATTTGGTTGTAAACATATTGACTTATAACATATTTTTTAAAAAGACACTTTACTGGAGTGATATTCCCTACCCTCAAAGGATAATTTGGTAGTATTAAATAGTTGTTTAATTAATTTGTTAGTTTACCGTAGTTCGAACGCAATATTTTTTTTTTGTACCAAGTACATATTTTCTTTAAGTACAAATTATACATTATTTTACATTACATAGATGACTTGTATTTTCTCTGTTCTTAATTGATAACCTAAGTGCAAAGATAATAGAAGAGTAAAAATCAATCTCAAAAATTGTACTTTCGGTATCAGAAGATAGATGCTGCATTTTTTTTTCAAGCCAAAAGTTATGAATTAAATGTCATTCTGTTACCAAAACGAGTTGTATTGATTTTACTTAACTGTTCTCAACTTTTAATTATGACTATAAATTATGCCTGAATTTATATCTTACTTTCAACACGGTGAATGAGCAGTTGCTTACAGTTTTTATGTCCAAAATTACTGTTTTATGTGTACTAAACGTTCAAATAAAAAGTTGCTGCTATCTATTTTGCTTATGCTCTTGCCAATGCTAATTTAGTTGAACGTATCAAATCTAATCACCGTCTACCTAAAAACCGAATAATTATGAATACTCATTCTAATGTTCGCCAGAAAGTTCCAACACAGATTTATTAACCAGAAGTTTTGCGCCAGTATAGAATTTTACAGTATCTTTTTTTTCTCTTAATAAAGCTTTTACATTTGCACAATTATATAATTTTCCTTTCTTTTAACATTAGTTCACAACTAGTTTTTGATTGTATTAGTATAGAAGTTCAGCTATTTTCATGCAGGTAAATTTGTGAAGAGCTGCTGTTTTGTTTTATTTATTTTTTCTTTGCTTTTGTCATTTGCAGTAGTTAGGTGGAAAAAACGTTTGCAAATTTGATATAATATTTATTTAATTTATAATTAAGTTAAGAGCTACTAATTTTATAAACCTATCTCTGGTTCAGTATAGATATAAATAATTTGATAACATAATATCATTTCTTCTTAAGTATATACCATTTTTGTTAACGCCATTTTATTTCTTTAGTTAAATAAACTTCATTTGGTAATGCAAAATTACACTATTATGCCTGTATAAACCAGTGTTCTCTTATAAAGTATGAAGATCGCACAACTCAATGTGAGATTTTCAATAGTTTTCATGCGTTTACCTCATTGGTTGCTTGTATGATTTCGAGGTTGTTATGTTAACCGAGACGTGGCTAAACAATAATTTATCTATTGATGCATTTATCCCTGGGTACTGTTTTTATCATAAGGATCGATCTGGGGGAGTTGGTGCCTATGTAAAATTTAATCTCTAATTTAACACAAAACTATTGATTTTAACTTTCAAACATCTGATCAACTAGAATACAGATTTTTAAAAATCACACTTCCAAATAAAAATATAATAATTGGAACTTTTTATCGATATGCAATTTCTGACCTTAACTTAGTATATGTTAATATGTTTTTTAATATTAAAAAAGCACCTCCTAGAATATTCTCTGTTAGATCATTTAAAAATTTTAATTAACTAAATTTTAAAAATAATCTTTTAAATATGTCGTGACATCAAATTTTATCGGAAGAGAACTTAACTAAACTAGAACTTTTCAACCATTTCATTATAGAACTTTTTGATAAGCATGCTCTCGTAATAGGGGTTCGAGCAGTAACACCAAAAGCTCCTTGGTTGAATTATAAAATTCGTCACCTTAAAGTGTTGAAGATAAAAGTTGGCAAAAGTAGAAAAAAATCTAGATTGGAGGCTGACCATTTATTCTATAAAAGGATTCGTAACCAGACATTATGTGCCCCTAGAGCTGCAAAAAAAATCTTAAATATAAATACTTCTCAATTAAACAATGCAGCTAATCTCTGAAAAACTCTTCAAGCTTTAAATATTCGCGTAAAAAAAAAACACATTATACCGAGTAATCTCTGAAATCCTAATGAAATTAATAGTTATCCCTTCATATCAAATACCCCAAATAATCAAATTTTATATTATAACTCCCATATATTCAACCCAGAAATTAACTTCAAATTTTCATTAGCTACACTAGATGAAATACACTCCGCTCTACATAACATTTGAACTAACTAATTTATGCAAAAATGCTAGAAATATGTAGTCCTTTAATAGATCATATAATTTTACACATTGTTAACACGGAAATAGAGAAGAAACAAGTTCCAACAATCTGAAAAACTGCTCTGAGAATCCCACTACTAAAGAATAGTCAGCCCTCCCATTTTGCTGAGTTGAGGATCATAGTATCTTCAAGTATGCATCAAGTATCCTTCCAACACTATCAAAAATTTGTGAGCAGATTCTTTATCCCCAAATATTCACTTATTTTACTGTTAACAAAATTCTTCCTGATATTGATTGTGGATTTCGAGAGAATTTTAGTACATTATCTGCTTTAGCATCTATTTCAGGGCCTACGATGAAAGCTACATAAATTTTTTGATACTTCTAGATTTCTTCAAGGCCTTTGATACTCTGGATATTATGGTTTTGACGCGAACTCAATACAATTAGTTAATTCATTTCTAAGCAAATGGTCGCAAAAGGTGGTTTATAATAATATCACGTTGGATGCGTTGGATATTCTGTCGGGCGTGCCACAATGAGCTGTTTTGTTACCCCTTCTATTTATTATTTACACCATTGATATAATATAATAATAATAATATAAATATAATTGATATAATGAAAAAATTTAAACCATTTTTTCTGTAATAGTTTTTTGCAAAAGTTATCGTTTTCTGCTTTATTTGTGAAAGATTAAAATTGTAAATGTCTTAAACCTGTCAGATATGTTATTTAGGAATAAAAAAATCAAATTTCAATAAGTCAATAAATAATGATTTTATTTTTTCCATCGTTTAATAAGGCAGTATCTTAAAACTATTCTTAGTAGTAAGTATGCACTCCTCTTGCTATGATAACTTCAGCGCAATAGCTAGGCATACTCTCAATCAAGTTTCTGATCCACTCCTCGGGTAGTTGTTTCCATTCTTGAACATGAAGTTCTTTAAGTTGGTGGATGGTTTGCATAGGCTGCCGCTCTAATAATCGTCATCCCAATGTATTCCACAGATGTTCGATATGATTGAGATCTGGACTGTTAGCCAGCCATTCCATAACTTCAATATTATGGTCATTTAAAAAAATTGTTGTTATCCTAGCCACGCGTGGCCTGACTTTATCGTGTTGTAAAATGAAATCTGCTATATTATCCGCAAAAGGAATCGTGTGTGGTGTTAAAATTTTTCAAAAGTAACGTAATGCCGTTAAGAAACCATTTGCAATTATTATTAAGTTATTTACTCTAACCAGCCTCTTAGCACGCAATTGCGACTGATGAAGTCTATTACGTACTGTTTGTTCAGAAATTCTGATTCCCGTTGTGGCTGCTAACTGATTTTGAAGCGCTCCCGCAGTAGTGGTTCGTTTCCTAATCGCCCACAGACTTAATAAACAGTCTTCACGAGGTGTTGTGGCCCTTTAACGTTGAGTATAGGGCCTTCTTCTGATAATGCCATAAATTAGATACCGAACCCAAGCCCTGTTTATAGCGGCCCGGCTCGCATTCAGAATTTCTGCGACTCTTTCTGGAATAATCTTCCTCAATTAACGTTACGGCCCTACCGATTTCAACTTCATTTAGGTACACTCTACAGCGTATTCTTCTACCTAGCGCATGAATGTTCATGTTTTCAGTGTAAAATTTTAACTAAGACTGATAACAACTGGAGCAAATTTAATATGCGTTCATAAGGAATTCTTAACATTAAAAGGTCTATATTTTATTCTGAGGATATCCAGACAAAAAAAAATTGTTCAGAACTACTAATAAGGAACTCTATACATTGTGATTGTAAAATAATATGTTCGGTTAATTACAAAATACGCGGAATATAAGTTTATGGAATAGTGGCTCTTTTTCGTTTTGAGTAGGTTAATTCTTGCACCTAAATACTGTGAAACACAAGCATACGCAGATGACACACAAATCTATGTCTCTTTTGATTATAACAATCGCAATAGATGGCCGATAATATAAACGCTGATCTTCAAGTAATTAAAGAATTATCTGCTGAACACAATCTCAGCTAAATTCTGACGAAACGAAGCTATTATGTATTGGAAGTAAAATCCAAAGAAACAACACAACAAAAACAACTTAAAATTAAAAATATTTATTTTAAATCATTTGATTCTATATTAAAATTTGTATCCAGCGCAAAAAATCTTGGCTTAACTATTGATGAACATCTCAGCTTTAGTGCACACGTTCAGAATATAACAAAAAAAGGTTTTCCGCGCTGAAATTATTATATAATAATCGGAACATTACTACGGCTACTCGTTGAAAAAAGTCTTTGCGACTCATTAGTACTCTCACATATTAACTATGGTGACTTTATATACGGTCCATGTCTTACACCTCTCCATAAACAGAAAATATAAAGGGTACAGAACGCATGCTGGCTCAATATGGACAATTACATCTTTTAAATTTTATGCATAAGCTTCTCAATACCACTAATACCTCGAATACTCCTAAAAATAAATTCCTACCAAGCAGAAGCATTCATAGACAAAATATCAGAAACAAAAACAAATTCTCCATCCCGTTACATAAAACATCTATGTATAAAAGATCCTTTTCATTTAATGTAATCTCTATATATATAAAAAGACTTGTCTTGACTGATAATCAACATGCAGCCCAAACGGTAAAACTTATAAATATGAAATTTGGGGACAACATTCCCATGGTTATGTAGACGTCCACTAAGAAGGGATTTTTTGAAATTCCATCGGGAAGGGGTTGAAACCACCCCTTAAGTATCATGGCTTTAAAACTATGTACTTTTTTTAAAAATGGTGAAACACGTCATTTTTATTTTATTTTTTTACCTAATTTCCATTTTTTTTGTTTTTTTTTTTAAGTGTTAAAACCACCCTTTAGGATTTTAACATCTTTTTTTATCCCTAAATTCCTTGCTTTTCGAAAAAAAAAACTGCAAAACACTACAATTTAATTTCATTTTAATAAAACCAACAGATTCTCAAAAATTCCGCCACCCTGAAGGGGTGAACATTTCTTCTACGAAAATTCTTTCATTTTAAACTTATAGTGTTGAAAATTGATATTTTTACATAATATTATGTATACCTAAGTAGTGCATTTAAAATAAAAATTGTTTTTTTTTCTTGCACTGGGTTTACAAAGCAGGGCAGCTCAACTTGAAGATAGTTTCTCTGATCCTTTATTTGACAATATATCTTCTTCTGGCTCGATTATAGTTTCTTTTTCCGATTCCGAAGAGCTTGAAAACTTTTGATCTGTAACGCTTTCTCCAGACGCCACTACCAATTTCTTACGGTTGATTTGTTTGGCTCGCGGTTCTTTAAATCTGGATTCCTTAAAAAGAGATGTAGTAGCCTCAAATCCAGATTTGATATTTTTACCAACTGTGAGAGCGATCGATTTGATTGTCCTGTTCAGAACTCGGGAAAAATAATCTTTCTGTAGCACACCTGGATTTGACATTTTCCATTTTTTTAGCTGCTGTCGCCAGGCAATCTTGATTGGTCCGAAGTAGGACACATCAAGCGGTTGTGTCAAATGGGTACTGTTTGCTGGTAAGAAAACGAATCTAATATTTTCTTTCTCTGACAAATGACTTGCTAGATTGTCCCCAATGATAGCTTTTGGGCCATCTAGACGTCTATAATAAGGAACAATGATCTTGAAGAACCAATCCATAAACAAACTTTGATCGAACCACCCAGACTTGCTGCGGTTGTAAATACAACCTTCAGGGCCACTTTAAGTCCAAGTGGACCACAAATTTTCAGATTTGTATACAACGTATTGAGGTAACAGTCCAGCCGCGAGTTAGAATCCTAGGATTCTAACTCGATGGTTTTAAGTCGAGCGGCGGTCCACCGGCCGCCGTCGCGGCGCAAACCGCTTGCCATAGAATAATATTGAGGGGGTATGCCGCTTGCAAACAGCCTCGTGTTTTTACCCTAAAAGTAAACACGTACCAAGGTCAAATGCGCGGCAGTGCCTATGCAGCGTACTCCCGTGCATTTAGGTGATAACTTAAATATCCGTCCGACCGCGTTAATTTTTTCACTTCACCCTCTGATTTCAAGTCACCCACTTTGACGGTAGTGTTTCCTCCAAGCGGTCACCCATACAAGTTAACTAACCACGCCCGACGCTGCTTAACTTCGGTGGTCGGAAGAGAACCGGGTATTCAGTGGGGTCTGTCCGTTGAATGAACAATTTTATTTTGCTGCATAACTCGCGTTTTTTTTCCAATATTTAATTTTTTTAATTTACGTTGTAAACACGTTGATATTGATGATCAATAAAAAACATATTTGGATTATAATATTTTTAATGATGGTAAGGTACACATTTTATCCTGAGGCCGCGTTCACGAAAAAAAAGGCGGCACACGGAAGGAAGCTTCTCATCTCTTTCTTTGAAGAATTTTTTAGTTTGTTTATTACAAGTCGCAGGGCCCGACTCAAAGATAGCAGGGATTAATTTGAGACAGGATTGCTTTACGCATGGACAATTCTATGTAGCCTGTTCTAGAACAAATTCACCAAAAAACTGAATAATTCTGGCACAAGAAGGCAAAACAAAAAAATGTTGTTTACAAAGAAGTTCTTCGGTAGAACTTTTCTTTTATTTCAGCATTCAGCTAGTCACTTTATATAATTCCATACCCGATAATTTCAATATATTTAATATTAATAAATTTAAATATAAAATGCATTTAATCGACAAACTCTCTATGAATAAGAAACAATTTTTTTAAATTAAAGACAAAAAGCCACTTAAAATGAGCATGTTGAGGTAATAAAAAAAAATTGGAAAATAACCAAGAAAAGCATACCGAACTTGTGTAATAAACCAACCTTATTATAAATATGTGAAGAATTTATAAACAGGTATTGGCATTGTATACTGGACTGGACTAGGTTTTCAAATAATTTTACAATATAATTATCCACTATCTACTTTTTAATGAAAATCTCTACCTGCTACTGGATAAAGCTATTATATTGCGTTTTTTTGTATCGCATATCTTTATATTCATTCTGTAAGTAACTTTGTTTTTCTACCATATGTGCGTACATTTAAACAGCTATTCGCTAATAAGTTGCATAATTTCATTTTCACTTTAGAGGGATTAGGTAGGTTAAATAAGAGTAGTCACACGGCTAAACTTCGCCTCCCTTATATCTCTTTAGAAATGTATGTATGATATTCACAAGTGTAAATTATTTGTTTATTAAATAAAATACATTTATTATAATTATTATTATATACAGATTGGAAAACTGAATACGCATTGTCCAAAATAATGGAAACACCGCTTTCTCTCCTCGATGAGCGATTGCCCCCTGTCGTCTAATAGGGATTTGCTATTTTCACTTTTACAAAACAACAATAATAATATTAGCATTCCTAATTTTGCTGTGGGACTGCACGCCGCAATGTTAAATTTTCGTGCCATTATTTTTTTTCTATTTATTATGGAAGCTTATATTTTATTTCTATTAACGCTTTAATTTTCATTATGCAATACTCACCATAATAAACATTTTGGGATTACGATTCTATATGGGTTGTAGACTGATGTATCTATGTAAAGATTGCATCAGAAAAATGATTTAGAAATGTCTGAACTCTATGCGTAAAGATCGATTCCCCAAACTGTATATATCCGGTTGGAAATTTCTGGGTTAGATTAATTTGGGGTTTAGTAACACATTTTTAACAAATTTTGTGTAAACTTTTGGAAAAAATTATAAAACTTAATTGAAAGGTAGCCTGTGTAATTTTGACACCTTTTCAATCTATGGTAAGCAGGTAAAAGCAAGTTTTGTTTTCTTGTATTGTAGCTGTGGACCTCAGTGTGCACTCTCACTCATTTTCACAAGTTGTTCTGGACGCATAAGATATTTTCAAGTAAGTAGTGAGAGGTTAATGTTAATATTTGGTTAATAATAGGCTTTTGAAAGCCTTTCTACAATCCTCCCTAAAACCCAAGCTAGCCCTGGTTTGAATTGCCCTTCTCTGTAGCCAAAATCAAGGGGAGAATGCCCCCAATCCAGTATACGTTAGTACTGAGTGGAAGATCAAATCAAAATGTATATTTCAATGCAAAACAATAATTTTACAAAACTCACAAAAGTATAAATAAATGTACACCTAGATTAGAATCTGTGTGTGTACAAAACAAAAGTAATTAAGAAAAGAATATATGTATATAATTCACAATTCACTTAAAGTTATATACTATATACCAAATATACTAATATACTACATACTATATACTAACTATATTAAAACCAAAGAATGAACTAAAATAATGATTAAATAAACTAATGATTTAAAACGCCCTAGTTAGAACAAATATTAACTATAAATTTACTGATAAAATTAGATATATTTTATATTTAATTTGCAAATAAATAATTATCTACGCAACACCGCAGCAAAAACTTCAAAGTTTTCATAAAGGAACCTATTAATTTTTTTGCTAAACAGATGTTTATTTCGAACTTCTCTAATACTACTTGCAAAGAAGGTTAAAAAATTTTGGACCAAAGTATGTTAAAAACCTTTGAGTAGTTTTTCTTGTCAGAAAGAGAATAAACAAAATAATAACCGAATGCATTGCTTGGCTTCTAGTATAGCAACCCAAGTTCTCTCTAGGTCGCCGCAACTCATGCGCAAGGAGATTTATAGGTAAATATTAGCACTGACTTACATTTGACAGCATACATTTGCTGTATTGTAAAAAACGCGCGCTTCTTGGTATAAACAGTTAGAGGACTATCTGGGATGTTTTCTTAAAATTACTCGTAAAAGGTATTTTTTAGTAATGTCTATGGCAATGGCAAATGATCCTCCCCATATTGATATTCCATATCTAATGACTGATTCAGCCAAGGCTGCCTATAATATTTTTAAAAGGTGGAGAGGCATACAATTTCTAAGATGATAAAATTTAAAAATTAGTTTTTAAAAATAAAATTTAAAAATTTTTTATGTCTTTCCCATTTAATATTTTGATCGATAAAAATACCCAAATACTTTATACATGGAGTGCTACTTAGGGTTTCTATACAAGCACATGGTTTCTCCTTTAATATGCACTGATAATGTGTGTATTTTTAGTACATCTGTATTAATTTGATGGTTATCGAGAATGCTAAAACTCATAAATTTTGTTTTGTCAATATTTATTGCTAAACGATTATCTTCCAGCCACCGACGAACCTTTGCAAGATCTAAAGTTGCCTGGAAGCACTCGCCCAGTTATCACCCTTTACCAACAAAACATTGTCGTCCGCGTATGATACAAGTTTTCCAGATGTACTAAGAAAAAGAAGTTCATTGATATAGAGGGTGAATAGAAGAGGCTCCAGTACAGTACCTTGTGAAACATCACAATTTATTGTTTTAAAAACACTATACTTATCCTCCACCCTGACACATTGCTTTCTTTCAGTAAGATAATTTTTTATTAGAGTCCAGCTTAATCGCCTTATCCCGAAGTCGCCTAATTTGTCAAGTAGAATATCGTGTGATACCGAGTCGAAGTCTATAGCCAAATCTAAAAATATAGCTAACGGTTTTTGATTATTTTCCATAGTTTTACAAATATGACTTGTTACCCCAAATAGTGCTTCTTCGGTTGATTTGCCCTCTCTAAAACCAAATTGGTTGGGAGATAAAATGTTAAAATGTTGTTCCTGTAAGTGTTTTGAAAACCTAATGCGTATACAGGCTTCAAATATTTTTGCTATATTACTAATAAGCGATATTGGGCGATAGTTGTCCGTCATTTCCCTTATACAGTGTGATGACTTTAACTGGAATAAATTCAGTTAAAACTAATAAAAATTTATCTCGCAAAATTCCTGAGACCCGTCGATTTTTGTTTATGTTTTTCACATTTCAAGATAGTTTTTGTATTTTTTCACCTGCAGGGGGGTCCAAATTAACCCAAACTTTTTTTTTCAAATGGACAGCCACTTTTTTTAAACTCTCATTGAAAAGAGCCCTTTTTCCTGATTAAATTGCCCTATTTACTTTTGTGATTATCTAAAGGAGAAATACGAAAAAAAAACCATTAAATTATTAAAGTTGCGATTAATGTATAAGATTCTCAAAATGAGCACCATTTACTTGTTGGCAAAGCCCAAGGCGATAATAAAATTCGTTTCTGACATTTTCTAACACTTCTGGAGATATTTGTCGGATTTCTTGCCTAATACGTTCTTTGAGTTCGTCTAGGTTTCCTGGTTTGCTCATATAAATTTGACTTTTCAAATGTCTCCACAGAAAAAAATCAAGTGGGGTGAGATCGGGAGAACGTGCCGGCCACTCGATTGCACCCCTTCTACCAATCCATCTGTTTGTGAAATTATCATCTAAATATTGGCGTACATTACGGGCATAATGTGGGGGAGCACCATCTTGTTGCATCCAGACTCTTTCATCATACAAATCTGGATCGAACTGACTTGGATATAAGGCACGTAAGACTGGAACTAGTTCATGTTTAAAAAATTCTAGATGTCTTTCCCCAGTTAAAGTATCATTGAAGAATATGGGCCCTATAACTTGCCTGCCAATTATGCCAGCCCAAACATTAGTTTTCTGGGGATATTGTGTATTAGTCTCCCTTACCCAGTGTGGGTTCTCGTCAGACCAGTAGCGACAGTTCTGCTTATTAACATGGCCATTTAGGTTGAATGTAGCCTCATCAGAAAAAAGGATCCACTCCGAAGATATGCGATTTTCGTCAATGGCGTTCATCATTAATTCACAGAACTAAACTCTGCAATCTGGATCGTCTTCCAATAACTCTTGAACGGGTTGCATTTTATAAGGTCGTTTGTTTGCACTTTTTAAAATTTTTAGCACAGATTTATGATGAATAGAGTTTTCGCGAGCTACTCTTCTGGCTGCAGTTACCGGATTTTCTTCCATCGCTAAAAATACATTTAATTGGGTGTTTTCATCGATTTTAGAAGACCTTGGTCTTGAATCCCTCACGTGCCCAACTTCTCGAAATCTGCTTTCGATTTTACTAACCGTACCTTGGTTAATAGATGGCAAATCTGGATATTTCTGCCTGAATAAGTGAACAACCTCTAGCTGAGTACGACTTCTGTCCCCATAACCAATCATCATTAAGATTTCAATCTTGTGGGATTCGGATAAATAAGGCATTTTTTCAATATAAGTTAACTTATTTAACAACTGGTTGAAATTCACTTTAACAGTGACACTACAACAATGCCAGGAAATGTCTCGATACCAATAAAATAAACAAACACGCCAAAAATTTACCAACACAAAATATTTCGAGACTTTTAATAATTTAATGGTTTTTATTTTTTTGCGTATTTCTCCTTTAGATAATCACAAAAGTAAATAGAGTTTTAGTAACTTATTGTGTGTTAGTGATAGTAACTTTTGTATAAGTGTTAGTAACTTTTTGTATAGTTTAAAAGTAAATAGTTTTATTTCTGATTTTTTATTATATTTTTATCAGAGTTGATATTTTATTTTTTATTAGAATAACGCTTTAATTTTCATTATGCAAAACACAGCATATTAAACATTTTAAGATTACAATTCTATGTGGGTTTTACACATTGTCATGTCTGTAAAACCCGCATTAGAATAAATATTTTTAAAATGCCTGGATTTTCCCGTAATATTTTGGGACATTTTGTCGCCAAACGACGCAGCACAAAAGTCAGATGTTTATTATCTAATCGATCAACACAATTGGCAATATTCACAACAATAAATCATATAATAAACAATGTTGACTGTAACAGGAGGGTGGCTGGGCTTTTTTTTGATCTTTCTAAGGCCTTTGACACCATTGATCATAGGGTGTTGTTGCATAGATTGGAACACTATGGTTTGAGAGGATTGTCTGGTGCTTTACTGGGGTCTTATCTGGAGGAAAGAAAACAAATTGTGTGTATCTCAAAGGACAATAGAAATTATTATTCTAAGCCAGTTATTGTTTCGCAAGGTGTACCTCAGGGCTCGATTCTCGGTCCTGTGCTGTTTCTATTGTATGTGAATTCACTTTCAGATGAGGTGGCTGCGGGACTCCTCTGCCAGTATGCTGATGATACATCGGCTGTCGTGGTGGGGCAAGATTTTGGGAGCCTGGCTAACGAGTGCTCATGTGCAGCGGGGACAATGCAGGATTGGTGTGATGGGGCAGGGTTAATTCTGAACTGCGAAAAGACTGGTCTAATGCTATTTCAGAAGTCTGTTTATTTGAAAATGCGAGGCAAATCAGTGCCTGTGGAAAACACAGTTAAATTTTTAGGGGTCACCTTGGACACTGCTCTTGGCTGGGAGGAACATGTGAGGGTGCTCCAATCTAAACTAAATATCTTTTGTGCATTAGTGCGAAGACTAAAATGTTCATTAACAGTAAATTCCATAAGACAGTTTTATTTTGCAGGGGTGCAGTCATTGATTGCCTATAGTGTGATGTTTTGGGGATCATCCTCTGTGGCTCCTCAAATTTTTGTAGTTCAGAAAAGGATCATCAGAGCTATGCTGGGGTTGCGCCCTGGAACATCATGCAAACCACATTTTGAATCACTGAACATAATGACTGTGCCTTCAATCTACTTTATGTCCTTAGTGATGTTTGTCAAAAGGCACCCACACCTTTTTTCAGTAAACAGTGACCATTATGGCACTGATATTGCAGTAATCACAAGGGGGAGGGAAGATCTTCGGGCACCAGCCCATGGTTCAGCGTTTTTTGAAAGGGGTCCTTATTATATGGCAGTTAAAGCATATGGGTTATTACCACCAGAAATAAAATCCATTAATAATAGTGTTAAATTTAGGAAAGCCACTAGTCAGTTTCTTTTAGATAAGTGCTTTTATGATTTTAAATTTAGATTTTGATGTGCCAGACCTGTGAACCTGTTACACATACGTACATATTCTATATATTTTGAACTTCATTTATTGATATTGTAATTTTAACTTTGTAGTTGCTGTTTTAACTTTTACTGTTTGTTAGTCTATTTCATTTTATTCTATATGTATTTGATTGTATCATGTTTCTTATTATATGCAATATTCATCGTGAATCTATTTTAGGGAATTCACCATTTATGCTTGACGTTGCTTTGTCAAATTTATTTTGATTTTGTTGGCAATAAAGGAAATATTATTATTATTAATCCCGTCCTCGCCCCTCGGGCCGGCCGCGCCGGGGCGGTGCTCTTACGCAGGCACTTGTACACGCGCGACGTTGCAAAATTTCGCCTCTATGCGGTTTCCTATAAGTAACGAACGAAAACACGATCTGTATAACATCTACCTGTCCGTTAGAGTCAACCACGCCATTCAGCTTCTGCAAAAATGTGGTTAAATTTGTGACTGTTGACCTCTTATTCATAAAACCGTGCTGTTTTTCAGTGATAACACCGATTATATGATTATAAATTTTGTTATATAGTATTGATTAAAAAATTTTGCTTGGACAACAAATTAATGCTACAGGTCTATAATTTGAAATATCAGCCTTGTCACCACTTTTAAATATAGGAGCTATTTTTGAGGTTTTCCATAAATCTGGATACATCTTTTTTCCAATATTAGGTTAAATATTATTAATAAGGGCTCAATTAGAAAATCAATACATGCTTTAAAGATATAGGGTGGTATCTGGCCCGACCGATTTTTTAGGTTTTAATTTTTTTACGGCGACCGTTTCTATTATCTTCCACAATAATACCCTTTACAAACAAATTCACATTTGTCAGAGGAACCGCCGGAGTAAAATCCAGGGTGTAGCCAGAGGGATCTAATTCCACAATACTAGAAAAATGCGAGACCAAAGCGTCAGCGATATCCCTGTTCTCGATCATTTCCTGGTCTCTGTATAACATTGGTGTATTGGATGAATAAGTACCTGAGTACCTGTCGGTAGCTATTTTTGTTTCTGCCTCCTCTATGTATTTTTTATATGCAATTTTAATGTCACTTTTTACTTTACTTCTGATATAAATTAAATTTGCTCTATCTGCAAGACTATTAGATTTTTTGTATTTTTTTCTCAATCTTTCCTTTCTTTTTAAATTTAAAATTATTTCTTAAGTAAACCACGGTAGGTAATCCCTTTTACATTCACGTGCCATTGGTACACATTTATCCAAAATATCATATATTTTTTGTAAAAAATATTTGTTACTTGGTTTACATCAGAACTGCTTTTTAGATCATCCCAGTTAACATTTTCAAACAATCTGTAAAGTTTTAAAAAGTCTGCCTTTTTACAGTTATATTGGCTATTAAAAGTTTTTTTGTTAGAAGTATTGCTAAATTCAAGTTTGCAAAACAAAGTGGGATGATCCGGATATTCCCTTATAAAAGGAGAGTCGTTTCTATTTAAAGTTAAAGAAAAATTGCAAGATCAAGAACCCTATTTCTGTCGTTAAGAATTTTATTATGTTGTCGCAAGTCTAACAGGTTTATCATTTGTAAATATCTACTTTCTATGTTATTAAAAATATTCCCCTAAATAATAGTCCCCTAAAATAAGAATTTTATTATTTTGGCCTTGTAGATACATTTCTGCAGTATCAAAAAATTCACTATAAGTGTCATAAGACATCCTTGGAGGTGACCATCCACCACTGTGTAGGTGGCCAAAAGTATGGAAACTTTAAACTTTTTCAAAAAAAGCAGAAAAAGTCTAAATACTTATCTAGAGATTTAAAAAGTAAAATAGGTGAACTATACCAGAAGGGTTATAAACAAATTGAAATAAGTAAAAATTTAAACATTTTAAAAGGCACTGTTTCAAAAATAATTAAAAAATTTGAAGAGAGAGGAAATGTTTCGGTAGCCCACAAGCAAGGAAGACCAAGAAAGTTGTCCAAAAGGGCTATGAAGGTAATGAAAAGAACATCGATGAACGACCCAAAGAAAACTTCTATCTGGAGAAATGAGTGAAATGGGGATTTCTGTGTCTGCTCGCACGGTGAGAAGAAGGCTAAATGAAGTGGGGCATTTTGGAAGAGTTGCTGTAAAGAAACCACTAATATCAAAGAAAAATAGAAAGGATCGCTTGAAATTTGCACGAGATCATCTTACAGGCTTAAGATTACACACATCATACAAAAATCATCTTACCTGGTCTCACCAAAATTGGAATACTGTATTGATTAGTGACGAAAGTAAGTTTCAATTATTTGGGAGTGACGGGAGACGTTATACAAATACCAATACCAAATACCAAATGCCTACGGTAAAACATGGTGGTGGAAGCGTAATGGTGTGGGGTTGTTTCTCCCGATCAGGTGTTGGCCCCCTGGTTAAAATTGATGGCAGAATGGACCGTTTTCTATACAAAGACATATTGGAGAACAACATGTTGCCTTATGCTGAGGAGGAAATGCCATTGAGATGGTTGTTTCAGCAAGACAACGACACAAGTCCCAATTTGTGAAAAACTGGTTAAATGAACAGAGCATTGCTTTAATGGATTGGCCTTCACAGTCCCCAGATCTGAATCCCATAGAGAATTTATGGGATTATTTGGACAGGAAGATTCGAAATCATGCGATTTCAAACAAGGCTCAACTGTGGGAAATACTGCAAACTGAGTGGGCTACCATTTCTAGTGAAGACTGTGCAAGACTTGTCGATTCTATTTCACGAAGATGTAGAGAAGTAATAAATTCGGAGAGATATGCCACAAAATATTAGCAGATTTTGATTTAGATGTAATTTATAGAAATAACTTTCTTCAGTTTCCAAACTTTTGGCCAAGAAAATATTAATTTTATTTCATTTTCTTTTTATAATACGTTAAATTTCAAATTAATATGTTAAGTTAGGTACTATATTATATATACTTTATCACAATATGAGTAACTTTATTATAGTTCCTGGTTTCTTAAAAAAAATACAAATTAAAAAAGTTTCCATACTTTTGGCCATCACTGTAAGTACTACATAAATACAAGTTTTGAGAGCATTGACGTGAGGAATAGTATCGGCCCATGGGCCCAAACCCTGTTCATCCCCATCTGTTCATGAACAGATCTTTGGGAGACTCCCACATTTATTCTTTTTGCAGAAGACACACCGCCCACTTTGAGACAGGCCGCTCGGATAAGAATTGATAAGAGCATCGTTATTGTTGCTAAAGTTATAATATATTAATTTTCTCAGTAAGAGATGACATTCGCCTCACACAAATTACTAGAGATTTTCAAATTAGTCATGGATATTCTTCTGTAAGAAATAAGTATACCGTTCAAAAGCTAAAAGTGAATTTTTAGGGATTTTTAGTGTCAGCCATAACATAAATATAATATTTTTTTGCCCAACTTGCGAGGGCTCTAGCTTGAATTTTACGCCGAGTTAAAATTAAAAAAAGTCTTAATAATATTAAATTATTATACCTAAATTAGTCCAAAATATCTCTCAAAATAGTTAAAAAGTTAATAAATAATACACAAGTATACAAATATTTTTTTATTATAACCTTCATGTATGATAACAATAAATAATTATGTTAAAATACATATTTAATAATAATCTTTTTAAAACTTTTTCATTACTTTTACGCTAATGCTAAAATGTCTTTTTATCTGACTAAATAGTCGGTGACAAGTTAATTCCTAATACATTTATATTATTTATCACAAGGGTCAAATCAAACAATTTTATACTACCCAATGGTTCGAGCATTGGGGCCTTCAAAACCCCTTATACAAACATAAAATGTATTTCCTTAGTTTGAGTTAGTCACAAAAGCTAATCTTCTTGTAACAAGAATCAAAGCCCCAATAACTGCCATAACGAAGGCGTATACAGCAACTGCATTAAGAGCTGCCGAAGACCAAGTGTTTTCAAGATGTTCCGCTAAGGGCATTGTAATCCCTTCTGCATTTACATATCCTCGAGATTCTATAGATCTGGAAGATCTAGACAAAAAGAAATTCGGAGATGGCTCGCAGCCTGATTCTCTCACGTATTTCGCCCATGTTCGGTTCGAAGCTAGTATAGTTCTTTGAGAATGTTTAAACGGTTTCCTACCAGCAACAGTTTTATTCATAATTAAAGGGAACCCAATTTTTTCATCATATTTGCAGACAAGAAGACGTTTTCTTTTATGCTTTCCAACTGTAAGATCAGCGGCTCCTATTGTCGAACCCTCCAGAACACTTAAATCACCTTTTTCCATGTGTGCCCAGTCCCATAAATCTGCAACTGAACAATCACATTTCCATGGATTTCCAATTAATTTTAGTTTATTTAAATTTTTATTAAACTCAATTTCTCTGGGTGAGAAGGTCGATAAATTGTTATATGTTAAATCAAGCACTTCAAGATTTGGTAAAAGCTCCAAAAAATGAAAAGCATTAGGAGAACTAAAGTAATTTCCAGCCAATATTAAAGTAGTTATGTTTCGAGTCCAAAAAAATGCATCAGGAGGTAAAAAAGTCAAGTTGCATTTACTTAAATCTAGAGTCAATAATCTGGAAAGTTGTTTGGGAAGAAGCGGACCTGTTTTTGATACCCGAAGAGGGTTTCCTGCTAATTGAAGCTCTGTCAAATCTGTGTACGTAAAGTTGTTAAAAAATAAAGTAGCATTAAGCGGTCGACGTAATCCACAATTATTAAGTTCAAGACTTTCTAAATGGGTCAAATTAGTAAAGAGACCAGCTTCTAAATTATTGAGATCATTTCCAGATAAAATAAGGCGCCGCATTGATGTCATTTTAGAAAACGATGTCGGAGCAATATGAGATAAATTACTATATCCCATATTCAAATATTCTAATGTTTCAAGAGGTGTCAAGAGTTTTACAAATGCATCGTTTAACGGATTATAAGATATGTCTAATTCCTGTAGACTTTTAAATTTATGGAACGTATCTGGCAATCGCCGTAAATCACAGTTGCTCAAAGATAACTTCTGCAAGTTTGTAAGAGGTGATAAGGCCACCAGTAAATCGGATGCAAATAATGTATTTCCCGAGAGATATAAACTTCGAATCCTAGTAACATTTGCAAAAGTGTCTTCCGATAAAGGAATTGTCAAATTGCAATAAGATAAATCGAGAACTTCCAAGTTAGATAACACTTTAATAGTGAGCCCTACATCAATGTCAGAGAGAGGATTTTCTGCTAGAACCAATACCCTTATATAGTGATTATTGAAAAACATTGTGTCAGTTAGCGAATGAACATTTGAATTCCTCAAATCAAAATTTTCTAGTAAAGGTAGATTTGCAAGTACTATATCCCAATTCATTTGATGTGAAAAATGATTTAAACTAAGCTCCAAATTTTTCAAGTTATCTAGTGCTTTAAAGGTGTTATCTCCAATATATGATAAATTACAGTTATTTAGTTTTAGGGTTTCTAGGCTGGTTAGATTTTCAAAAGCTCTCGTTTCTAAAATAGTAAATGGATTATCCGATAAATCTAATGTTGTAAGAGCTGATATATTTTCAAAGAATTGGTCATTTAAATATTGTAAGCTACAATTACTTATATCTAGATACAATAAAGTGCTTATGGCTAAAAATGGTCCATCAACAGGTTCTAATGGGTTGTTTTGCAGCTCCAAGGTGATAAAGCCAGCAGAGTCACTAAAAATAATTTATATTATATTAAAAGCTGGTATTTAACCGACTTAAAACTTAGAGACACGAAAAAAAGGAAAACATTTATTTATTGAATATTTATTTATTGTATTGTTTATTTAGAACTTACGAATTTTATTATTTATTAACAAATAATTTTTTACCAAAATACCTCTGCGCATTCGAGGTTTCTAAAATGTATATATTAGATCAACGATTAAGTTAGCTCATAAAAACAAATATTAACTAGTCTTCATTTAATAGGGAAGATTCCAAAAACATCTCTCTATCTAAATTTTTCAATCTGAGATGGAGAACTTTTATGTCACTAATATATTTTATACATCAGCAACGTAAAAACAGAGTTCTCGGTCAATCCTGATAAGTTTAAAATTTGTAGACCATGAAAAACTTCTGCAAATAAAGCAGGATATCAAGTACTAAACACGTCTGCAAGAACTGCGAACAAGACCACCGTTATTTGGTTCGAATGATAGTCGAGAGGAAGTTCGATACCAAACCTAACATCGTGCACTGGCTGTATATACTGCGGACTCATTTGATCTAGGGTGCCTTACCGACGGTATCGTGGATTGGATGCCGTTAAAAAAAGTTTACAAATGCTCAGAAATTGGCTAGACGGTAATACTAGCCAACGGTGGATAGGACTAGGACTTCTATAGTCAAGATAGCAGAAAAGGAGTTGCAAGAAGTATGGGGCTTCCGAAGAGGGCGAGGCCGAGCAACGTTAGTTCGCTAGGTGAGATTTGGTCTACACTGAAGTCGCCAATTGCCCGTACAGGACTATCACGAGCCGGCTACCCCGTAAGTCCTTAACCCTTCTTTGATATTAGTAAAAAGGGATTATCTCAGGGATATTCGAATAGGCATGGGATAAAACTAGTTTAAATTGAACCGAGAAAAGGATATACAAAGCAAACACTTGTTATCACACTCGTCTATTACACACTGACAAGATTAACGAGTTCATGTTGGATTCCGATATGCAACCAATATTGATCTGGATAACTAGTATAACAGGTCCAGTCCGCAAAGGACGAGATTAGTATTATAGCAGATATTTTTTAGTAGAGGGATTTATCAAAGTCATGAGGACATTTCTGGCTATAGTCACAGCTGTAGATACGTTATATACAGGGTGAGTTGGGAGGAACGCACCAAACTCCATTATACACGTGAAAATAACTTTAAAAAACCCATATGTTCTTATGCGATTTTCATTTGTTTTCAACATGTAACTTAATTACACACAAAAAAATCCTACATTAACATGGTTTAATTTTAGCGCTATTTAAAAAAATGTTCAAAATACCACCATTAACCTCTAAACACATTCTAGTTCATCTGCGAATGTTGCTTTTTCTTGGATTGGAAAGGCTTGCAGCACACAAGGAAGTGAGACTGAGGTGGGTCCCAGGAAACCAAGGTGTCGAGGGCAATGAGCGAGCCGACGAACTGGCAAGACAAGGTTCCGTTAACCCCTTCCTAGGCCCCGAACCTTGTCTCGGTCTTAGCAAAAAACAAATCTCCCAGGCACTTAATAATTGGGCCTGGGAAAAAACAAGGAAGAATTGGAGAAGGACAGAAGGATGTAGACAGGCCAAGGAAATGATACCAG